>NW_020947390.1:11983487-12025843 GCF_900497805.2 Vombatus ursinus | reverse complement strand
AGAAGAGAAGAGAAGAGAAGAGAAGAGAAGAGAAGAGAAGAGAAGAGGTTCTTGGAGGAAACCCAGTTAATGGATATGATTTGGGTAAGCTCTAGCAAAGGAGACTAAGGTGCAATTAGATACATAGGAAGAGAACAAAGGGGAAGTGTCATGAGAACCTAGAGATGAGGGGATCAAGGAGAAAAGGGTGATTGACATGGTCAAAGGCTGTAGTTTGGTCAAGAAGGATGAGAATTGAGAAAAGGACATTAGATTTGACAAATAGGACACTATGGGTAGCTGGGAAGTTTCAATTGATTGAGATTGAAAACCAGATTGCAGAGGGTTTAGAACTGTGAGGAGAGAAAGAGACAAGGAGTGTACATGGTTTTCTTAAGGACTTTAACAGAGAAACTGAGTAGAGGTATAGGATGATGGTTAGGAGGAATGATAGGATGAAGTAAAGGTTTTTTTGAAAGGATAGGAGAGATGTTGGAATATGTGTAAGCAGCAAGAGGCAGCAGTATATAGGGAGAAAATTAAGACTAAAGAGAGAGGGGGCAAAGTACTGGAGATACTGGTAGAGATGGGATCAAGAGTACACACATTGGGACAGCTAGGTGGTGCAGTGGATAGAGAACAGGCCCTGAAGTCAGGAGGACCTGAGTTCAAATCTGACCTCAAACCAAACACTTGACACTTATGAGCTGTGTGACCCTGGACAAGTCACTTAACCCCAGTTGCCTAAAAAAAAATTTAAATTAAAAAAAAAGAGTACACACATACAAGGTTTACCCTGGCTAGTTGATGGACTATCTCTTCACTTGAAAGAGTTGCAGGAGGAGATAGCGGAACTAAGATGTCTGAGTGATATAAAATGAGGAGTGGGGAGAAGAGTGCACTTTCATCAAATGGACTCAAATTTTTCAGTGAAGTATAAGGGGAGGTCCTTTGCTGAAAGGGTGGGGGAAGGAGTGCTTTTGAAGAATTGAAGAGGGATGAAATAGTCTAAAATAGAAATTTGGGAGAGTTAATTGATTATAAATGTGTAAATGGATTTCATTGTTGCAGTCAGGGACCAGTTGAGACTATGGAACATAAATCTGTAATGGTCCCAGTTAGCAGTTTCATGACTTTCTCCAGCTCTTTTCAGTATCATGTTAATAGGAATGAAGGCAGCAAATTAAGACAATACTCCAAGGTTGGGCAAGTTGTAATTGGAGATAGGACAGGAAATATAGGATAGGAAATATAGAAAAGGGATCAAATTGTAGAATTGAGTTGATTCACCAAGTTCATATAGGGAAGGAGAAAGAAATGAAACCAATGTGAGGGAAAGAATTGAATCTTGTAGGGAATGGAGGTCATTGTCAGGAAGAAAAAATAAGAGGAAGAGTTGTAAGGTAGGAGAAAAGATGTAATGAGGAAAGATTATGTTCAGAGTTCACAGAAATGGAAGTGATGACAAGGAAGGGAATGACCATCTCTGTTCAAAGTTGAAGGGTAGTACTGGACTAGGCAATGGGAATTGAGTTGACTAAGGTACTGGGAAGATAAGGTATTTGATGGAGTATCAACATTTTTGGTGCTGTCCCTGAGCATTAGTGCAAGAACAGTGGTGGAGAGAAAGACTATGATCCAGGCCCTGAACACATTGAGGAAGGAAGGTGAATGTCCTGCCGATCAACAAATGTTGGCAACCAGGATCTGGATTGGATTATTTATTATTATCATCTATAGGTCTATTCATCAAGGGTGTGGAAGAGGGAAATCATAGTTAGGTAAGAATTGGACTAGATATCATACTAGAAAAAAAAAATAATAGCTGATATTAATATAGATATTTAAGGCTAAGTCCTTTATGTACATTATCCAATTTGATTCTTATAGCAACTTTGTGATTTAGTATTACTCTCACTTTACAGCTGAGGAAATTGAGACTCAGAGAGAGTAAATTATTTGCCCATGGTCACATAACTAATACAAGTGAAAGATGGAACTTGAACTCAGATCTCCTTGACTCTAGCTCCAAATCTAGCAGTCAATGCTCCATACTTATTTTTGATCTGAATTTTCTTCCTATATTTTGACTTGCTCTCTCTTCTGCCTACATGGTTGAAAAGTTCCTTTAAAGTTCCTTCTAACTATAATTCTCTACTATAATCAGAAAACCATATATGCCATTATTAATTTGTAAGTCATAGAATTGTAAAACTGCAAGGAATCACATAATGCCACTCCCTTATTTTGCATTTAAGGAAACTGAGACTCAAAGAAGCTTACTTACTTTCCCAAGGTCATCCAGAAAATCATTAGCAAAGCTGGAACTTGAATCCAAATCTTAAACAAATCAAGACTAACTTGATTGTTCTTCAACTTTATCATTTTTAAAATAATATATGTTTGCATAGCACTTTGAGGCTACAAAGCATGATCTCACCATGAGGTAGGCATAGAAGATATTATCCCCATATTGTTGTATAGGAAGAAACTGAGACTCAGAGGGACTAAGTAGATTCCCCAAGGTTACATTCTAAATGAAAGAAAGAGCCAGAGTATGACAAAGAAGTGAAGTGGAAGGAAAATTGACCAGACAAACCAACCTGCTTTCTGGGAAGTTGTCAGGAACGGGGTAATGAGTTGTTGTTGTGGCGGTGGTTTTTGTTTTTTGTTTTTTGTTTTTTTAAACAAGGCTACAAGCTAATCAGAAGAATGGAAGTCAGTGTGACCAGCAGAGCCTCTGTATCACTGGCTACTGTAAAAAATCATAAGTTGTCTTTATATGGGTGCACAGTTCATCAGCAACTGCTCCTTCACACTACACCCTTTCATACAAAGAGCTGTTATCTTCTACTGAGTCATCCTCAAATATACAAGGCCTAAATACTGGAATGGCCAGTCCCACTCCAAAGTGGAGTCAAGACAGTTTGCCTCAGATGCCTTCAACATCTCCTTCTACTGTTCCTTTATCCCTTGGTAGTGCTCTTTTGTCCCTTTCTACAAAGCATTGAGTGGAGTTATATGCTATTTGTTGTATCCTACTAAATCCAAGTTTTAGGGGAGAATTCTGATGATCCTAATTCATAATAATATACAAATGGGTGAAAAAGCTCAAAGCTTTCTTTCTTCCAGAGATAGTTGCATTCTAATAGGACTAATGCATAACTCGAAGAACTGAAACTATCTGGTAGAACTTGAGGCATTGTCCACTAGGTTCACAAGACATTGTTTTGGATTGAGAGACCTTTATGATACCCCAAAAGTCACACCCCATAGATGGCCATCTATTTTGACTATATGTAATGTCCCACCCTAGACAACAATATATGATACATAAGGAAATAGTCTCCAAAAGTACAATTAACAATAAAACTCGTTTATTGATAGAAAAGCAAAACAAATCTTCCATGAACTCTGATCTCTATTTTATTCTGCCTGCTTGACATGCTCTAACTTAAATATTAATCTCTCTTTAACTATAAAAGCAGTCCAATAGAATCAGAAACATCAGGTTAAACCAAAAATTATCCTGATCTGGAAGAATAACCTTGATACATGATAGTCACCTTTTCAGAACCCACTGTGCCTTATTCTTGGTTAAGCTTTTGCTTCTGGCATCATTACTCAGGTTGGATTTATTACATTTATATGGAATAGTCCCAAAATCCCTAGGCTGTGTATCCTCAGAGTAACCAGATTGGAAAAGAACTCAAATGGGAATTTTATTTAATTCATTTAGCCTCTCCAATGTACATGGAATTGTTCTGATGTGAGCTGGAACTTTGATTAATATAGAATATAAATCATAATTTCTATGATGAACAGGAAATTACCCCATAAGAATTACTCCATTTTAGTTCACACTGGAATTACATATTTACCTGTGGAAGTCTGATCAGACTAATAAGAACTCTGCTTCTGATTCAATCTGGCAGCCTAGGTTCAAAGAGTTGTAGAACATTGACAATTAAGGGAAATGACTTAAAACTTAACATTAATCTACATAGTACAAAAGTGTACCATGAGTTTAGTAATTAATTGATTTGATACAAACAACAATCTGAATAATTCAGGCCCCAGAGGAGGCCTGATTTATTGCGAGTGAGCATCATATTTATTAAACAATGCAAATAATGATCTCTCTCTCTCTCTCTCAGTCTCTCTCTTTCTGTCTCTCCCTTTCAACTGTTTAAGCATAACCTATTTACACAACACCACAAATATAAAGGAAAAATTTTAAAAATCATCTGGAACTTTGTTGTATAACAGTAAACTTAGAAATACTTTTAAAAGAGCTAAATTGTGGTTTGGGTTTTTATCCAGATAGTTGGAGTCATGTAGACACAACCATAACTTTATCAGCATTGCTGTACTTAAAACACTGATCTAAGAAAAGTAGCTTTTAAATTACCAATTCCCTGAACCAGCCAGACCTTCCCACCTTCATGTAATGAACAGGGAAAATTTCAGTACTCTGACACCCAGAGAAATAATGCATGCATACACCTAACTCCTTAGGCCTCTCTCAAGATGCAATAGCCATTTGGTTTCCACGTCATTTGTGTAATGGCAGAAAAGAGAATAGAAAAAAGTCCATTGCAAATTTATACAAAATGTATGTATATATAAATACATATCTATATATGTATAGAAATTCTAAGGAAGATAATATCCATCTATGTCTATGAGTTTCAGAAGCCTTACACAATTGAAATAAAGGCATTCTCTTAACTTTCTTTATTAAAGAAAAAACAGGAATCAAGCATGCCACCTTATTAATACTGAACTGTAAGTGAAGAGGTGAGCTGTAGCTATAGGGTTTTGAAGCAATTGGTTTGACAGAACTTCAGTGAATAAAATCTTAAAACAAATCCAGCTATTCCCAGATTACCTTTTTGTGTCACAGAAGAGAATTTTTAGTGTTGTGCTGGTACCATCCTAATCTCTTGAGACTAATACTAATTAAGCCCCAGAAAAAAAGCAGTGCTTTAAACAAAGTCCATACAAAGACTCACAAGTGTATCATGATAACAATTTGGTATGAGGAATGCCATTTAATTTAAAAAAAACTTCTGATTTTTTAAATATAAATTCTGTTATATCTCTTACAAAATCTCAAATGAGACCATCGGAAATTTAGAGTCCTGCTTTTGACTCCTGGACCATATCATCTATACATATAATGATATTACAAATATTAAAGCAGAGTCAATTAGAGAAGTAAAGTATACATGGCACAGGGACTTAAAATATTTATGAGTTATGAATATATGGGCCCATTTTTATAGGTAAAAGGTTCTCTCAAAAATATATATAGTGCTTTTATCTCTCCCTCCCGGTCCCTCCCTCTCCCACTTCTTCCTTTGACAACAATGGCAGAGGGCAATTTTTTAATTACCCTAGGCCTGCCAGGATGCATCCTAGAAGAGGATTATTATTGCAGGCCTTGAATGCACTGTGATTCATAAGGCAAGAAAGGATGAACAGCTTCAGCACCAAGGAAATGGAATCATCATCCTGCACTGCACACGATGGAACATCTTATTGCTTTAATAAAATGGGAAATTATTCACTGTAAAATGTGCCCCAAATGAGGAAAGTAATGTTTTTGCACTTAGTGGCACTCATTGAAAATTAGGGAGCTTCCTTTTTGGATCTCTGAATCGATTCAGATTCCAAGTCCCAAGGACATTTCAGAATAATGAATTAAAGAGCTGCTGCTGGATGAGGGTAAACTACAAAAATTAATGGGCCCTAGTCCTCCCAGCGCCTTAGTCACTCTCTGGTAAGATGTCCAAGGCTTAGTACACTTATGGTTCCCTAGTGGCACAAGGGAGTTCATGCACCTCACTAAAGGCCTAACTTGTTACTAGGAAGTGACTAAGGCACTGTGAATAGGATTCATTTATGTTCCAACTTGAACCCATAGATGGAGTCTCTTCCATTCTCCTCACCTCACAGCATGGCAAACTAAATGATGATCCTCAAAGCTTCTGAAAAAGAATTCTTGCAAAATCCTCAAAGGCAGTCTCCCTCACTTCCCCATCTCCTGGGTAAAAGCCCTCTTCTCCAGGAAGCTAGGCAGACAGAGACTAGCTGATCAATTCATTATTTAGAAGAGGGATGCACTTAGAGTTTCTGCTTGCCTAAAATCCTAAAGTTCAATTTGGAGCAAATTTGGGTTGTATTACTAGTAGTTTCTTCCCATCGACACAGTTTTCCCATCAGTTAACTGAAAACCACAATCTTAAGTGAAAGAGTTTTGTTTCCAGGGCAGATAAAAAAAAATACAGCAACTCTCTGTTTTCTCTTGCAAGAAATCTAAAGGAAACAGAGTGAGAAATGACAACAAATAGACCTTATTTCCAGCATGTAAGCTATACCTGGGTTTGGGAGAAGAATAAAAATAGTTCTATTCTCCCACCGTCTTCTCTTACCCTGTCCATATGTTCATTAGATCCTGCACCACAACTAAACCAGACACAGAGGAAAAAGAGAAAAATAACACCCCTCCCTCCATATACATTGTCACTGATTGCCATCAAAGGTTTCTAAGTTAACAGGATAGCAAGGACCTGTCCCTTACATATTCTGGCTCTACATATTACTTGTCACCCAAATTGCCTGGCACCCTTTCGACTAGCTCCACTCCCAAGCACATACAGAACAAGCAGGCATTCACACTTTTGCCTCTATGTAGTTATTACATGCAGGGAGGACTACACCAGGTGCTGTTTAAATATTAACCATGTTTTAATAGATGGCAATAGATGCACATCCATTGTTTGGTTCTGTTCGCAAAAGAAAGGAGAAAATGGACGTGTCATCTTTTCATAACAGTCTACTACAGAGTAGGGTACAAAATAACAATTCTGAAAACAGCAGAAGCCAGGTCTGCACCACTGAAATCAATGTTCAGTGGCAACCATTATATCAATAGCTGTAAATGAAGAACAAGAATATACAGTTTGGAGAGCATGGTACAGAATTATAGTTTGCGTACGCATTCAGTACCAATAGAAGATATAACAAAGGTACACTTGTTCTAAAAATAAAACAAAAATATTCTGGCTGATTAGTTACTGCACTTTCAGTACTGCACATTACCTATTATTTTGTTTTTACAAAAAAGAATAACTTATGCAATGTTTAATATAACTAAACAAATAGTACACACAAATCTGATTATTAAAAAATAATAGGAAAAGAAAGAATGGAACCAACCAAAGCTAGAACAGTCACCTCCCAAAACAGCCTCTCCACCTGCACAGAGAGTAGCCTGTGCAGTGAGGCAATTTCAGCACCGGACCTGGCTGGACAGCTCCTCTGGACCAATAGGGCGTCTGGGAAGCCCAGGGCAGCCAAAGGGGATATCGATCACTGAAGAATTCAGAGGATGGAGGAATTAAGAGACGGGAAACAGAAAAAGGAGAAACAACAATATGGTTGTTTGAAGGGAAGTGTGTGTGTGTGTGTGTGTGTGTGTGTGTGTGTGTGTGTGAGAGAGAGAGAGAGAGAGAGAGAGGGAGACAGAGAGACAGAGACAGAGAGAGACAGAGACAGAGTGAGAGAGAAAGAGAGAGACACAGAGAGACAAAGAGAAAGACAGAGAGAGACAAAGAGAGAGACACACACACAAAGACAAAGAGAGACAGAGACAGAGAGTTCGTGTGTGATGTTATTTTGCTATTTGTTGTACTTACGCTCTGCCATCAGAGGACCTTTATAAAATTAAACAAATATTCAGTCCTTGAAGAGGGACCACCATTAACAAAGGGTGGGAACTAGAATGGGGTGGTGTGGTGTGGGGAAAACATAGATGTTACAGAAAGAGTGCTTCCTTTTCTGGGTCTCCAACACGTCTGCCCATTAGCATTTGTCTCTCTTTGCATTGGTCCAACCGTATTCAATAAATGCCCCCGTTTGCATTGCTCCAGTCTCTCTCCCTGGGGGGTGGGGGAGATCTTGCCTCTTGTAGTCCTGGTGCTTGGTCTAAATGGTTGCTTTATGATAGTATGCGATTGACTGAGCCCGGTTGGAGCAGAGATGTAAGGGATGGGGAAAGGAGTACAGGAAGAGTGACAGCTTAGAACGGGTAGAGGTAGGGAGGAGAGGGAGAAGGAGAAGAGAGTGGAAGGTAACCTTAACCTTAAAGCTATGTACATTACCACCGGGGCTCTTGATCTTCCTTCACCTCCAATCTCCCTTCCCTCACCGGGCAATGACTTTATATATTTGGTAGCTTTGTGCGATTTCTCCTCCTTTTTGGGGGGATTAGGGGGGTGGGCAGAAGGGGAGAGAAATGCATCCTTCCTTGACAATGAGAAACGCGATGTGATTTGTCATGCGCTTGGGTTGTGTTACTAGTATTATCATGATAATTATTAATATTAATAAAGTATTATCATCATCAGCGTTATTTCTTCTTCCGAGACTTTCATTGCTCAATATTTACAAACACCACACAGTGCCTCGGTGGAGGAGGAAAGGGATGAGGGGGCAGGAAGACTGAGGAGAAGGAGGAGAGAGAGGAGGAAGGGGGTTGGAGTCAGAGGAGGAAAAAAGGAAGGAAAGGAGGGAAGAGGAGAAGGAAAAGAGGAGGAGCTCTAGGCCATCAAGACAGTACTACCGTTTGCAAAAGCCCCTCACCAGCTGAGTCCAAACACGAGGAGGTGAGATGGGAACCCTGGGGACTGGGGGCAGGAGGAGGAGGAGCAGGAGGATGGGGCCCAGGACGCTGGATGCCAGGGGAAGTGGAGGAAGAATAGGTGGAAGAAGAGGAGGAGGAGGAGGAGGAGGAGGAGGAGGAGGTGGAAGGTGAAGAGGTGCAGAAGGCTGAGTCCCGGGGGGGTCTCTCCAGTCGGGTTTCTTTCCCGTTGTGAGGAGCCTGGCCACAGGCCCTCAGTCCCGCGCTGCTACAGCCACCGCCACCGCCGCCGCCGCCGCCGCCGCCCCTGCTATTGCTGCAATGATCCCGCTCATACTCCTCCTGAGCCCTCTGCATCTTCCGCTTCTTCATCCTCCTTTTGTGGATATGAAAGGTAGAAAGGGAGAGAACGATCAAGCAGAAGATGAGGGTGACCAGAACGATCAGCACCAGCGTGGAAGAGAACGACTGAAAGAGCTGCTGTCCTACTTGAGTGATGCAGGTACCGCCACCACTGCTGCTGCCACCGCCGCTGCCTCCAGCGCTACCACTCGGGCCCCTGGTGCTGGGATTGCCGCTAGCGTTGGGGGAAGCAAAGGTCCGGTTGAGAAGGCAAGGCGGCAGGGCCAGCCTCAGCTCCTTGGGCACTTTGGCACTCATTGAGGCTGGGCTGGCGAGGGGGAGGGAAAAGGGCGCAGTGTTCCTCTCCTGGTTAAATTGCTTCCGAACAACGAAGAAGAAGAAAAAACCCACCACCCAAAACTATTCCCTCTGCGCTGGCGTGTATATGTGCGTGTGTGTGCGCGCGTGTAACCGATGCCGCCGGAATCCTCTCCTTGCCGGGAATGCTGCTTCGTGCACCCTTCTTCCTGTAAGGTGAAGCACCAGCCTGCAAAGAGAATGGGATGAGTTAGTATACAGGCCCGAGGTATGAGAAAAAGAGGACAGAGAACTGCCAGCAAGGTGGACGAGGGAAAGAGAGAGGTGGGAGGAGAACTGGGTAGTTTATGTGGCTACCGCAAAGCGTTCCCGCTTCCAAGCTCAAAGCCTTTGCTGTTCACCCTCCCAACCACTTCTCCCCTCCCACTCCGAAGACTCTCTCACTGCTTCCCGCATCCCAGCGGGACTCCAGCTCTCCATTCTAGGCTGTGTCCTAAGCCTCGTACCCCGGTTCCCTTGCCACTTTTTCCCAGGGGGCTAGATCGCGGTGTTGGCACAGCATCTGCACGTAAGATTACTCAGCAGATAAGGCAGGTTGTCTCCCTAAACCCTTTGCAACTTTCTAATTGTGGCCAGCCAGGCAGGCACTGCAGCTCGAGATCTCCATTTCCCGAGGAAGGCTATGTCTTCTCTACCAGCCTCCCACCCCACCCATCTTCCCTTCCCAACGAATCTCTAACCCGAGCGAGACGCCTCTGATCCTGCCCTGTGCTGGATTCCGGGCCACCGCATAAACCTCCTTTGCGCCGACCTCCTTTTGCTCCCCCCCGACCAGCTACAGCCTCAGGGTCCTCGAGGTCTGTCCTAGGAAGGCTGCTTTCCTCCTCCCTGCGTCCCGTCCCACCTTTCCTTTCAGTAATGCAAAGGCAGAGGCGCAGGATCCCCCAGCTGTCCCATCTCCAGCCTCCCAGCTCCCCCGCCCACCGCTCCCCTCCCCGCTCTTGGAAAAACCAGCCTCCCTCTCAAGAAAAAAGGCAATGAAAACACCTTTCTCTGTGCCTTTTCTTTCCTCTTCCCCCGCCCACTGTCCCAGGCCCACTTGGACTTCTGTACCACCACATCATCCTTAACCGCATCAGTTACCCCTTCTCTCTCCCTCCGTCTCCCCTCAAAACATCGCGCACCTTCTTCCTGGGAGAGGGGGCGGGAAGGGGGATGGGGAGTGAGTGTCCTGGTTTGCAAAGTTTGGGAGAGCTGCAGTTTCGAACGCACCTGATCCAACCCGAATGCCAGGAAGTCCATCCCCATTGAGGCAAAGACCCTGGCAGATGTATAACTCCCTTTCTTGCCCCCTTGGCTCTCCCCAGAGACAACTGCAAACTGTTGCACTGCAGAGCAAATAGGCGGCATGCATTGCAGGCCAGCCGGGTCCAGAGCTCAGAGACCCAGCAGCAGTGCGCAGGCAGCTTGTCCTCCGCGCGCAATACGCGACACATAGCTCCTTTCGCCTTGCCTCTTACCTGAAATCTCCGGATGGATGCAGTGAGAAGTCCCCGCCGCGCGGATGCAGTGGCGGCTGCAGAAAGCGCGGAGTGAAGCAGTAGAAGCTGGAACAACGCTGCCGCCACCGCTGCTGCTACAGGGAGCTCAGCTCCTAGCCTATTGCCAGAGAGGCTGGTGACGTCAGGCAGCCACTGCCAGTGCTCAGAGCCGTGTCCCCCCACCCCTAAACCCGCCCTAACCCCCCAACATCCTGCTCTGCTCCCTTGACCACCCCAATACTCCTTTTCTTCTCCTCCAAGAGGATGCCTAAGGGTCCCTCCACTCTACCCCTTTCCCAAATCCTTTACAGAGCCCTCGCTGCACTTTTCTGTAGCCGGTGCTAGGAGATAAACTACCCCAACTCCCCAATTCCCTATTCACTTCCCTGCTGCCAGGACGGCCCTAGAGGTGAAGTAGGAGAACATTTCCATTACCTCAAGTACTCATCACACCCACTACTCATTGCACAAACTAGGCATCCCCCACTTAGCCCAGATGGAGAGGAAACTCTTCCCCCACCCCACCCCATACATGCATCTTCTCTAGTATGTTTGTGATAGAAGAGTTGGGGGTAGGGAGGAAGAAATATATGGACGTGTGATTTTTTTTCTTTTCTGAGTGCGTTTGCCAGACTCTGAAATACAAACCTGAAAGAGCAAGCAGCCTCAAACAATTCAAAATGGATTACCTAGGGAGAGAAACAGACTGCTCTTTCCTTCAAATACTGTAGTTTACCTTTCAACCCCATACAGGCTCTCACACAATCCTCCCTTCCCTCCACCACACTCTTCACCACAGTCTTTAGAACGTTTCTCCTACCATCAACTCTGCACACTCACCAACCACCTCCCCACATCCTTTGTCCTCGTCCTCCCCCTCCACACGCGCTAATGCTTATGCCTATCTCTATCCTGCGAATCATTGGCCACACGCAGATTTCCTCTCCCTCTTATGGGGGCTGACATAACAAGTAAAAGAAAAGAAAAAGTGGGAGCTAAACAACACACACACACTTCACACTGCTTTCCACTAACACAACAGAGAACCTACCTCCATCCCCCCAGTATATGTGTGTGCCAGTATAATTGGTATCCACCTACTCCTCACCCTTCTCATCCACACCATTTCTCCTTCCAAGACTTTACTAACACAGGGTGCCAGTTCCCCCACCCTCTTCTAACTTTGGTTCTATTTCCTCCATGTCATACACCCTAAATCCATATCACACCACATTTATCCCTCCCATACACCTTCTGTAGTTTGGCAATATCAGTAAAAAAATAAAAGAGAAAGAGAGATTAATGGGGGCAGGGAGAGTGTTGCTCTGTACCAGGACATGCCTCTTTGATTTAAGCCAGAGAGGGGGTATAATGAGTCTTGTATTTCCATTCTATTTATGCCTTCTTCATTTCCCTAGCCTAAATGTAGCACATCCAGTTTCTTATATTCCTTGGTGATTTGGGGCCTTTTCTTCAGCACAAATTCACTAACAGTTACAGGAAAAGTTGGTCTTCACTTTAATTTTTAATAACTTCTTTCAGTATTTAGTGAAGATGCTATATTTCTAAGCTCTAAGTAGCTCTGCAGTGTTTGTTCATAGAACAGGTAGGGGGGAAATGCAGTTCATTTAACAAGCACTCTGGTATTTAGTCAATGAGACAACAAGCATTTACTATGCCCTTATTTTGTGCAAGACACCATGCTAAGCATTAGGAAATATAAAGGCAAAAAATTAGTGATTGCCTTCAGGGTGCTTAGATTCTAATGAGGGAGAAAACCTACAAACAACTAGGGAGGTACAAGATATATACAGAGAATGCCAGGGAATGGCAAACCACTCCAGTATCTTTGCCAAGAAAACCCCAAATGGGGTCATGAAGAGTTGGACACAACTGAAAAATGTCTGAACAGATGAAAGGGCCTCTCAGATGGGAAATCATAGCATTGGGGGGCACTCCTGGAGTAGGTGGCATATGAGCCCAGTTTTGAAGGAAGCTAGATAATATGGGACAGAGGTAAGGGAGTATTCTAGACATGGGAGGCAGCTAGTGTAAAGGAACAAAGATAGGAGGTAAGTGTCATGTTTGAGGGATTGCATATAGACCACAGTTGCTAAAACGTAGTGTGTAGCAATGATTAAAGCATAAGAAGACTGAAATAGTAGGAAGGGGGCAGTTAATGAAGAGCTTTAAATGCCAAATAAAGCAGTTTATATTTGATCCTGGAGGTAATAGGGAGCCACCGGAGTTCATTGAGTATTCAAAGACATGGTAAGACCTACACTTTAGAGATATTGCCTTGTTGATCTTTCACCAAGCCAGTCACCACTAAGTTGATTAAAGGGTAGATTAGAGTGGGAGATTAAGGCAGGGAGACCAACAAGAAAGCTATTGTGACAGACCAGGCAAGAGGTCATGAAAGTTGCACTAGGGTTTTGGCTGGGTGAATTAAAAGAAATAGACATATTGAGAGATGTTGTGAAGGTAAAAGAAATGAAAGATTTGGCAACAGATTGGATATATGAGTGAGAGTAAGGAGTTGAAGATGACATTGATGTTGTAAGCTTGGTTGATTGGGAAGATAGTGGTCCCCTGGATAGTAGTAGGAAATTTCAGAAATGGGGAGGGTATTGGGGTAAGTTAATAAGTTATGTTTCCCACATATTGAATTTGAGATGCCCATATGATATATAAAAGTCAGGATTAGAGTTCAAGGAATAGAATTAGTGTGTGGTATACCTGCATATTTGTGTATATATGTGTCTTTATGTATATGCATGTAGACATATACATACACACACACATATATATACCTACATATGTACATAAGCATATATATGTCGATACATAGATATATATCAGGGAATCATCCATATAGAAATTATAATTGAAACCATGGTGCTGATAGGATCATCAAGGAGACAGTATAGAGGAGAAATGAAGGGGGGCCCAGGATAGATCCTTGGAGGACACCCATGGTGACTGGGCATGACATGGATGAAGCATCAGCAAAGGAGACTCAGGAGCGGTCTGACTGACAGAAGGAGAACAGGAGAGAGCAATGTCACAAAAGATTTAATGATGAGAGATTGTCTAGATGGGGGTATAAACACCATTAAATGCTATAGAGAGGTCAAGAAGTTTGAGGATTGAGAATAGGGCATTATATTTGGCAATTAAGAAATCATTGGTAACTTTGGAGAGGGCAGTTTAAATAGAATGATAGTGCTTGAAGCCAGATTGCAGAGGATTTCAAAGTCAGTGAGAGGGGAGACAGTGGAGACAGTGAATGTAGATGGCTTTTTCTAGGACCAGGAACAATTGGGAGAAGTGACAGACAATTTTTTTTTGGCTTGATGGAAGGAAAAAAAAAACTTCCTAATAATTAGAGCTATCCAATTCCATGGAAGATAATGAGTTCTTTATCACTGGAAGACTTCAAGTGGAGGCTGGATGCTCCTTTATTTGTCATGGATATTGAAAAGAGAATACCTATTCAGGTATATGCCAGAATAGAAGATATGTAAAGATCCTTTTGAGTGAGAGTTGCAGGATTCTATAATTCTGGGAAAAAATAGTTCGTGGAGGGCCTTGAATTCCAGGCAAAGGAGTTTAATGTGGACATACTGGAGATTTTTGGATATGAGACACCTGAACTGGAATGACCTGACGATGAATGTATAAGGAAGGATATTCTAGCCGTATCATCTGTCTTTCGCTACCTTCCCAATACCCTGTAACTGTACTCCAAGGAACAAGGATCAGTAGGGGACAGTGAAGACAGTGATGAACTTAGAATCTTTGGTGCTTTTTCTGCAGTTGTGGGTGACAGAGCACCTGGCACATGTTAAGTATTTAATAAATTTTTTTAATGAGTTCCTTGTTAAACAATAGCTGTGGCTGATGGTTTTAGAAAATCAGACACAAATTTACTGAGAACTAGACATAGAACAACCTTGGCACATGTTTTAGAATTACTTACATCAGTGGAAATAACAGCTTTTGTTATAGTCACCAGCCGTATTGGTTGCAGTTGCTAGTATTGGATAAAATGCTATATCTGAAATCATGAAGACATGAATTCAAATATGGTCTCAGACACTTACTAGCTGTGTGACCCTGGTCAAGTCACTTAACATCTCTCTGTCTAAATTTCTTTATATGTAAAATGGAGACCACCTACCTACCAAAGTTGTTGTGAGGATAAAATGAGATAATTTTTGAAAAGCACTTGGAAAATCTTGAAGTACTATGTAAATTTTAGCTATTGTTATTATAATCATCATCATCATCATCATCATTGATAGAAAAAATTAAGCTTACTGCTCTTCAGTCATGCTAGATAAAGCAAGTACTTGTCCCATGTATACAGGTCTTGTATCCCAGAAAAGACTAAGCTCCTTGAGGGTAAGGCTCTTCTTTAAAATATACCATATACCCCATCCCAGCATTTAGCACAGGGGCTTGTCTATAATAAATAATTAATTTTACTTGTTGAATTGAATCAATGAGGTAATAATAACAGTACTCAGCATTTACATAGCACTCAGTGTGCTAGGTGCTTTACAAATATTCTCTCACTAGAGCCTCAGAACAACCTGTTATTAATCTCATTTTACACTTGAGGAAATTGAAGCAAACAGAGGCTAAATGCGTTTGCCCAAGGTCACACAGATAGTGAGTGTCTGAGGTCACATTTGAACTCAGCTCTTCCTCACTCTTGACCCAGAACTCTATCTACTGTGCCACCCAGCTGTCTCCCAAGACATTACAGTTGAGGCATAGTAGGTATAGAAGAAAGATCCCCAGACAGAAACTTGGGTTTGAATTCTGGTTCTGCCACTTACTAGATGTATGCTCCTAGAGAAGTCACTTTACCTTTTAGAGACTCAATATTCTTTATCTACAAAGTAGGAGAGATGGATCACTCTAAGTTATCTTTCAGCTCTGATATTCTATGACTCCATCAGTCATTAAGGTGACATCAAAGCCCCTTCTTACCTAAGATATAGAGTCCAGTATTAGCAGTTCAGAATGATATTGCTCTCTTCTTACATGTAAGCCATACAAGGAGAGATAAGTTAACCTTGGGGAGTTGCAGTGACTCAGTCCTGACTGAGTTCTGGAAGAAATAAAGGTGGCATACAATCAGGTACTTTCTCTAAGACCGCAGAAATGGTTTTCTGACCATGTTCAGTGAAGCTTTCCTCTAGTCTTTTCACTCCTTTATCTCCTATCAGTGTCCTCTGAGGAGAATTGATTTAGAGGTGATGTGCTCTGCAGCACATTCCTCAAAACACCCAGTTTTAATGTTTGGCTCCATTTAAGACATTGGCAGTTTCTTCATTAATGGCCCATCCTCTCTTTAGACTAATAGTTCATTATGTACAGAATAATGCATGATTTCTTCTGAGAAGAGACTGAAGCTATCAGTCACCACAGAGTCCATCAGCTGATGAATGTCAATGACCCCAATGGTGATTTAGTTATCCTATGGGATAGAGACCATCTGCCTCCCTGTCATAGGCCCTAACCTCAGGAGCCATTATTTGCTTTTCTAAGAGCAGGGTTCTAAGCCATGGGACTTTATTTCCAGCAGCATCAATAGAGTAGCTTGGCCAGTGAAAGATTATAGGTGAGCCTCCCTTTACTACAGTCTCTGAAAATTTGGGCATAATTCATTTTTGATCAACCAAGTCATATTTTAAATACTGAGGATTTGGCTATTTAAAGGAACCCTGTGTCTAAATCATCTTATAAAACAATTGACCCTTGGACAATAAGAACTCATCACTTCATTCATCATTTATCTATTTTCTAAATTTAGAGTTTCATGTAGCAGTTTTTCTTAAAGTGTGTCATGCCTGTAATATGTTGACTTTCTTTTTGCACACAGTTACTCCTGGACACTGGAAATCTTCCCAGAATGCTGGTGCAGGTTGTCATCCTTTTCTTTCTTCCCCTTATTAACAATAATCATCCATTATGCAGTGAGTGCTAAAAGTGTCTGCACCATTTTACACAACATGTAAAAAGACAAGGTCTTGCCCTGGAGAACTTACAATCTAAGGCAGATAAATGTGATTCACAAGACAATGGCATTTAACTTGAAATGATTTAGTATAGATGGAAAGCATCCATTCTCAGTTCAGAAGCTTAAACCACCCCCCCCCCCCCCTTTTTCCCTTTCAGAAATAGAAGGCAGTAGATTCACAATTCATTTCTGCACAGATGGGCAGAGGGAGCAAATATTAAATGAATGGACTCAAATGCCATGGGCTTAATGCCTCCATCCCATGGAACAGAATAACTGATCATGGCAAACATACACAGTTCAATACAGACAGATCCAGGAGGCTTCATCTGGAATGCAGGTCCAAGCATTATGAAAGACACTCTCAATATTTTAAAGACAAATTTTAAAATTAACATTTCAAGACAAATTCAGATGGTTGCAGTAAGACACCTCAAATTCTGAGGTACAAGCTCCATTATAGAACAGAGGGGGTGATGTTATGACATTATTCTGCTGGGGATAAGAGAGAGATCTTAGGATATAGCCAGTCAAGTGGTATAAAACTTTTGCCTAGGGGAGGGAATATGATGGGGTCTAATCTGGGAAGGATCTTACCTGATATGTTATAGGGAAGGGGCAGGGAATTTCAGAAACTGTTGGATAGAACCATTGTTCAAGGAATCTCTAATTCTTCCCACAGTGTTAATGGAGGACTTATTATGTGTCAGGCACCGTGTTAAGATTCATCTGGAAGCTTCCTATTTTCAATAATTATTCTTGGAAATATATCATAGCATCCTCTTGCTCCACTCCACATATATTTTAGATAAAGAAATTTTGGTTTAGAGAGGTCAAATAATTTGTCTAGTGTCACGCAGGTAATAAGTATCAGAAAAAAGGTTTGAAGCCAGGCCCTCTGTCTATAGAGCCATGGCTTTTTCCTCTCAAGCAAGCTATTTCTAACTGCTTAAGGATTATAATCACTACCGGTGCTTTCCAAATTTTGGTGCCCTCAGGCAAAACCCCATTTGTTCCCACTCTGGTTATGGCTCTGAGTAGAATTAAAAATAATCTTGAATCTCCTCTTAACTGGTTAGTGGTGTAGTGCTCACCTGAGCAAGACATATTCACCATTATAGTAGTCATAGAATTTTTGGAGCTGGAAGGGATCTTAAAAATCAGTCTGAGCTTCTGTTTTGCAAATAAAGAAATAATATTAGAGTGATTAACTTATTTACCCATAGTCTGTACCCCAATCAGGATGTGAACTCAGACCTGACTTTGTCAGGCTGGTCTTCCACTAACTTTTACTGCATTTTCCCTTCTTTTTATTCAATTATTCAGTTGCCACTTATAGATTATAAGCTTTCTTGATCTATACTCACAGAGGTCAGCTTGTCTTCTGGAGTCCCAGAAATTGCCCCTGGAAATAAGGTCAAGACCACAAAATCTCACTCTGGGGAGACTTCTTAAGGCCTATGATGACAGTTGGCTGTCAAATATTTATTAGTGCATTCATAGGATCTGGAGTTAGAAAGCACTTTTACACAATCTGGTCCAAACTCAATTTATGGATGAGAAATTCTTAGATTCTGTACATCTAGCAACTCATTTACTCTATTTTTTTCTGTGAAATCTTGCCCAGCTCAAATAGGATGTATATGTGTGCCCTCTTCTTTGGATGAACAGCCAATTCTAGAATCAACTCTTGGGCAGCCCAAGTTACTACTGAAAAGCAAATAAGGCATTTTAACACAGAAGAGGACAAAGCCAGAAACAAGAATCTCTTGAGGGGATTTGTCGTGGGTCCTACAGCCTTGGAAGATAAGCATCAAAGTGCCATTTCCATGGTTAAAGTGACATCATTCTTTTCCTTCTCTGGAACTGTAGGACTGAGCTTATCTTTATGGAGCTACAATGCTGATTACTATAACTTAATCAACAGCTAATCAAAAATAGTTGTTGAACCCCTATAGCTGTGAAATATGTGCAAGGTACTTTGGTAACAAATATAAACAAGTATAAGAGAGTTTTTGCCTACAAGGAATATACAACTCTAGCCTTCATTTGGATGATGCCTTGAGCCATTCAGACTCTACCCTCCAACCTCATGGGCTGGGAATACTTGTTTGCTTCTGCAAAAAGTAGAGGAATCTAAAAATTCAACCAAATTGACAGTATATTGGTTCTCCCTAAGCTACTTGTATCAGAACTCCAGAAAAGAAAGCTTCGTGGTGCGTGCTGCCAGTGGCCAGGCTGATCCTTCCCTGAACAGTTATTTTGGCTATGCCTTAGATGTGTTCTAGACTAGGGACTACCAACCCAGACAAGCCAAGAGTTACAACTTTCATAAACTACAGTGTGGAGACCTGTGTAAGAATTAGCCCTGTAAAATAATTTTATTTTAATGAGTTCTCTTAATAAAATGGTTTCCCTAAAAGTTTGGTTCTGACTCCTTTCAGGAAGTTCATTCACAAGGTTAGTTTCCAATACCTGCTGAAACCACATCTGGTGTATTTCATTCTATGTTTTAGGAGGGCATTGGCAAACTAAAATATAACCTAAGGAGGGTGACAAAAAGTCAGAGAAACTGCTATATGAGTAGTCAGAGGAAGTGAGAATATTTAGCTTAGAAAAATCTATCATTATTTGATAGATAGATTGATAGATAGGATTATATTTGAAGGACTGACCTTCAGAAGAAACAATGTAGTGTAGTGAAAAGAGTGCTATATCTGGAGCCTTGATGTTTTGTTACCAGTGTGACTTTGGATAAGTCACTGTGTTTCTGTGTTTTGGCCTTCTGCCTATAAAGTAAAGTTAGATTAGATTGTATATATAGGTCCTTCTACCTCTAAATCCTACAAATGTGTTAATAGGGATTTGATAACTGACTGTTCTCATGGAATTTGTAGTTCTGAGGGACAAGCATTGCATCTCAGTCTTGACGGGGGTTTGGGACTATTGCAATTTTTAATCAGAAGGTGGATTTCATTTATACCTGAAGGTATAAGGTAAAAGACAAGCTCTGAGAGTCAAGAGAAAAAAGAAAGGACTACAAGACAGGAGTCTTAGCAGCAGCAGTGGGGAAATGACGTTCCCAACCCTACACAAAAATTAATAAATTGACATAAGAATAGGTAGTCCAGGGGTAACAACCAAAGGCAGAAACTCAAAAGGAGAAAGTGAAGAAAAAGACCAAACTTCAGAATAGAACACAGAGATTGAGATAGATTATCAGGCAGGCCCTGAAAGTATTTGAGAACAGAGGACTCAGATTGAAGATATGTGTTGCTCCTTTTCAAGTACTTAAACTCCACATCATCCCTAAGTCTTTCCTCAACTTCCCCTCTAGTGCACATCTAGTAATAAACCCTGTAACATACTCCGCTACCTTCTTCTGCCTAAACATTTCCCGTATTCTGATGTTTTGCTTCAAATCTAAAGAAGCTAGTGATCAGCTAGAGATACAAAAAAACTTTGGGTGTGTCTGAATATCAAGACCTCATAACTGAGGACTCTGGTACAATTATACCAAAATTTTTTCACCTGACATAAACCTGATGTAGCAAAGGGAGCCATTGCCCCTGAACAAAACTGTGAGCTCTCGAAGAACAGAGATTATATTTTGTTTGTCTTTGTATTCCCAGTGCCTAACACATAGGTGGTGTTTAATAAATGTTTATTGATTGACTGATAAGTTGTGGCTAATTAAATCTACAACCTCTGATGTGAGAAAGGAAAAGCATTAGAGTGGAAAGAGGAGAGGCCTAGATGACACAAGTTAATTTCTAGTTGGAATTCAGATCTACCCCACTCCAGAAAGAGTGAGGGAACAGAAAGGATCAAGTACCTTAAACCACTACTCACTATAGTTACAATAGGACTAGTGGAAAGAAATTACAGAAATATGAATTTTGAATCGACATAAGAGAGAATTTTTAATAATAAAATTGTCCAATAACCAAACAAGTTGTTTTGTGAGGCATTAAATTCCTCATCCCTAGAAGTATTCAAACAAAGGCTGGAAGTCCATACTGGATATCTTAAAGAGGGATTCCTGCATGAGACAGGAGTTTGTAGTGCAGTCCCTATAGTCCTTTACAGTATTCCAATCTATATTATGGCTGGATGCACATACATCATCCTTATACTGGCACACAGAGATTCGTATACAATACATGTCTTCTCTCAGACACATAAATGCATTTTCCTCAGGGGAGGGTACTCAACTTCCAGCTGAGCCCTGAATATTCTCAGTAATCTTGAGGAGAGGGTTAAGATTCCTCTAGCCACACTGGACTGATCTGGACCATTTAGATTTTAAAACTTGTAATCCCACAATCTTCCTCCAGCTCAAGCCAAGGGACAATGTCATTCCTTTTCTTTCTATTATTTCATAATGAAATATCACCCTTGTCAAAGTGCCTAGAAACAGCAACAAGGTAAATTGATAGACTGCCAGAGAGAAGAGTATATAGGTAAGATAGACAGACAGACAGATGATTGATAAATGGAGATTGCCATGTAATTGATTTGGCCTTTATAATCAACAGCCTGCAAATAGGAACTTTAGCTGACTGGTCCACTATCAAATGACATTATTTTCCTCCAAGTGATAAAAGTTATTGGTTTTTCACTTTGCTCCTTTACTCATTCAACATACTTTGGATGCATAATAGGAGGTACTGTTCTAGGCACTGTGGGAAATACAAACATTATTAATATATGGTCCTCCCCTAAAGGAAGCTACAGTCTAATAGGTGATAGAGGCAACTTCAAGAGGAGATAAGACTTGGTCACAAATAAATATGATATAATTGGGAGAGCAGTATACTTGTTGAAGTATAAACAACATACCAAGTGTCAAGAAGAAGGAAAATCCCACTTGGGTAATGAGCAGAGACATAACTAAGAATTCTAGTATCTGGAGCAAAAGGGTGGGCAAGACAAAAGCTACAAAGACCACAACATGAACTGTGGCAAGGCTGGGATGGGAGGACTTACCTGGAGAGGAAGGAGGAAAGCTTTAGAACCCAAACTCTAGGACACAAACAACATTACTTTCATTGTACTGTAGGTAGTTTTTCTGTGAACCACTATTGCTTGGGTATATTTATTCCAGGGGAGAAACGATCTGTTTTAGAACATAGCTTATATTTCCTGCAGTCTAGACAATTATCCTAATTTCTACTAACCCCCAACCTACAGCAACAAGGTATCTTTTAACCATGGAATATAAGTGCTTCAGAGAAGGCAAATGGTAAAACAGGGGCCTGGCCAATTCAAATGGTGGCTAGTCCAAGCAAGGGAGTAAAAACGGTTCCTTCAGATACAGGAACTTAGCATAGGGATGTTTACAAACAATGGCAGTGGGAAAAATGGATTCTTCATTTGCCAAGATTTCATATTTTAAATTCCAGCTTTTTTTTTCATCTGTCTTAGGGTGACTATGCTAATCCCTCTTCTCCATGTACTTGCTGAGACCTAATTGACATGGTTGAATAGGATTATAAATATTGGAACAGGGAATGCAATGTCTATGTGAATCATTACTATAACTAATGTTGGTTGACACTTTGCATCCAAAAAAGTTCTACACTAAGATTTTCTGTCAACTGAAAAGGTCTCATCAAAGCACAAAGTATTGACTGTACAGTGAAGAAGGGGGAAAAGGGGAGTATAAAAGAAATAAATTGAGGAAAACATTTAACAATCACAGCATGAAATGCTGATATATTAAACCAACAAAACAAAAGAATGTGGCAGGATGGGTAAAACATAAATTAACCATTTGTTACATACAAGAAGTATATTGAAAGGGAAAAGATACATTGAGAATGAAAAAAACTACTATGCATCAGGTGAATTCTAAAAAAAGAAAGATTTGTGGTCATGACATCAGCAAGGCAAAAATTCACAATATCAGGAAAGATAAACATGGAAACTATAATCTATGTAAATAAACCATAGGCAATAAACCAATATTTATGCCAAATCTTTGTGCTCTAATTGTCATTGCATCTTAATTCATAAAGGAAATGTTATCTGAATTGCAAAAAGAATACATAGTGACACGATAACTATAGAAAAATCCAGTCAAAGCCTAATGAGATGATGTGAGGAGGGAGAGATTACTTTCAATTGAGGAAAATACTCCCCTCTTTAGGGACATGGCAACACAGCTGGACCTTAAAAGAAGAGAACTATTTCAATAGGAGATAAATACATTCTTTTACTAGAGGATGGCCTGTGAGAATGCACTGGGATAGACCTAGTGCCATCATAGGTGTGCAGAGGCAGACCATCTGTGCTGACATACTCTTGAGTGAGCGATACCATTATCTCTTCCACTAAAGGTGAAAAAAAATAACTCAAGAGAAGGTGACTAAATCCTATTTCCCCTGAAGGAAAGGGAAAGAGAAAATGTTAAATGCTTGTCCCAGGGTATACTGACATACCTGATCCACCTAATATACATATTTTTAAATATGGGACAAGACCAGGGATTAGCTAGTAATTCAGATTAGCTGGACTGTAGTATAGGTAAAAGAGAGCAATGTGAAATAAGATTGGAATGGTAGATTGAGGTGAGTCTTTGACAGGCTTTTAGGGCCTGGCTAAGGAGTTTGTATTTGAGGCAGCTAAATGGAGCAATGGATAGGGTGCTGGACTTGTTGCCAGGAAGATCTGCTTCAGATTTTTCCTTTTTTGCTTACCACATTCTACCTTGTATCATGATTAGTGGTTTGCATGTTACATTATTGCAAGTGATTACCATTTGTCCTATTTGTATCTTTACTGCCTAGCATAATGCCTCATGTACAGTACAGATTTAATAAATATTTATTGTATTAACCAAATTGAGTTTATTAATGAGGATAGGGGAGCTATGGCCAGTTTTGAAAAATTATTGATTCTCATCATTTTACTGTTGTATGAAGTTACAAAAAAGAATCATCCCTTGAGGCCCTATATTAAAAAAAAAATAAAACACCTGCATTTAATATTAGGTATATAGGATTTCTGAGAGCAAATCTTCAAAAATGTAGTCTTACAAAAGTAATTTAGATCCTTTTATTTTTTTCAGCTGAGTGGCCTTGATGTCATCCAAGACATCAGAACAAACATGGTGCCTCCTAGGAAATTCTCCATCCACAAAGGATGTTTCTACTCTGACCTAGCAGTATGCATGTACCCACAGCTTGACTGACCAGCTGAGTCCCAGAACCTTTCTAGCTCCCACCCTCCCTGCTATGAAAGAACTATGGTAACATGATCACCAAGGATTAAAGAAGAAACTTTTATTACAGGGACAAGAATTTTATGGTGTGGTGTCTCTGGTCTCAGAACCACAGAATTAGGATTTCAGTCACCTTCTAGTCAGACCATCCCTGCATAAGAATCCCATCTATAATATTTATGACAACGGATTATGCAAAGGCTTTAGTGATAGGAATCTTGGTATAGTGGATAGAGGGCTGGCCAGTTAAAGTTCTAGTCCTGTCTCTGATACAAAATGGCTATGCTTTCTTGGGCAAGTCACTTAGCCTCATAGTGCCCCAGGCAACTCTCTAAGGACTAAGCAACAGAAGAGTTGTTGATCAACATAGGGAGAGTTTCCTCACCAGGAAGGAGTTTGTTACACTGATACACAAAAGGGGGAAAGAAAGCAAGGGAAAGTTACTACTTCCTGGCAATTTCTTCTGCTTTTTGATTAGTCAATTTTCTATTACATTGAACCAAAATCTAACTCTGTACAATTATCACCTACTGCTTCTAGCTCAGCCTTCTGCTAGTAGAGCAAGAATAATACCTCTTTCAAATGATAGCCCTTAAGACGCTTGAAGACAGCTATCATGTACCTTAAATCAGGACACTTAAGTCTTCTTTATTCTATACTAAATGTTCCCACGTCATTCAACTAATCCGCATATGGCATCCTTTCCTATATCTTTACTATCCTGTTCACCCTACTCTTAACACATTGTTTTGTCAATATCCTTTCTAAAATGTGGCACCAAGAACTGAACATGGTACTGTGAGATGTTATCACTAAGAACAAGTAGAGTGAGATGATTCCTTCCATTGTTGAAGATATCTTGCCTCTCTTGGTGCAAAGACTGAATTATCTTCTTTGGCTAAAAGAGATGTGATTCCAAATGTAGGTTTTGATGTTTTTTTCCTGTGTTACAATTGGCAAGTCACTTAAAATTTCCAAGCCCCAGTTTCCTTACCTGTAAAAATGAGAAAAATAACATTTGCACTACCTATCTTGCAGGATTAATTTTTGAAAGCAAATTTTTAAAAGCACTTTGTAAAATTAAAGTGCTATGTAAATGTAAGCTATACTCATTACAGTGGTCAGTGTTTATCATAGGAGTTTACCACAGAAGTTGGCCTCAAGAGCTACTAGCAAAAAAATCTCTCTTCCTGAAAGTATCTTTGCTTCCATTTGTAAAAATAAATAAATAAATAAATAAATAAAATTTAAAAAAATCAAAAAATCTTAAATAATGTTGGAATGATAGATTGGGGTCATCTTCAACCTGTGGAAAGTCTGTGGAAGGTCTTTAGCACCAGGCTAAAGAGTCTATATTTGAGGCAGCTGAGTGGTGCATTGGATAAGGAGATAGTCCTGTAGTCAGCAAGACCCAAATTGAAAGCCTGCTCCATATGTGTAATAGCCATATGACCATGGCCAAGTCACCTAAAGGGAACAAGGAATATCTTGCATTCACCTAGGCAGATTTTGCAATGAATCTCTCTCTTCCTTTGACAAGTAAATGTTCTATGCTGAAAGTACAGGCTGGGCTCCCATTTTGAAGAGAAGGTAAATGGGCTTGAGGAAAGCCTCCTCAATTTCTAGGTAAATTGTTATTTAACAAAAGTGGAAGAAGAGGTTAGAGATGAAAAAAGATGAATAGGACTTCATATGTGTTTTGGGGTACAGAGTGGAAGAATGTGACATAGTAAAGAAAGGGAAGAAAGACAATTGAGCTTTGAAGCTAAGCTAAAGGAATGAGCTCCTTCCAACAGAAAGAGAAGCTGAACTATCTGAGTACTCAACAGCTTCTTGTCTTACAAAGAATGATGATGCCAATCAACAGATGGCCCTAAGGAGTGACATTATCCATTAAAAGTCAGAAGAAGAAAACACAACAAGCTGTGATTAGTGACTTGCTCCTTAAGGGCAGGGATGACTTTGTTTTTATTTTTGTAGTCTCAACACTTAGCATTATGCTTGGCATACAGTGGGTTCTAAATAGATACTTACAACTTGATTAACTGGAAGGTACCAAGACATCTACCTAGGACATGAAAATGAACCTTCCAAAAATTGTCAGATCTGATGACCACTACCTACTTATGATGATTCATATAGAGACAGAAAATAAATTGCTACAAGGAAGCCATAAAGCATATAAAAAACAACAAGTACTTAAGAAGAAACTACTATGACTATGACCAGGCATTATGCTAGATTCTGGAGGTACAAAGACAAAATTTAAAAAAAAAAAAATCCTTAAGCTCAGGGACCTAACATTCTACTCAGGTCATTCACAATTTAAAATTAATTCAGTTCAATTCATTTGCTTGTGTAATTTCTCTGAAATCTGAGCACTGAAGATTAGAAAATTCTTACCTTGAAAGAACAAGGGGCCCAATCAATTACAAAAGCAAAAAATATCATATGATTATATCAATAGATACAGAAAAAGCCTTTGACAAAATACATTCCTATTCCTATTAAAAATACTAGAAAACTTAGAAATAAATGGAACCTTTCTTAATGTGTTAAGTAGTATTTATCTAAAACCAAGAGCAAGTATTATCTGTAAATGATAAACTTAAAGGCTTCCCAATAAGATCAAGGGTAAAACAAGGATGTCCATTATCATCACTATTGTTAAATAGTGTACTAAAATTATCAGCTATAAGTAATAAACTAAGAAAAAAGGAATTGAAGGAATAAGGAAATAAAAATAGAAAATGAGAAAACAAAACTATCACTCTGCAAATGCTATGATGGTATACTTAGAAAATCCTAGAGAATTAAATACTAATTGAAACAATGAACAACTTTAGCAAAGTTACAGGATATAAAATAAAATCATATAAATCATTAGCATTTTTCTATTTTACCAACAAAAGCCAGCAGAAATAGATAAAAAGAGAAATTCCATTTTAAATAACTGCAGAAAGTTTGGTAGAAACTAGGCATAGAACAACATCTCACACTGTATATATACCAAGACAAAGTCAAAATGTATAAATGATTTAGACAAAAAGGGTGAGTGATATTATATGATACCCTAAGTAAACTAGAAGAGAATTGAAAAATGTACCTCTTGGATCTGTGGATAATGAAGAGTTTATGACCAAACAAAAGACAGAGAAAATTATGGGAAGCAAAATAGATCATTTTAATTTTATGAAATTTTAAAATTTTGCACAAACAAAATGTAGCCAAGGTTATATGGAAAACAGGAAATGGGGTGGGGGGAACTACCTCAATTTTCTCTGATAAAGGTCTAATTTCTCAAATATATATGGAACTGAGACAAATTTATAAAAAGAAAATCCATTCTCCAGTTGGTACATCATCAAAGGATATGAACTATTAGATAGTTTGCAGAAGAAATAATCAAAGCTATCAATAGACACATAAGAAATTATCTAAATAACTACTGATTAGAGAAATGCAAATTAAAACAACTTTGATATACCACCTCACATTTTTCGTACTGGCTAACATGACAGAAAAGGAAAATTACAAATGTTGGAGGTGATGTACAAAAATTGGGATACTAATGTACTGTTGGTGGAGTTGTGAACTGATTCAACCATTCTAGAAAGCAATTTGGAACTATGTCCAAAAGGTAATCAAACTGTGCATACCATTTGATCCAGTAATACCACTACTAGGTCTGCATCCCAAAGAGATTTTTTAAAATGGCAGGGAGAGGAAGATTTGTACAAAAATATTTATATCAGTTCTTTTTGTGATGGCAAAGAATTGGAAATTGAGGAGGTGTCCATCAATTGGAGAATGGGTGAACAAGTTGTGATATATAATTGTAATGGAATTCTATTGTACTATAAGAAATGATAAGCAGAATGGTTTCAGAAAAACCTCAAAAGACTTCTATGAACGCATGCAAAGTGAAGTGAGCAAAACTAGGAGAACATTGTACTTAGTGACAGTACTATCATAAGCAGGATCAACTATGAACAACCTAACTACTCTGATCAAGACAATGATCCAATACAATTCCAAAGGACTCATGATGAAAAATATTCTTTCTTTATTGTCCCCTTTTTTGGTGTTTTCTTTCACAACATAGTTAATAGGGAATTTTGTTTTACATGACTTAAAAAGAAGAAAGAAAGTAGAATAGGGCAAGTGTAGGCTGGAAAATGGACACTGCATAATTAAAAATGGTAAGCATGAAAATTTTGTTAGAATCAATAAAACTCTCCAGGAGACTGAAGCTTCTGCTAATGTGAAAATTACTAAATCTCACACATTATTATAGACCAGTCTGAAGAACAAAACAGATGGGCTTGCCTTTATTTGCCCATATCAAGGAGAATGTTGGAAAATAAAAACAGAGGACAAAAAGCCTTACCTATGAAAAGTAGCTATACTTTGGACTACATTGTTATATGGACATGTCCATCAAGGCCAGATCATGATATACTCTTCATCCTCTCCACTCAAGTTGTTCCCCAGATGTCCTACTTGATTTCATGGCTACTGAGTCCTGCCTATATACTTAGGCCATACTTCTGACTAGACCTTGTGTCGAATCTAGATCTCTGAAAACTTTCCCCAGCCGATTTACCTCTTTTCCTTTGCTTGCCTAATCAAGTCAAATCAAAAAGCATTTATTAATCTATTACTATGTGTCAAGCACTGTGCTAAGTGTTAAAGTACAAAGAAAGACAATAATGGTCCCTTCCCTCAGTGAGCTCACATTCTTATGGTGGAGACAATATGCAATCAACTATGTGCATATAAGATACTAAAGTCTGAGTCTCTAATATTGATTTTGCCCTCCATAGTAGTGATATGGGCACCCTTATTCTTGTTATACTAAATAATAACCTCTCCCCCTCCTAATTTGTCTTCTTTTCCATCTATATCATGCTATCTACCAAGCCATGGTGGCCTAGCTTAGTTCCTACTCTGAACCTCTTTTGTTCTATGGCATAGAATATTCCCTTATAGGGGGATGTCTCCATATCCCCATATGGTATCCCTTTAATAAAAGGATTTGTTCCGTAAAACTTGGACTCAGTCAAAAGGTCACACCCAAGGGCCTTGAAGGCCAGATGAGGCCTCAAGACCACAGGTTCCCCACCACTGGGTTCTATCTCACTGCTATACCCACACCCCTAATTTATTTCACCCAGACCACTGATCCATCTTTAGAAGTTTTAAACCTTTACCATAAAAAGTAATAATTCATAACTTTACAACCTTCATTCTAATATGATGACTACTTTTGTCTCAAATGCATTTTATTGTTCTTCACAAAACAAAGTAATGCAAAAGCAGGTATTTCTTGTTCTGGCAATTGCACTTCCAATAACACACTACTCAGATACTTTCTTTTAGTATGGAGGTGACCTTGGTTTCTAGAAGACTTGGCCAATTGAGTAAAAGCTCTCACAAGTACAATAAATCTGGCTTTGAGCATTGATCCAAGGTCATCAGATAATGATTATTTTTGCCCAAAATAAGTTATGAAACCATTTACCAAAATTGCAAAAGCTGTGAAACCCATATGAGTGGAATAATAGTTAAACTTATAAAATTACATCTTTGGAAGTGAGGAAGTACTAACCCAGCCACAGATATATGTTGGGCTGCTGTTCTGCACTGTGATGGATGCAGAAAGAGAACTCAATTCAATAAAAAATTATGAAACACTTGCTGTATGCATAGATCCACATTGAGTGTAAAGTTTAGCTAAGACATA
This sequence comes from Vombatus ursinus, assembly GCF_900497805.2. Taxonomy (NCBI): domain Eukaryota; kingdom Metazoa; phylum Chordata; class Mammalia; order Diprotodontia; family Vombatidae; genus Vombatus; species Vombatus ursinus. The sequence continues at coordinate 11,996,011 of NW_020947390.1, read as the reverse complement.
ATCCCAATCCTTTTGCAACTTAAAGTCTAGCATAGGGCCAAGTCCTTGTCTTTGACATTGACTAACATAAAGGAAATTACTGGAGAAGAATTAAACCCTTAAATTGTAAGGAACTGACATTAAACAAAATTGGAGTTCAAAGATGGAGGAGATGTAATGTTTTTTGCAAGTATGAATTGTTTCATTCATTGTATTTGTATCTCCAGAGTCTGGCACAGTGCCTGGAACATAGTAGATTTTTCATAATTGTTTATTGTTGGTTGAAGAGATTAACAGACTAGGATCCAATTGGACATCAGGTACATAAATATAATGACCAACTCATGCTTCCCCTTCTCCAAAAAGATAAGATAGGAGAAAATATAGCTACCTGTCTTCTTTGCAAAAGCAGAGACCACATGTGGACCATTGCATATCCTGTCAGACTCATTTGAGATATGCCTTAATTTTACAGGACAGCATTTTTTCCCTCTACTTTTTGTTCTTTGTAATCAGGGATATTTTATGGGGAGCAAAGGGGAGGTAATATTTAGAAATTAAGGTAATATAAAAACAAATTATATTAAAACAATATTTAAACTATATAAACAATATACAAACTATATAAAAAAGGAATCATATAACTGTAAAGATTCTCAAAATATAACTAGAGATATACAATAAGAGCCATTTGAGGACAATATTAATCCAACAGTAAGTGTAAGAATTGTGATTAGAGAAGTAGAGAAAACCTACACCACCCCTCCCCTAATATTTCTCCTGTTGACCTTGCCAAGGTGTCTGAAATTTTTACCATCACTTACTGTTAAGCTGTGGCATTGAAGGACAGTGTTAAATGCAAATATTACCTGTAATGGAAAATAGAATCATAGAATTTTAGTTGAAAATGAGGGGGAAATGACTAACTGCCAAGGCAGCCCATACCCACTCTTCAGGAGTTCTACTTATTAGGAAACTTTTCCTGATATCAAGTCTAAATTTGCCTCCTTGCAACTACCACCCATGGCTTCTAGTTTTGCCTTTTGAATGCAAACATATTGACTCAAATCTGTGACAACACTTGGAGACAGCTATCGCTTCTGCCCTAGAAATTTTCCTGTTAAGGCCTCAATTCTTTTGAGTGCTCTATATTCAATGTGATCTAGAGGGTCTTTACCATTCTGTCCTAAATAGTGCTGCATAGACCTAAACAAAATCTATCACGGTGTCTATCACATCATTATTTCTCTAATGTGTGTTTCTTTGTTCTTGTTCCTTTAACATGTGCACTTTTTTGCAGGGGTGGGGTTAGCAACGGGGTTAAGTGACTTGCCCAGGGTCAGAACGCTAGTAAGTGTTAAGTGAGGCTGGATTTGAACTCAGGTCCTCTTGACTCCAAGGCTGGAGCTTTATCCACTGCGCCACCTAGCTGCCCCAAACATATGCATTTTAAAAAACATTATTTTATACTTAAATACTAAAACTTAAATACACAGTAAGAAAAGAAAAAGAAACACATTATAAACTTAAATATTAAAACTTAAATACAAAATAAGAAAAAAAACCTTGCCATTTGTACAACAGAACATAAGAGGGGATTCAAAATATACAGCAATAAATTTCCATTTCAAGAAAGCCTATAAAATAAATATTATGCATTGGATTTAGAGTTGTCCATCTTTTCTTTGCTTGCTTGTAAGTTTTCTTTTGATATTTGCTGTGCACTTTTTACTTTGTTCTCTTTTTTCTGCCCCACCCCCCCCGAAGGCTACAATTGAGCGCGGACATATGTGTGCATGTACATATACATATACACATACACATATACAAATACAAACATATACATATATACACAAAGCTATATATACATACACTTACACACACACACATATACTTATCATACTCATATATAGACATATACATTCACATGCATCCACGTAAGACTGCACTATATTTACTTGTCCTCCATTTCTCTGAGGGTAGATAATCTCTTCCTTCATAAATCTGAGTCATTCCATATTTTTCTAAGTACACCAAGTCATCATTCCTACACCACAGCAATATTCCAACATTATACTGTCTAGATATTTTAAATAGTCTAAAACAATATTGATTAATATGGCTGACATATAGTTAGTTTCCCTATTTTCTCTTTTGATTGAAATTATTTTAGGTTTAACTTTATCTAAGATCATGATTCCTACCCCTGCTTTTTTTCTCTAATAAATTCTGTTCTGATCTTTATTTTATATTTGTGTGTATCTCTTATTTCCTCTCTCTCCTGACTCCTTTACTTTTCTTCTACCCACTACTTTGCCCTCCTATTACTTAACTTACCCCCTCTAAGGATCCCTCCCTTATCCTCCCCTCTTACCCTATTCCCTCACCACACTCCCCTCTAAAAATCTCTCCTTTATCCTCTCTCCCATCCCCTTAGCCTTTTATTTCTTTCTGAATTTAGAAGACTTTTATACCCATACACACATGTATGTATGTGTGTATGTATACATGTATGTATGCATGCATGCATGCATGTATGGTTCTTTCTTAAACCCATTCCCAATGAAAGTAGGGTTCCAGAACTACCAACCCTCTTTGCCATCTAATTCCTCTATGTCAGTTCTTCCTCTCACACATCAGTAGTATAAGATAACTACTTTTTTTTTTTACATTTTCCTAAATGGTTTTACTTTTTAGAATCATATCATGCTTAGGTTTACTCCAATCTTTCTTTCAGACTACTCAATTACTAATACAAATGTTATAAATATGTTTTACATTTCCTCATATATAAAAGTCTGTCCTTATTGAGTGCCTTGTAATTAGTCTTTGATATGTACCTTATATTTCTCTTGGATCTTATATGGCAAATCTTCTATTAAGTTCAGTTTTTTTTCCAACAAAATCTTGAAAGTCTGGCAATTCATTAAATACCCATTTTTTTTTCATTCAGCATTATGCTTAAATTTTCTGGTTATGATATTTTCAGTTGCAACCCCAGTCCTTTTGCTCTTTGCCATATAGTATTCAAAGACCTGTGGTCTTCTAGTATCACTGCTGCTAGGCCTTGTGTGATTGTAATTCTGACACCATCATGTTTAAATTGTTTTTTTTCTTGTTGCTCATAATATTTTCTCCTTGATCTGGGGGTTTCAGAATTTCACTATGATATTCCTATAGGTTTTTCTCATAGGATCTCTTTCAAGTGATGATCAGTGGATTTTTTCTTCTATTTCTACTCTCCCCTCTTGTTCTAATGCTTCAGGACAATTTTCTTTAATTATTTCTCATATTATTGTGTCAAGATTCTTTTTTTGATTGTAATTTTCAGGTAGTCAAATTATTCTTATGTTTTATCTTCTTGATCTGTTCTCCAGATGAGTTGTTTTTCTTATGATATGTTTCACATTCACTTCTATCTTTTCATTCTTTATATTTTGTTTTATTATTTCTTGGTCTCTTATAACTTTATTGGCTTCCCCTTGCTGAATTCTAATTTTCATGGAGTTGTTTTCTTCTTTAAGATTGTAGATCTCTTTTTCTAGTTGGTTGACTTTCTTTTCATTATCTTCTTGGACTGTTTTTTTTGGATTGTTCTTATTTTTTTTTTAAATTTTCTTCAACATCTCTTTTTTTTAAGTCTTTTTTAGAGTCTTTTTTAAGTTCCTCTATGAATTCTTTTGGGGGCAGGTGACCATTTCACATTATTCTTTGGGGTAAGAGAGGCCTTTTTTTTTCTTTCTTTTTTTTTTTTTTGCTTCAGTATCCTCCTCTGAAGATGAATCCTGGTCTTCTCTATTCCCATAGTAACTTTCTATGGCTGGATTCTTTTTCCTTTGCTTGCTCATTTTTTTAATTTGTAGCAACTTTTTTGGTACTGTCTGTGATCTGTTACTTCAGATGTCTGGCAAGCATCTCTCAAGTATCTGTACATGCTCTCTTCAACCATTTTTCAGATGACTGTCCCCAGAAGGGTCCTAATTTCAATTAGGATGTTGTCACTATTCTTTGATGATCATCTATATTCCAGGTCACTTGTGGAGATTCTCTAGGTAATGTCATTAAAGCTTGCTAGTGATAATATTTAGTATAATTTAGTAAAACCTGACAAAAATCTAATCAGATTGTATATCCAGTAATTAGTTCATGTGGTTAAAAACCAGTTCAGATCTTATGGAGCTAACTTTATAAACAACAGAACTATAGGAAGAACATCAAAGTAGGCCATACAAAAAGGTATTTTATACTTGCATCCCCATATAACAATTTAGAGGTGCTAGAGCATTGCCACATCAAGATTCATTAAGTATATGTATCACATATAATATATAATATATATATAACATATATGTAATAATATAAAATATTATGATATAATAATATAAATAACATAACATAACATAAATATGTGTGTATGTATAATATTTCAAAATTTTACCAGACATATTTAGAGAAATTTAGAGAAAGGAAGGAGGAGAGGCTTGCTTATAGTAGCATTAAGACTGGTCTTCCAGGTCTAAGGGCACAGAGTGACTTAACATAGGTACAAAAAATAAAGCATCCTTAGTTCCATTTGATTTCAAGTAGAAGTCATAGTTAACTTTTAGAACAACCAATCATGCCATAAAATTCTACATTATTCACAGGGTATCACAGCCAGGCTCAGGATTAACCAAATGTGAAACATTTCTGTTCAAAAAAGTAATTACACAGTGAGGAAACTGAATCAAGAATATCCTGCCTTCACCTATGCAAGGTCATTTCTTCAACTTTCCTAGACAAAGACATCCACCTATGGCACTTCTCTGATAACACTCTTTTTGAGCAGCTTATGGTATTTCCCTTGAATAGTGGATTACTGGCAATGATAATTCAGACATTTACACCTGAAGTCAAAACTCAAAACAACATCAAATTACAGTCCCAAGAAATTTTGCCTCAATTAGTAAGTTTCACTAATGTAACTTATGGCTAGATACTGTTATTATTATTTCTCTCATGTTGTTGCAACAGTTAAAAATTCATTCAACTTCCTTTTCTTTTTTTCTTCTTGAGTTTAAAATCATCCTGGTGTAAAAATCATTCCTTATAAATTAAGAAAATAATCAACTTCTGTAATTCCACATAGTGAATATATGAGCTCACTCAAAACCCAGAAAAACACTGGCTACTTAGTATAAGTCTCCAGATTAACAGATATAAATCTCTTAAGGTTGCATAATGCCTCCCTAAGGCAAAAATAAATCTTTAAGACTAGAGTCTGCTAAGACTAAGTTGGCTCAAGATGTAACTTCAGTATATTCCAGGCATACTTTCATAAATACAAATCATCATATAAATCACTTCTATGCTATAAGTAAACTTATAAACTCTCCCCTCCCTTACTTTGGCAGTGAATTTTTGTGTTGGAAGAGGGGATCCCATTTTCTCAGTAAACCAATTCATTATTTTAGAATTTCACAATGTTTAGCAAGTTCCTTTACAGGGTTGATAAGATTTTATGTTCTTGCTCAAATAGAAGATCCCAAGGAACCTGGCAACCTTGTAGATAAGGAAATATTGCAAGGTCTTTTTTTTTTTACTTTTCCCACACAGTAAATAATTATTATTCTTCCTTTAAAAGACAAATATACCTAATACTTGTTAGACTTTAACATTATGACAATAGTCTCTATTAACTTGGTTAATAATTTCACAGTGTCCAGATCAAAAGAGAAGTCATTTTCCAGTGATACAATTGGTTTCCCAAAATTCACAATGCAAGGAAATTTAGAAATACAATAATAACATATAAAATATCATGTATATAAAACATGAAACAAAATTTATTGCCAGTCAAATTATATCAATTCAGTTGGGTTCATCTTTGAATTATATTATATAGAAAATCACCATTCATTTTCTCATTTTTGGCATTTTATACTGATCGCATTTAAGACCAACATAGAATAATTTTAATCCAATTATATTTTAACAAAACTTACTTTTGCAGGTTTTAAACATATTGTCAACTACTAAGTGTGTTTTTCATTAAAACACAATTTACTTATAGAGGGTAAAATGTCATAATTATCCTAAGAGAAGAACATATCTCACTTAAAATGAGATTAGAATAAATTCAATCACATATGTATCTATATGAATAAATAGGATCAAACAGAACCTCACTTTTCCCAAGGGTCATTTATTGTCAGCACATTATATTGTAGGGTTCACTACTTTTAGTCAACCTACTTCCAAAGACTTAAAATGGCCATCTTGAGTTCTCATCACCCTCTATAGGGTCCATGAGGATTTTCTCAAACATGGGAATTGCAAACATAACCTCTGTTACATGGTAATGACATTATGAATGTATATTCCTCACATAAGAACTAAAATTTATGCTTCAAAGAGTCCTTCATACACAGAATTTTTGTATGCTATCCTCAAATAATTCCATGCTGCAAATTTATTACTATACCTTTCATTTGATAAATGTTGAAACTGGATAGAATACTTCAATTTTTAAAATGAACTTCATGGTTCCAAGTATTTTTTTTCATATTATAAAGAATATAACTACAGATTATCCAGGAATCAGTCAAGTTCTTATGATGAGATTTTGGGAGGAGATAAATTTTGATGAAGGTAAAGGGTCAATATAGCCTTCGGTGTGGGGAATTATCATTAGTAGAGGACAATCTTTTGTGACATTCTGTAGTAGAGGACATAGGGGCCTGAAGAGGGCTAGAATGGCTGGGACAAAGAAAAGATGGTGACATATGAGGGGTATGGTGAAAGAGATAGTGGGATTAAATTTAATTCAACAAGCTTGCTTTACCATTTTGTGGAACATTAGGACTACTAATTAACAAATACCACTTGCCACAAAAGACAGAGGAGCCCACTTCTATACCATTGAAGTGCCTGTACTGAAGAAAAATGAAAACCAGGATTTAAAAGCAAATTGCATTAATGCTTTAAAAAATTTCACACCACAGTAATTTCTTTATATACTGCCTTCCATAGAACTACCATCCATAGAACCCTTCATTGTAAGAAAGAAAATTTACCAATACAGTGGTCCAGTCTGACAACACATTCAATATTCAGCATCCAGAGCTTCCCACTTTTCAATCAAAAGAGTGTGTGTGTGTGTGTGTGTGTGTGTGTGTGTGTGTGTGTGTGTGTATGATCATTTGTGCTATAGGACTAAAATTTATTGCTACATTTAATTTGAGCTCACCTCAATTTTAATATTGCTTTTACTTTACAATATTGTCTTTATTGTGCTTATTATTCTGCTAGTTTAGTTTTCTTAGCTCTGAATCACTTCATATAAATTTTTCTATGTTTCTCTGACTTTTTTATAATGATCATTCTCCATACTATAATAACATTCCCTTATATTATATTCTCAGGAAATTAATTTTAAAAAATATTGGATTGATATATACCAGCTGTTAATAGTTTCAATATTTTGCTGCCAGTTTAAATTATCATGCCCCAATCTCATTGTAAGATATGTTTCATTCTTTCCATTAGGATTTGTCAGGAAGCTTTTGACTCCACTATGTAGTCTCCTACCAAAGAGTGAAAGCAAAAATCCATGCACCAAGTCATAGTCACTTAAGAAGTTCCTCACTAGAGGTTGTATGCTGTATACAAGACAAAGTCTGCAGCCACCTAAACATATGTGCATTCATTTCTCTTTCAGTGATTGTTTAAATTTTCTATCTGATTACCCAGAACAGTTAGCTCAGTGAGAGTCCAATCCAGCTTCTTCAGGCCTTCCCTTGGAACATCTCTCAATTCATCCATCAGCTGTCAGATCAGTATCTTCTGAAGAGATTGAGAACTTAGCGGCAGGGATAGCAAACCTTCTAAGGAACAAGTTGTTTTTATATACACAACAATAGCATGAGAAAAAAGAGACTAAGGAAAAGAAATCCCCAAATTCATTATAACCATATGATTGGGACTATTTACCATAAAAGCAAATGATTAACAGTAACTTATCAATTCTACATCCCTTCCAATGCATCTGATATTGTCTTTTCCTTCTCTGTTTATCCACATGTCACTTTGTAGTGGTTTTTATAGAGATATAGTGTGTGTGTATGGGTACTCATTCTGTCTTTTTTTTCACTTTGCATTATTTTATGCCTTTTCATGTTTTTTATATTTGTTTTTTTAATGGCATGATAATATTTTATTACAATGATATACTATAATTAGTTCAGTCTTTTCCCAACTATTGGACATATAGATGGTTTTCAGTTTTTTACTATTATAAATAGAACAGCTATGAATATTTTTGAAGAGATAGTTCTCATTTTTTCCTTTTTAATTATACTTCAGATGCAGCCTCAAAGGCTTTCTGCTAACCAGGAGTCTGTCTCTCATACATATATCAAGATCATACCAAAAAAACAAAACAAAACAAAAAAACTCTACATACCCAGATAAATTCAACCACAGGGATAATTTTGTTAAATGATTTTTTATTATCAATATTAAACAAAATAGAAAAGGGGAAACACATGCTCCCTAAAATATTTAACACTACCATAGAATAAAAATAACAGTTCACATTTATATAGTGTTTTAAGGTTTACAAAGTACTTTATAAAAATTATCTTGTTTGATTATCGCAAATGTCCTTTGTGATAAGTGCTATTATTATTATCACCATTTTGCAGTTGAGGAAACTGAGGCAGACTGTGGTTAAGTGGCATGCCAAGGGTCATAAAACTATTAAGTATCTGAGTACAGATTTGAACTCAGATCTTCCTGACTTCATCTCCAGCTCTTTATTTACTGTAGATTCTATCAAGCCCTGGAAACTACAGGACTTCCTCAATGAGAGCCATAGTCATAGGATGATGGCTTTAGGGCTGGAAGAGGCCTTTGAGATTGTCTAGTCCAAACTCTTGAACAAGCTAGAAAAGGGAAAAAATTAGCCCATGATCACATAGATTAAATAAGTAGTAAACTAATATTCAAGGCCAGGTCTTCCAACTTCATTTTCAGAGATCCATCCTTGATAATGATCTGTCTTTTTTCAGCAAAAAGAATTGCCTTAAATGAGCTGTGCTTAACTGAAGCAGATGGGACAGAACCAATTACCAAGTAAATTATATATTTAAGAGAGTTTGGGGAGTCAGTGAGTCAATAAATCAATCATATCACTCCACTTAAAGCAATGAACAAACTACTCTCCACTTTACCTTTATCAGGTGAGAACTTTTTTCATTAGAAGAATCAATCAAAAGTATTACCTAAGTGTGAATAAGGACTAAATAGCTCCACTCAATCAATCAATCAAGGGCATTAGACTATGTATGAGAAGTCCTAGACAACTTGTTGGATGAAACAGATTGAGTAGAGGAGGCATTTTTGGATTGGATGAGGAAAGTTGGAGGCACCCTGCGGTTTTTGTACAAAATAAAAGATACAATAGCTATCCAAAAAGAGTTCATTTGCATATCTTTTTCTATTAGAAAAGTTTAACAATTTTCCAAACTATCATTAACAATTTGTTTGCTTTTTGGTATATCCTAATATGTGGGAAACATCCATTTATCCAATGGGGTTTTCTGGTTAACTGAAAAGGATCATATACATAGCAAGGAGAGGTAATATGGTGTGGTAGAAAAAGCTGTGGACCAAAATCTGACTTCAAAACCAATGCATTTTATATCTCTATGCAAGTTACTTCAGTGCTTAGAATATGAATTTCCCAATTTGTAAAAAAAAAAAAAAGATTAAAAATACTTGAACTGTCTGCCTTGTAGGGCTAAGGTATAAGAAGCATCATAAAAACCCCAAAGTGTTAATTAAATGTAATTATTATATAGATTGCCAATTTCCAAAGAATGAGAACACAAAAAGATTAACCCTTTAGTGATCATTATTTTAATAATTCAGAACATATTTAATGATCTTAAAAGCCTTAGAATCCTAGACTTAGACTCTCAAAGACAAAGTTGGATGGGATCTTAGTGGTTATCAATTTCAACCTATACCTAAATAGTATTCCTATTTCTAAGATCCCTTACAAATGGTCAACTAGCTGCCACCCTCCAAATTATGTACGGTATAAAAATCATCAATTCTCATTGAATAGCATAAGACCTTGTTAAATGTTTCCATATGGTTGCCCCATTGTCATCTCCAACTCAATATACCCAAAATAGAACTCAAATTTCTCTCAAGAATCTAGCTTCCTTTAAAACTTATCTGTTTCTGTTGTCAGGAGCACCATCCTTTAAGTCATCTAGGTTCACAAGTTTAGAGTCCCTTCAATTATCCACTCTCCCTTACTACTCATAGTCAATGAGTTGCCAAGTATTATCAACAATTCTACCTCTTCAACATGTCTTACATATCTCCTGCTGTCCATTCACTGGTCACCATTATAGTTCAGGATCTTAGCTCTTCTCCCTGGCATCTTTGTAATACTCTGCTAATTGGTCCCTTTATGTCTAGTCTCTTTCCTATCTAATCAATCTTTTACATATCTTTCAAAGTGTTATTTCTAATGCCCAGTTCTGACCATGTTATTCCTCTGGTTATAAAGCTCCAGTGATTCTCTATTTCTTCAATGATAAAATGCAAACTCCTCTTTTTAGCATTTAAAGCCCTTTACAATTGGGCTATAGTATACATTTTTAGGTTTCTTGCAGAATCCATACATCATATGATCCAACAAAATTGGCCTACTTACTGCTACTTGCATGACATACCTTTGACTAGGCTGCCTCTTGGAAGTCTTAGGGTCTCTCATGGCTCAGCTCAGACCTTCCACCTCCTAAGAGAAGCCTTTTCTGATCTCCCCCCACTCACTAATTAGCAACATTCTTATTTGAAATCACTTCACATTTATTTATATGAATAAATATCATGTTTCAAACATTCATCTGAATGTAAATTCTTTGAAGAGACTCATTTTTTTTACTTTTGTTGCCTCAACTCTTAGCATCCTTGCACTTAACAAATATTGATTTAATTGTGCTGAGTTGAGTTGAAATTGGACTTAATCTTAGTCTGTACTGATCATGACACATTCTGCAAATTTCTTTTTAAAATAAAGCTCTCAAGATAGTCATTTTAAGTGTCATTTGTCCCATTTTCAAAAAGTTGTAAAAAGTGATATTATATATGGAGAGATAGATATACAAGTACATTGATGAATGGATGGATAGAGAAGAGAAAAAGAGAGAGGGGGAAAGTGAAAGAGAGAGAGTTTCCATGTAGCAAAAGAAAAAAGCCAATTTAATGAATTCAGAAGAGGAATGTTTCTGTGATCTTTCTTTGAACCACTCATTGAATGAACTTGTGTCTACTCAAACCAAACATTTAATCATGAAGCCAAGGTCATTAAGCTAAAGATTTCTGTTGTTTATTATATTATAGATGATGTTAATAACAATCACACATTTGATGAAAAGGTCAGGGATATAGGAGCCTTCATCTCTCTCTCTCTCTCTCTTTCTCTCTCTCTCTCTCTCTCTCTCTCTCTCTCTCTCTCTCTCTCTCTCTCTCTCTCTCTCTCTCTCTCTCACACACACACACACACACACACACACACAAACCCACACTTAAATGTTAGTTATCTATGTTTATTTGAGGGGGGAAAAATCCTTCCACCAAGATTGGCCTTAATGTAAAATTTCCTTTTAAAAATTTCCTGTCTTCTTTTCTTTACCCCTCTCTCATTTCCTGAAGTCTCTTGTCTTCCACCCCCTAGAAATATAGTGCTTTTATTGTACCATCTGGCTGCCCCCACCCACCCACCCTCCTACCCAGTTTGCCTATCTCCAAGATGCCCCATGTTTCAAAATTCTTTCTCTCCATTCCTGCTCCACTATCCTAAAATGAAACTCTTATGTTTTCAATGCTCTCAGATGATTACAACAAAAAGTTAGGAGAAAAATACTCTGATTAAACTAATTGAAACTAAGGTACTAATGACATAAAGAACCCCAGGAGTGTTTGAATGATTTATCTAAACAAGTCTTTAATTGGTGACATTTCTGGCAGGGACAAATTAAAGAGAATAAATATATCTCTCTAAAGTCTTCTATGTTGCTAATATACTAAAATGATTTTAATTTCTGTACTTATTTTCTTTTTAAAATATTTTATTGATATTTTTGTATGGAGGCAGTGTTTATAGTGTACAGACCACTGACCTCAAAGACAGAAAGATCTTGGTTCAAGTTTTCCCTGTGATGCACTGGCCACATGACTCTGGACAAGTCACTTACCCTCTCAGTTCTATAGGAAATGCTCTATAAGGTGCAGAGGAAGTGCCAAAGTGCATTAGTAAGAGTTTCCTGAACAAAATGTTCTCTACATCAGTGAAATCAAGGTCTAGTCTTTATCCCTGTATTCTCTTATTTTATAATATATACTTCCTACTCCCCTGACTATGAGTCATTTCTTTTAATGGAGGAAAGAAGGAAAAAAGAAGGAATGAAGGAAGGAAGGAAAGAAGGAAGGAAGGAAGGAAGGAAGGAAGGAAGGAAGGAAGGAAGGAAGGAAGGAAGGAAGGAAGG
>NW_020947390.1:11889671-11983477 GCF_900497805.2 Vombatus ursinus | reverse complement strand
AGGAAGGAAGGAAGGAAGGAAGGAAGGAAGGAAGGAAGGAAGGAAGGGAAAAAGAAGAAAAGAGAGGGAAAAAAGGTAAATAAGGAAGAAAAGAAAGAGATAAGGAGGGAGGAAAGAAAGAAGGTGAGGAAGGAGAGAAAGGAGAGAGGTAGGGAGGGAAGAAAGGAGGGAAGGAAAGAAGGAAGGAAAAAGGGAAGGATGGAGTTAAGAAAGGAAGGAAAAGGGAAAGAAGGAGATAAAGAAGGAAAGAGACAAGGAAAGAAGGAGGAAAGAGGATAAGGAAAGAAGGAAGGAGGAGGGATAGAAGATAAGGAAGGAAGGAGGGAAGGAAGGAAGGACAGAAACAGGGAAGGAATATAGGTGATAGAGATATAAAGATAATAGATTAATAGAGCATTTATAATGTATTTATTATGTATCAAGCACTATGCTAAATACTGAAAATACAAACACAAATTCAAAGAAATACAATCCCTAATCTCAAAAAGCTTTAATTCTAGTAAGGGAAGACAACAAATAATAGAAAGCTAAAAAGACTGGGGATGGAGCAAGGAAGGTACTTGTGCTGGGATAGGGGACAAGAAGAAGAGGCAATCTGGAGCATTATGATCTGGTTCAGACTTAAGAAAGCATGATGACTGGCATGGGCGCCAGTCTTCTTACACCTTATAACTTCCCTCCAAACTATGCAATCCAGAGATACTGGTTTCCTTATTGTTCCTAGAGTAAAACACTCCCTCTACCTATGGGTCATTTTCAATGGTTATTTTGATGTGTGTAATGTTCTCCATTCCTTATCTCCACCTCCTAGCTTTCCAGCTTTCCTTCAAGTCCTACCTGCTAAAATTCAGTCTTCTTTAGGAAGTCTTTCCCAATCTCTCTTAGTTCTAGTGTCTTTCCTCTGTTGATTATTTCCAGTTCATTCTGTGTATAATTTGTTTGTACATAGTTGTCTGCATGTCATCTCCTTTATTAGATTGTGGGTTGCCAAAGTGCAGGGGCTTTCCTTGTATATCCAGAACTTAGCAAAGTGCCTGGTATGTAGTAAGAAAGTACTTATTGACTAATTCAAGAAAACTAGAATAAATAGGTCTCTTAGCTTCTTTCAATGATATTAGAGGCTCAAGGTTTTACTTGAGACAAGTCACTCCAACGGAGACCAGACTTTATCTTCTATATTGATCTTTTCCAAATGATTATGGTCATGCTGGATTGTTTCCTATACTCCTTAGAAGTGTTTCTTCCACTTTTTATGCTTCCTTCCTCCTGGCCAACTTATGCTTACAAAAGATAATGTATAGAAAGACCATACAACATATCAGTGACTCAGTGCAACCCATCATGATTCTTGGAAAAAGACTTTGAACATATGTCTTTACGAACCAGGTGTTATTGCAAAGAAGTAATGGAAAGAGGAGTTAACTGCTTCTTTCAAGGTGCCTTCCATATGGTAAGTACATGAAAAAAATTAACTGAAAGGGGTTGAACTGAACTATGTCAAAGTGATGTTCCTAAAGCACAGGTCTGACCACATCATTTCCCTGCTCAATAAACTACAGTGGCTCCCTATTACTTCTTGGATAAAATATAGCCTCCTTTGTTTGGCATGTAAAGCTCTTCCAAATCTGGCTTCTATCTATTTTTCCAGGTTTATTGCAGATAACTATTCTTGGCAAACTCTACATTACAATCAAATTTGCCTTATTGTTATCTCTAACACAAGACATCACATCTCCTATCTTTGCCTGGAATGCACTTCCATCTCATCTCCACCTCTTAGAATCTCTAATTTCCTTCAAAGTTCAGCTCGAGTACCTCATCCTATATGAGTCTTCTGAGGATTCCTCCCTGCTATTAGTGCCTCCCCCTGAAATTATCCTGCTTTTGCTTTTTGAATCAATTTTGGATATACTTGTACAAGTTGTTTCATGTGAGTGCCTTGAGGGCAAAAACTGTTTAATTTTGTTTATTTGTTTTTGCATGCTCTGCATCTAACAGCTCCTGGTGCAAAATTGGTACTAAATGAATTCTTGCTGATTGATTGATAATGCAATGAATGAGATAGGACACACAAGAAAAATGTAGAAGTTGAATGATGAAACATAGATCCTGCTACCTACAACTGTACAGAAAAATATATGGAAGAACTAAATACTCAGGAAGGGACATTGGATGAAGGCTATTGGGAAGGGGAGGGGAGAATGTAGGTTACTCAGTTAAACTTGGGGTCCTGCTTTCTTCTTTTATAAGGCAATTGGGGTTAAGTGACTTGCCAGGGTCACACAACTAGTAAATGTCGTGTTTGGTCTGAGACCAGATTTGAACTCAGGTCCTCCTGACTTCAGGGCTGGTGCTCTATCCACTGTGCCACCTAGTTGCCCCTCTTTTTTTTTTTTTTTGGTCCTGCTTTCAAACACAAATCTAATGCTTCTTATTCAGACCCCTGTATTTTAATAATGTCTTTCTTGATTGTCATATTAGAATTACCTTGAGACTCAATTTACTCAGGTTATTTCATAGGGGCAGAAAGTAAGCATATCTCATTAGACCTTGAAAATGCTACAACAGTTTTTTTTATAATCACCCTCAAAATTCAAATTAACTAGGACAATTTTGCATCTCTCAAATTCTAGGATTATATGTCAACAGACAGATCCCAAAGAACTCCTAACAATATCCAGACCGACTTGTCCCTAAGAATACTGATAGTGAATCTTCTCAGAATATCCAGACAACTCCTAGACCTGTCCTTATCTTTCCTCCATCTTTCTACCCACTATTCACATTCACTCTACTCTGACTTCCAGAAAACATTGCATCATTGTACATTTGTTGTTGCTTCACATAAAGAATGGGCTAAAGATTTTTTTCCTCTCTGATTTCACTAAGTATTATGATGAGATAGTGTCAGGGATATGGACTGGACTGGAGTAATAAAAGAAAGGACAGAGGGATTCTGTGCTTGGACCTTTGCAAAACTGATTAAAGAATGTCCAAGACTTGCTTGTGTATCATGAAGAAATCTAGGGTAAAGTAACCAGAATCGTTTGCATGATTTATCTAAATAAATCTCTAATCAGTGGAAGTTCAGACAGGGATAAAATGATCACAATAAATATGTGCAGGGTGAGAAAGATTACTCTGGACTTTATAGTAGGCTTCAATATTCACAAAGACATCTAAAATTAGAGACCCTTCAATTTCTACAAGACCGTAGAGTTCACCCAAACTCTGTATTGATGACATCAACACCATTTGGTCCTTTGTCAAAATGCACACTGTTTAGGTGCTGTCTGGCAGGCCTGCAAGAGTATAGGAAGCAGGACTAAAGAATTCATTCTACTTTTGAAAAAAAAAAGGGTTAAGGGTCTTTCATTGCAATGGGAAGTACCAGAAAGAAGGCATACAAGAAGCGTGCACGTTCTGAAAGTGACATTTAACCAAGTGATTAGGCAATGACATTAAACAAGTTCTGGGGTCATTTTGAGATGATTAACATAGATACCTGTACTTCCTGGATTGGCAGTGTCAGAGCAGTTGGAGAAGAGGGATATTTCCTTAATTAAAAATAGTAGTTTAATGATAGAAAGTTCAGAGAAGAACTGTTTGTTCTTATCATTACTTTTTTTTATTGATTTAAATCCCTCTTTCTATCTTTTAACTAAGAAACAAGAAATTTGGGTCAGAAAAATCTGTGGATCCTTGCTCAGGAGGACCTTAAAGATATTTTCAGAGGTGTTTTGGAAGTGTTCGATGTTTGTTGGCCTCTAATTTCCTGGATTCCCCTGACTGATCTCATAGAAAGATCATAACTCCTTTTACCACATGGGAATAATAAATAATAACAATAACAATATTAGCATTTACATAGCACTTTAAAATCTGTGAAGCATGTTACATACATTATTTCATAATCCTGGGAAGTAGAGTTCTATCATTATCCTTATTTTACAGTTGAGGAAACTGAAGCAGACAAAGGTTAAATGACTTGCCTGGCATCACACAGCCAGTAAGTGTCTGAGGCAGGATTCAAATTCAGATCTTTCTGTCTCCATGTCCAATTCCCTTTCCACTGCACTATCTAGCTTCATCCTCATAATTTTCTACCCTCATTGATTGCCTGGTTCATCTTCTGAAGAGATGAAACTCTCCTTGGCCTTCAACCAAGTAGATATTTAAACCATTATGGTTGTAAAGAATGGAATGGAATTTCTTGTTGCCAAAAAACCCTCATCTCGTATTTTAATCCTTCAGAATCACATCTCAACTCCAGACAGCCCATGAAAAGAAAAAGAAAATCTTTGTTAGCTCTTGGAAGCATATCACCATAATTGAGGTATTCCATCTTCAAGCAATAACTGGAAGGCACCATTCACAGAAAATAAGGAGAGGTCAGGGAAGCACTGTAACTATGCTTTAGATGTCATCTTATTTGTGTATTCCCTTTAATTCCATATAGTGGGTGAAACTTAAAAACACTATTACCAGATATCAGGAACTCTGTGGCATTAATCTTGATCTGTCAGATAAGACAGGGGAGAAACTCTTCTTCTATCATTGTACTTCATCAATCCTAGTTACAGGACCTTTTACAAAAATATTCTCAATAAATACCATCCAATAATCTAGAAAAATTAGAGTCCCTATGGCCAGGATTCAAATCCTTCCATGACCCTGAAGCAGAGATATGTTCAGTCAAT
Organism: Vombatus ursinus; assembly: GCF_900497805.2. NCBI lineage: Eukaryota > Metazoa > Chordata > Mammalia > Diprotodontia > Vombatidae > Vombatus > Vombatus ursinus. Next base: position 11,978,777 of record NW_020947390.1, on the reverse strand, counting down.
CAAACACCATTTAGTAAGCATTTACTATGTCCCAGGCACTTGCTAAGCTCTGGAGATACCATAACAAAAACAAAGAAACAATCTCTAACCCCCAAGGACTCTTCACGTCAAGGGAGACAACGTGTGCATAAATAAACATATAGAATATAAAAACAGGCTAAATTTTTGTAGGTGAGAGGCATAAAGGTACTAGATCCTAAAGGAATTAAATTTAATGCAGAAACTGGTGTATGATTAGAATAACAAAGTAAACAAAAGATTTGAAGGCAGAGGTTAAATGGGAATACTTTCTCAGGGAAGGGGGGGACACCAATGCCAAAGCAAGGGGAGAGATGATGGAATGTCATGTGTAAGGAATAGCAATAATGTCAGTTTGGCTCGATTGCAGAGTGTGGTAAGGGTAGTAATAGTGTTGGAAAGGTAGGTTGGCATGGGGTTGTAAAGGACATTAAAAGACCAGGCTGGGGAATTCCTATTTGATCTTAGACTGCAGGGGTTCTTAACCTTTTTTGTGACTTTTGGCAGTCTGGGGAAATCTATGGATCCCTTCTCAGAATAATGATTTATATGCAGAAAATAAAGTACATAGAGTTGTGAAGGAAACCAATTATATTGAAATATAATTATCAATTTTTTAAACCTAAGTTTAAGAATAGGAGGCTGTTAGGAGCCATTGGGTCTGGTGTGGTAAAAATATAGTCTCTGTTTAATACCTCTATCTCAGTTACCCTAATGGTAGGGATCCAGGCTGCTCTTCCTTTGGATAAATACATTCTGGAACACTTTCTTGGCACATAAAAAGTGCTAAAATCCCCTTAAAATGGTTTTTGAAGTGTTTTAGTTATCAAGTATATTAATCCTTACCTTAGCCCTGTGAGGTAGGTAGGGCACACAGTAATACCTCTGTTTCACAGATGAGGAAATTGAGACTCAGAGGGCTTCAGTGGCTCATTAGTGGTCACATGACTAAAAAGTAGTAGAATCAGGATTCCAACAAACACCTTCCAACTCCAAGGGCACTGCATTCTTAGTTACATTAGGTTTACAAAATGAATGTGGATCCAGAGTAAGTACTTAGTAAATAGTTTGTGATTGACTTAATATTATATTTAAAACATTCAAATGCAAGTGAAATAAAATCATGCAATGGTATGCCTATTGCACTTCTAGACATCATTAAAGGTATGAGAGTATAATGTGCCATTGAGGGCACTGGACCAGGTACGATCGTGCAAGGATTCCATTCCCAGTCTCCTATGAGCTAGCTCTGTGATACTGGATGAATTGCTTAACTTTTTTGAACCTTATTTGTGTTATTTTAAAAAATGAATTATTTCTTCCTAATTCTCTCATATTTCTTTATATTGCTCTTGGATCTTATCTTATTAATATTATCTTTATATGTGTGTCTTATCTACCCTTACTAGGTTGTGAGCTCCTTGAGGACAGAGATAATATCTTATTTATACCATATACCTGCAAATAGCATAGTGTCTTATACAATATAGACACTTCATAAATGGTTTTTAAATGACTAAACAAATGAAAGGATGTAGATATTTAAAAGACATTGTTGTTGTTAGTCATGTCTGCCTTTTTGTGACTCTAGGGTTTTCTTGGCAAAGATACTGGAGTGGTTTTCCATTTCCTTCTTCAGCTCATTTTACATGATAAGGAAACTGGGGCAAATAGGGTTAAGTGACTTGTCCAGAGTCACATAGCTAGTAAGTGTCTGAGGCTGAATTTGAACTCATGAAGGTGTATCTTCCAGACTCCAGGTCCAGGGCTCTATCTGCTCACTGACCCTAAAATACTTTAGGGATCATTCAAGGCAATCTCCTTTTTCTCTAACAAGATAACAGGTCAAGGAAGATTAAGGGACTTACCTGAGGTCATACAGCTCATATTCCAATGTAGGCAGGGGTATGCTGGAGCTCACATAAACCCATTCTTAAATTATTGAATTTTCAATGTGAGCATGTATATCTTGGAAATAAGCAAACTACAAAATAGGGTTTGATTTATTGAATTGTTGATTATCCAGTTTTAAGAAAATGATGGAGAAAATGTTAATAATGCAGATTAAATTTAAAACTGTTTCATGCATTTTCAGAGAGCTAGTAGTTAAACATTTACTAGCACTCCCCTGAAAATGTCTTCTGACTTCAAATTCAGGGGTCTTTTTTTATTGCAACAAAGTTCTTTCCAGTTATATGATTCTAAGTGATGTTGGCAGAATCTGGAGAGAGGAAGAGCTGAATTTTCCAGAGCCAGGGGTAGAAAGAGATGACCTCTAACAATAGAAGCTAGCTGACTGGGATCTCTCTTACCCCTGTTTGAAACTGCAAGATGGGGAAGTTGGCAACCTCATTGTTTTTGAAATGAGAAACAAGAATCTTCTTTCATTGATCCTAGATTTTGAACTGGTTCATACTTTAGAAGTCTTCTAGTTCAATCTCTTCATTTAACATTGAAGAAACAGGTCCTAAGAGGTTGAATGCACTACCCAAAGTCACACAGGTAAAAATGTAAGAGTTGGCATTCAAATTCAGGTCCTCAGACCCCAAATCCAGCTTATCTTCCTTTACAGCATGTTTATCCCATCATGTCTACAGAATCCACATACAAAACTCTCAGAGCCTCTTTAAGTGCTAATGGAATCAGGTTAATATTGATTAATAAGAAGCATGATTTAGTGAGCAGGATCTCTATTGGACATGAATTTCTCTGATCAAATCAGTTCTGGCTAAACCTCAAATGGTTTATGTCTAAATTAATCTTTCACAATTCATAATCCTGAGAAATATGTAACTTCTAGAATATGCCACTAAAATCCAGGCTGTGCTATATAGTATATAACAATACATTTTGATAGAAAATTTACGTGACCATCTTAGATTTTCTGTTATGGACCAATTTATGCATTGATCTGGCTAGTTCATGCCACAAGTTTTGGGATTACTTTAAGCTCACAAGACCAATCTGCCCCCAACTTCTACTCCACCCCACTGTCTTCCATTTTCATCCTGCTCTCTTTCGCCATGCAGAAATGCCAATGAGTTACTCAGTAATGCAGTTTCCAAGGAGAGAATGGCAGGACTCATTGGGTCCCATAAAAATATTGGCTGTTTGCTCAAATTTTCTTGTGGGATATCTCAAGAAGAGAGTTTGAATCTGGGAAATGGAATAGTTACTACTTTGAAAAAAAATGAGCTTTTTGTGAATGTGAAATAGGGGCTATGCTGATTCATACCACAATTACTTCTACAGAGATGAAAACAGAGGCCAGATTTTTGCCCCTGAATACACACAGTTGGCTGTCAGGAAAATTTCCGAATAGGACCTGACACTAAAATGAACCTAAGTTACAACTAAGCCAGGTTTTATAGGATGCAATCAGAGATTCCATAATTTATCCCCTGTAACTACCCACAATCTAACTCCACCTTCCCAAAGTGGCTGATCATCTGTAAACACCCACATAAAGGGATTAAACCCACTCAGGCAAGAGACCTCACATCTCATATGTATGTGTATATACATGGACTAATCATGGATATCAGCTACCTCAGAAAAACCTTGCCATGGTAATCCCAGTTTTTCCACTCTTTATCCAGTATCCAGGCATTAGTGTATGTTGTGATGCAGATTATTAAAAGAGAAAATATACATGAGGATAAGTTTTTTAGAAGGTATAGTGAGGCTAAAAGAGCATCACCTTTTGCAAAGAGTTGACATTCTCTAGTTGAAGAGTGAAGATATATTCATATACTAATTGGAAAACAAAACAAAACAAAGTGATTTTAACACTACAGCAACTCACCTACCTCCCATGCTTTTACCAGTGAGGCTGCACTAAAATATACAAGGACCCAACAGAGGCTTAAAAGAAAACACACTCCTACACTCTGGTCCCCCCTCCCTCCTTCTAGTGCTTGGGTCCTGTGTGGGCCTCAACAGACAACTGGTAGCCACAACCTCATAGCAGTAAAACTTCTGGGTCCAGGTCAGAGAACTAAGGAACAGAGGGAGCAAGATAGGACATCTTGGATGTGTGAGGATGGAGAGTATGCAGTACTTAACCTGAAGAAAAGAGCACAGCATCCAGCTGGGGTCAATTATGACCACCCCAAAATCACAGGGACAGAGACTTAGGCTGGTGAACTGGTCCAGTGTGGGAAGAGACTGAGAAACTTGGAGATCCAGTCCCCAAAGAAACAACAGTTGGGGTGGGGGTCAGGCAAAAAAGGAATAGGGAAAAATCATGGGAAATAGAACTAAAATTACCAAAAATATCATAAAGAATAAAACTCACCAACCTTAAACATAAGCAGATAAAGCAATAGGGAAAATGTTAATAACAGAAGGAAATATGGCCTGCAAGTCTAGACAATGAGTTCAGATGTTTGTGAGTAAATACTTCAAAACAAAGGAATATGATCTAATTCTTGATGAGACAGAGGATTCTAGGGAACATGAAGAGAAGATGGAACCATAAGATTTTGATCTGGAATGGTTCAAAAGAGAAATGAGAATTATGAAAGCAGAATTTACAGTTTCCAAAGGAAAAATCATGGGCAGAATAGATAAACTGGAACCTATGATGTCTCACCAAAGGATAAAAAGAAAAATAGATTAAGAGTGAAAACACAGAGAAGTGAAAGGCAATTTAAAAAAAGAAAATAAAAAACAATAAAATTAAAAGAAAATATGGTCACTATGCAAGCAAAACATGTAAGTCTCCAATAACATGATAGGACAAAAAAAAAAACCTTGATACCATAATAAAGAAAATAATAGGAAAAAAACTCCCAGAACTTCTGAACAAAGAAAATGAAATACGAATAGAAAGAATTCACAGAAGAAGAAGGAGGAGGAGGCTGAGGAGGAAAAGGAGAAGGGAAGAAGAAGGAGAAGGAGGAGAAAGAGGAGGAGAAGGAAAAGAAGGAGGAGGAGGAGGAGGAGGGGAGGAGGAGAAGGAGAAGGAGAAGGAGGAGGAGGAGGAGGAGGAGGAGGAGAAGAAGAAGAAGAAGAAGAAGAAGAAGAATGAGGAGGAAGAGGAGAATGAAGAAAATTCAAATAATGCAACTATTTTGTACCCATAAAAAAACATAAAAGGGAATGGAATCATTTGTTCTGAAGAGTAATGGAGATCAGGATGCATCCCAGTGTGACCTACCCAACAAATCTGCACTTATCCACATATTGAAAATAAAAAGATGGACATTTAATAATAAAGAGATATTTGAAAAACTTTTAGGGGGAAAACCAGAAATGAAGACATTATTTTCTTTCAAACATTGCAAACAACAGAAATACAAAAGGGGTGAAAAAATGCAGCAGCCATTTTAGTATCCCTAAAATAAATTTAAAAAACTAATGAATACAATTGGGGCAGCTAGGTAGCACCAATGGATAGATCATTGAGTCTGGAGGCAGGTAGACTCCTCTGCCTGAGTTCAAATCTGGTCTTAGACAGACACTAGCTGTGTGACCCTGAGCAAGTTACTTAATCCTATTTGCCTCAGTTTCCTCATCTGTAAAAAAAATGAGCTGGAGAAGGAAATGACACAACCACTCTAGTATTTTTGCTAAGAAACCACCAAATGGGGTCATGAAGAGTCAGACACAACTGAAAATTCCTGAACACACACAAACACACACACACACACACAAACACTTACACACACACACACACACAATAAACAAGATTAGTTGAAGAGGAGGAGAAGAGGGCAGTATCTACTTGACTAATAGAAGGGAAAAGGACAGGGTAAGAATTACATCACCAGAAAAATGCAGGAGAGAGAAAAGGAACTAATAAGCAAAACCCTAGGAATAGGAAAGGAATAATAAATAATAATAAGGAATAATAAATAGGAAAGGAATAACAAAAGAAAGAAAAGGATATAGGGTCAAGGGAAGAAAGACAGCTGGAATAGGATCACCTTAAAAAAGATTAAGATAAAGTATTTACATCAGAAGTGGGATAAACAATCCAATAAAACAAACAATAAAAAAGTATAAATTGGATAAAAAAAACAATATCCTACAATCTGTTGCTTATAAGAAACATGTTTAAAAAAACCAAAGATACACAAAAAATAAAACTGAGGGGATAGAAAAAATTTACTATGCATCAAGTAAATAAGAAAAAGAGTTGTAATTATGCTATCTGGCAAAGCATAAACAAACACTCAAAAAATAAAGAGATAAACAATGAAATATTGTGCTGAAAGGAACCATAAATAACAAACTAATATTGATCATAAACTTATATACTCTAAATGTCTTAGCATCCAGATTCACTGAGGAAATATCTGAACTAGAAGAAGATATAAAAAGTAACACAATAATGACAGGAGACTTCAATCTCTCTCTCTCTCTCTCTCTCTCTCTCTCTCTCTCTCTCTCTCTCTTTCTCTGTCTGTCTGTCTCTATGTTTTGGATAAAACCAACAGAAAGATAAGCAAGAAGGAAATTATAGAACTGAACAATGGAAGAAACTAGAACTAAAAAGCTCATGACATCTAAGTAGGATTTCAAAACCACATATTTTTCAGTACCACATGAAACTTTGATAAAAATTCACCATGTATTAGGGGAAAGAAATATTGCAAACAAATTTGAAAAGGCAGAAATCATTAATATATCCTTTATAGACCAGAATTCAATTCAAATAGCCATTGGTTCAAGGATCACAAACAAAAGACATTAACATAAATGGAGACTTAAAAAAGAAATATTAAATAATGAGTGGGTCAAAGAAAAAATGATAGAAATAATATTCATGTGAAAGAAAATAGTGATGTAATAACATATCAAAATTTCTGGTATGCAGCCAAAGCAGTCATCAGGAGAAAAATCATATCCTTACATTAAGAAAATTAAAAAGAGAATTAATGAACTGAATATGCACTTAAAAATAGAAATGCAACAAATAAATGAAACTTAAACACAAAAGAGTAGATATTAAACATTAGAAGAGAAAGAAAGAAATTGGAAACAAAAACATAATAATACATAAATCTAAAAGCTAATTCTTTGAAAAGATTAATAAAATTGATAAATTTTAACTACTATGATTAAAAAGAAAAGAGCAGAAAATAAAATCAATAAAATGGTAAAGGAGTAAAGTGAAATCACAAGAAAATAAAAAGAAATAAAAAGAATGATCAGAACATATTAAGCACAGCTATATGCTAACAAAACTTAGAATACAAAAGAAAAAGAGGAATACCTCCAAAAATATAAAACTCAAATTATCATAAGATCTTAAATCTTAAATAGCATAATCTCAGAAAATTAAATAGAAATAACTGTAACAAAAAATCCTCACTTTCTTGATATAATCAAAGGAGAGTTCTATAAAACTCTTAAAGAGCAATTAACATGTACATTTCACAAAGTATTCTCAAAAAAAAATTAGTACTCTACCAGAATCCTTTTGTGAGACAAATATACTCCTAATACTTAATCTAGGGATAGAAACATAAAAGGAAAACTATAGACTGATATCAATAATGAATACTGACTCTAAAATTTTAAAAATAATCCTGTCAAACAGATTCAAGGAATCATTCTATACCAGGAATACAAGGGTAGATCAACATTAGGAAAGTAATCAATATAATTAGTCATATTAAAAACTAAAATATCCAAAACCATGCAATCGTCTCAATAAATGCAGAAAAAAAGACTTTGACAAAGTACAGCACTGTTTTATGCTAAAAAACCATGCAAAGAATATATATATAGAGAGGGACCTTTTATTAACATAATTAAAAAGTATCTATCTAGAATCATATGCAATGGTGATACACCAGAATCTTTTCTATTATATATCATAGTGAAGCACAGATGCCCATTCTCTCAACCATTATTTGATATAGTTCTGGAAATTCTAGCAAAAGTAATACAATAAGGAAAAGAAATTAAAAGCATAAAACAGGTGAAGAAGAGATAAAGCTATCCCTATTTGCTGATGATATGTTGGCATACTTTCCTAGGGAACCAGCAAAGATATTAATCAGAACAATTAGTTGCTTTAGCAAAGCAGCAGACTACAAAGTAAACCTTCAAGAATCAACAGCATTTCTACATAATAATAAAATCCAAGAAGTAAAAATTGAAAAGGAAATCCCATTCCAAGTAACCACAAAATCCATAAAATATCTGAGTCTCTATCTACCAAAGCACATGAAATACTTGTATAGATTGAATTGCAAAGAAATTAAGAACAACTTAAATAGCTAGAAGAATATTCAGTGCTCTGGCTAGGCTATGCAAATATATTAAAAATGAAAATACAACCAAAGTTCAATTATACCTTAAATGCTATACTAATCAAATCACCAATGGGATGAATTATAAAACTTGACAAAAGAATAACAAAATTCATTTGATAAAACAAAAGATCTAAAATATCAATAGAAATGAAGAAAAGTTGTAGGGATGAAGGAGTAGTCGCCTTTACAATCCTTAAACTGCGTTGTAAAGCAGTAGTTATCAGAACTATCTGGTACTGGCTAAAAAAATAAAATGATTAATGGCACAGACTAGACAATGGAGATGAGAAAGAATAAAATTATAATGGGAGGAATACCAGGAATAACTATGATGATGTAAAAACAGAAGACATCAATAAAAAAATTTTTTAAAAAAGAAAGTTACTCTGGAAGGTCCATAGAAGCTAAATGGGTTATCCTAGATGAAAGGACCTTAAAATAATAAAATCCATTTTCTAATTTTGTAGATGAGGAAAGTGTGCTTAGGCACAGAATGTTTAAGTGACCTGTCCAAGATCAAACAGTCTGGTAGGTTGGATCCAGTTTGTAGAGGAGCCAAGCTAAGGATAATAGACTTACTTAGAAGCAACCAGTAACATGAAGCATAAGCGCCTTTGAGTTCCTGGGGTGGGAAGAATACTTACCGTAAAAGGTTGATAAACAATTACTAGAAATAGCATATTAAGAAATGATTAATGATAGCTTACATTGTATATAGTGCTTTAACAAAGCCTGCCTCTTGACCTAGGGAGAAGGATCTTATTGGTTCATGACAACCCTCTCTCAAATATAGTTGGAATGGATATTATCATGTCCATTTTATAGCTGAGGAAACTGAAGTTCAGAAGCTTACCCACTGTAACAAGGAGTATACTTGGTGATTTGCAGTATACTGGGTGACTTAAAACACATGGGATGGGATGGCATAGGATGGGGCGGGATGGAATTGGATGGTTTCAGGTGAGAAAACCAGTCCTACTATGATATGTTCATTTTATAAAGAACTTCCCTATAACACTGATAAAGACATTTCTATGGCTAGAAGTGTGGACATTTATGTTGAAATAGATCAATAGAAAACACTGGATTAAACATAAGTGTGTAAAGAGCCAACAGTTCCAAATGTTTTGATTTACAACCTTGTTAGCCATAGAGGGAGGGGAGTAGGGGGAAACAGATAAGATACGTTAGGGGTGGCTTTTCCTTAAGGTTGTCAGAGGTACAGTGGGAAAAAAGGGAAAGAGTTGTTAATATGTTAATTATGACATATATTTTTCTCTCCCTGAAGAAAATGTGTTAGGGACTGGTTCTGGGATTCAAAATTGTAATCTGTATTTCAATAAACTTCCTATTCTGGTAACTATGCAGCTATGGAATTCAGCAAATTTCAAAGGACCACAGCAGCTTGTGGTAGGATTTCATTACTGTGCACTAAGGATTGCTGCCTGTATTTTCACATGACAATCTGGATCTCTGCATCAGTGGCAGGTGTCAAAGGACATTTTACAATAGAGTTCATTACCAGAATAAGGCAGCTGGGGAAACAAGGATATGCCCAGATGGCCAAAGCCAAAAAGAATTCGGGTAGGGCCTCAAGGAAATCAAGGAGAAGAAATTTTATATACATGACTTCTTCCAATCCCCTTTCAGTAAAGTTGCTATGGGAACCTGTGTCTGAAGAGAACTCGAAAACTGTGTCTACACTGTGCTCACAGCTTCAATGCTTTGCCTTATTTGATAAATGCAGTCAAACTTTTGATCGGTTTTTCCTCCCTGGACAGATTAGTTTTTGGCTAAATTGACTGGTTATTTTGGCACTGTGCGTAAATCCATAGCCCAACTGGATGTACTGGGAACAGATGTGGATTTTTTTTCAGACTTTTTAACATAATTTTATAATTTTTTTTAATTTATTATAGAATTACAAAACACTAGATTTGGAAGGGATCTCAGATGTCAACTAGTACAACTTGTAATTAAGCTAGTGTTCCCTTTACAATGTCTCCAATGACAGTAGACCAGATGTTGTTTGAAGACATTCATTGAGGGGGAACACACTACATCCTCATGTAGCCATTTCACTTTTAAATGGGTTTAACTATTAGGAAGATCTTCATCACATCAAACCTAGCTCCATATTTTTGCAATTTGTGCCTATTGCTCTTAGTTCAGTCTTCTGAGTCCAAGCCAAACAAGTCTAGAATCTCTTCTACTAAGTAGCCTTGTAAAAATTTCAAGATAACTCTCATTATTCATGCCACAAGTCTTCTTTTCTCTAGATCAAACAGCCCAGTTCCTTTATTTGTGATGGAAGACTTACAATATATCTAGAGATCTGCTATGTCTTTCTCAGTGCCAAAAGAGAAGCAGTTTATAACCTCCTGACTTGCCCCCCTGACAATTTTATCTCTCAACAGATGAAGGAACCAATAGGGAGATGTTCTGGTCTCCTGTGGGTTTTGATTCTTACCTAGTTCTTCAATACTGGAATTGATGGGTGGAGAGAAAATGATGGGTACCACAAGGTGAAGTGATCACTTCTTGTGAGAGTTTATGATACTGAAGAGAAGAAAGTCTGTACATATTCTGAAAAGTGCCCTGAATTCAGTGCATCAACATTTCATAGACTAAGTCAATCCAAGAGAGATGTAAAGCTATTCAAAATAAAATTTAAAAGGTGAAACAATTCTGATGGGGAGGAAAAATAGGAATTATCTTAAGAGACACATAAGGATACACAATAAATTCATCAAGTAAGCTAGCTTTTAAAAAGACATGTACAGTATATGGAAGCAAGAGCAGGTAACAGAGGATGAATACAATAAAGTGAAATCATACTGTAAGCATAGTGTCAGGTTTGCTAGAATTCAGAATGAGCTAAGGCTTATTAAAAAAGCAAAAGACAAAAATGATTTTCCCTTATTGCTAAATACGGAAAATAAGGAAGAAAAGAGAAAGGATGAGATTATTGCTCAGGAAAAAGGGATGGCAAAAAAAAAGAGAGAAGACATGACATGGCATCATCATGAACAGACTAACATTTTTGAAAGGGTTACTGACCTGCAAAATCAGAGGACTGCTCTAGATGTAGTTTACTGAGATTTTAGCAATGTATTTGATAAAGTGCCTTTGGCTATTTTTATAGGAAAAAAAAGACAGAGATGTGGGCTAGATAACAATACAATTAATTGGATGTGGAATTGGTTGAATGGTCAGATTGAAAAAGTAGTCATTAATGGTTTGATGTGAAGTTGGCAAGAGGTCTTCGTTGGAGTGCCCCAGGGATCTGTTGTGCTCATCTTTGTGCTGTTTAACATTTGTATCAACAACTTGAATGAAGATACAGATGGCACAATTGTCAAATTTGCAAGTAACATAAAGCTGGGGAGATTGCTAACACACTTAATGACAGAATCAGATTGCAGAAAGCTCTTGACAGGCAAGAACATTGAGATAAATCTAATAAAATAAAATGTAATCAGAATAAATGGGAAATCTTATACTTGAGTTCAACAAATCAACTTCAAAAATACATGATGAGAAAAGTATGATCAGACAACAGTTTGCCAGAAAAAAATGGAGGTTTTCATGGTTCAATAGAAAAAATTACATATTTGCTGCCTCCACTTCTCCTTTAACTCATTTCTCAACCCTTTGTAATCTGACTTCTGACCTCATTATTCAACTGAAACTTCTTTCTCCAAAATTGTGAATAGTCACACCTTTGATAGATTCTTAATTGCCAAATCTACTGGTTTCTTTTCATTCCTCATCCTTTTGCATCTAAGTTATGGACCGTCCTTCCCTGTTGAATATTCTCTCTTTTTTTTGGATTTTTATGACAATACTTTCTCCTGGTTTTCCTCCTTGCACCCACCCCTCTTCTAAACTTCCATATTTCTGTTATTTGTATCAACAGAATTAGTTCAGTCTTCTAGGTTCATAATCTTGGCATTATGTTTGACTATGTCATCTTTCATCCCATATATCCAACCAATGGTCAAATTTTGACATTTCTACCTCCATAATGTCTCTAAAATCTACCCTTCTCTCTAATCACACAAATCTTTCATTCATTTAATCCCTCATTACCCCTTGCTGAGATTATTTCAATGACCTCCTAACTGTTCTCCATTCATCAAGTCTCTCCCCTTCTCTTTCAAACCGTACACCACACAATTGCTGATTTGATTTTTCTTAATCATAGTTTTGAAGTGGGTGGAAACGAGCTTTTATTAAGTACCTACTATGGGCCAGGCACTGTGCTATTTTTGTTGTTGTTTAGTCATTTTCAGTTATGTCTGGCTCTTTGTGATCTCATTTGGGGTTTTCTTGGCAAAGATAATAGAAAAATAATTTCTCCAGTTCATTTTACAGATGAGGAAACTGAGGCAAACAGGATTAAGTGACTTGCCCAGGGCAATATGGTTAGTAAGTGTCTGAGACCAGATCTGAAATCAAGTCTCTCTGACTCCAGGCCTGGCACTCTATCCATTGTGCTACCTAACTGCCCACTGTGCTATATACTTTGCAAATATCTCCTTTGACCACGTCACTCCCCTACTAAGTAAAATACAGTGACTTCTCATTGCCTCCAGAATGAAATATGAACTTCATTGGTTTTTAAATCCCTTCACAACCTGATTCCAGTTTATCTTTCCAGCCTCATTATACATTATTCCCCTTCTCAAACTCTGCAGTCCAATCAAACACACTTTTACCATTCATCATCCGTAGCATTCTATCTCCCTTCTTTTTCTCTTTGAATTCTCTCATGCCTGAAATGTATTCCTATGCATTTGTACCTCACAGAATCCTCTTCTTTCTTCAAGATGAAGCTCACACACTACCTTCTTCATGAAATCTTTCCTGATCCCCACAACTGCAAGGGACCTCCCTCCCTCCTTAACTACTTGGTATTTCACTCCTTTGTATTTGTGTTGCAAGTTATTCTGTATATGATTCAGTTCTGCTATACTGCTTGTTTTGAAAATGTGAAATTGTTCTAATGCAATTTATATATTAGGGAATGATTAAGCATAATTTGAATTTCACATTTGCTTATGTGTGATGTCATCTTTGAGAAATTATGAGAATTCATAAAACTGTACCTCTTCACAATAATTCATAAGCTACTCTCTTCCACAAGCAAACCAACTATTTTTTAATGTAAAATGTCATGCATTTCAAACTACCCTCACCCCATGTTTCTGTATGGTAAGGAGGTTACAAGCCAAGTCTGCCCTACTTATGGTAGTATTTGTGTATTTCTTAATCACTTTGGCCCAAATAAAACTATGCCACCATTTTCATTAGGTTCCTATCTCTTTTTATGTTTCACTGATAGATTTTAGTAGTTTCCTTAACCCCATTTTCCTCATAAGCCCTGTGTTTTTTGCATTGAGCAGTAATTTTTAGAAACACATATTTCAAATTACAGTAGAACTGACTATACTGATACATGAATATATTCCCCTAGTAAAATCTAAGTTACTTTAGAGGAGAGATTTTTTTTGTATTTGTATTCCCAGTGCCTAGCATAGTGTCTGGCACATAGTAGGCATTAATCAAAAGCTGACTGATTGAAAGAATCAGCAGTGTGACATGGCAACCAAAAAAAGCTAACATAATCTTGGGCTTTGTTAAGAGAAGTATAGCTATCATAAAGAAACTGATCCTGCTATATTTTGCTATGGTCATATCACACCTATAATATTTAGTTCCATGCTGGCACCCAATTTTTACAAAGGAGAATTTTTATAAATTGAAAAGCTCAAGAGTATACAAATGAGGGTAATCAGGAGGATGATGCAGCTTGAATCCATGCTATATGGAGATCATTAGTTTAAAGAAATGGAAATGCTTAGCCTGAGGAAGAGAATACTCCAGGTAGAAATGATTAATCTCTTCCAATATTTGAAGGATTACCATGTAGAAGAGCCATTTGAATTGTTCCTCTGGGCCCAAGGTTTGAGGGCAGAACTAAGAGTAATGACTAACAGTTGTCAAGAGGTAAATTAAGATTTAATATCATTTTTAAAGTGTCCTAACAATTGGAGCTATCCAAGAAAGGGATAGACTGCTTCAGGAAGTAAAGGCTCCCCTTCCTTGGAAGTCTGTAAGAAAAGGTTGACTGATTATTGGTTATATTGTAGTAAGGATACTTTTTCAGGTATGGGTTGGACAGGTGACTACTGAGGTCTCTTCAAAGTCACAAATTCTAAGATTCTGGAATTCAACTAATCCTTTGCATGATTTCTAGTTTCCTCCCATGGAGCATTGCAGCACAGAGTTGTGGAAAATGTGGTAGACTTGGAACCAGAAGAAATCTATCTTTAAAATCTGACTTAAATCATTTGAACCTGTTTCCTCTTCTGTCAAATGGGTATAATAATACCTGTATGACCTACTTTATAGGGTAGTCATGAGATTCAAATGAAATTACATATGAATGCATTTTACAAATCTTAAGTCAGGATAGAAATTTCAGCTAGACATACATATGTACACATTTTTTTTTTTCCAAATTGAAAGTTTATTGGAGCAGGGAATAATGATTTATTCTTTTGTATCCATTATGGAGTGCCTCACACATAGTTGATGCTCAATAAATATCTGTTGAATTTAGATTAAATTGAATTGAACTCCAGCCTAGTGATAGGAAGAACAATGTATGTTGACCAGGCCATTTACTTCTTCACAACTTACAACAATAATTTAAATTCAACAAGCATTTACTAAGCACCTTGGGTTCCAGGCCCTGTGCTAGGAGCAGAGGATACAGAGTCAAAAAATAAACAATACCTACCTGTGAAGAGTTTACATTCTAAAAGAAGAAAATCAGTTTGTGTTTATCTTATCCATTAAGGGCAAAGGAGTTTTTTAAACTAAAAAAGATGGTGGGAGAAGACTGTCTATGTATATCTCCCAAATTAAATACTATAGAGTAAATTAAGGAAGGAAGAAGGGTATCACCTCAGCCACCAGGAATTTACAGAAGATAAAATCCAAGAAAGGAACCATCAATAAAACTTATGACCCCAAATTTCTATATACAAATGCCCAAAGTTTAGTCAATGAAACAGACAGACTAGAGCTTTTAATAGGAGATAAATTTGACCTTATAAGTGCCATTTCTCTGAGACTTAATGGGATGAAATCCATGTCTGAAGTATGACCAGGGATGGGTTTATCTTATTCCAAAGAAACATGATAGAGAAGCATGGGGGGGGGGGGAGAAATGTTTTATTTTTAAAGGTCTACTCACATGAAAGAATCTAGGAACCAGAAGGAGGTAGCAGGATGAAAAGTGTTTAGGAGAAGGTCAGAGAATGGTGAAACTGAAATGATTTTGTGGTTGTCGTATACAACAGACCACCTGTACAGAAAAAGGAGACAGATGATGAGTTGGGTAACAGATCACCAGTCTGGCACAAATGTAATTAGTGCTGGGTAACTTCAGTTAGATATACTACAGTTTGGAAGACCTGACTTAGAATCTCACCATAGATACTTACCAACTGTGTGACTCTGGGCAAGTTGCTTTACCTTTCTCTGCTTCAGTTTCTTCCTGTGTAGTAATAACAGCACCTATTTCTCAGGGTTGTTGTTGTTGTTGGGTTTTTTTGTTGTTTTTTTGGTTTGGTTTTTTTTTACTTTTAGGCAGTTGGGATTAAGTGACTTGCCCAGGGTCACACAGTTAGTAAGTGTCAAGTGTTTGGTCTGAGGCCAGATGTGAACTCAGGTCCTCCTGACTTCAGGGCCAGTGCTTTATCCACTGCGCCACTTAGCTGCCCAACTGTCAGGGCTGTTTTGAGGATAAAATTGGTTAATCTATGTAAGGTATTTGCATCATCTACTATATACACAGACATAGCAGGGAGAGCTTCTGGAATTGAAAATGAATAAAATTGAATTTGAAAACCACTATGAAAATGTGAGTTGTTGTTATTGTCCAGACAGCAACAAGAACTCTTTTTCTCTTTGTCAGAGACAAAACATTATTTATGTTCAGTCAGTCAGTCAAGAACTATTTGAAGGTATTTCATATGAAAGAGGCATTAGACTTAGTTTTGTTGGATTTTTTTTTTGACCCTAAAAAGCAGAACCAAGAGCTAAGGGAAGAAGTATCAAAGAGGACAATTTAGGCTTGATAGGGAAAACATGCCTAACAATTAGAACAGTACACAATTAGAAGATGTTGCATCAAGAAGTACTGGCTTCCCCTTCGTGGAAATCTTCAAGAAAAATCTGAATGACCACTCTTGTGTTATCTTACAATAAAGATTGCTTTCATATTCAGGTTAGACTGAACAGTCTAAGAAATCTTCAACTCTCAAATTCTGTGATTCTATGCTTATGGATGAATAAATACAAAATAAAATTCAAAATAATAATAAGAGGATCTAACAACTAGGAAAGGGCAGCTAGGTGGTGGATAGATTGCCAGACCTGGAGTCAGAAAGACTTGTCTTCCTGAGTTCAAATCTGGCCTCAGACACTTACTAACTGCGTGACCCCGGGCAAGTCATTTAACCCTTTTAGCCTCAGTTTCCTCACTTGCAAAATGAGCTACATGAAAAAATGGCAAACCACTACAGTATCTTTGCCAATAAAATCCCAAATGGGATCATGAAGAGTTGGACTTGACTGTAAAACAATTGAACAATAACAAGGAGAATCAGGAAATGCCTCTTGTATAATGTGGCTTTTGAGTTGACTCCTCCTTTGAAGGGAGGTAGGGTGGAGATAAAGGTATGGTGGTTAGTCTGTGCAAAAACGTGGAAAGAAGTCATGAAAGAATGGGTAAAAGTGAGTGAAGGGTAATAGAGTCTAGTATTTGCAAAGTTAGGCAATCCAAATTGTAAAAGGTTTTACATGACAGAGGAGTTTGTATTTACCTGAGAGGCAATAAAGAACATTGCATTTATTGAGTATGAGAATGACACCATCATTCACCATCATCATATCGTCATCATCACTAGCATTTATAGAGTGCTTTAAGCTTTACAAAGTGCTTTACAAATATAAATATATTTTATTCTCACAACATTTCTGAGAGGTAGGTGCTAGTATTACTCCTATTTTACAGATGAGATAAGTAACACAGACAGAGGTCAAGTGACTTTCCCAGAGTCACAGAGTTAGTAATTGTCCGAGGCCAGATTAGAATCATGTCTCCCTGATTCCAAGTCCAGCATGCTATTCACTGTACTGCCTATTTTTCTCTAGAAATATCAATTTGACACCTTTGTAGAATATAAGTCAAGAGAGGAGAAAGTGGAGGCAGGGAGAACAATTAGGGGGTTACTGAAAAAGTCCAGAGGAGAGGTGTTGAGGATCCGGACTATGACAGTGACTCCGTGAGTAGAGAGAAGAGAATAAATGAAGAGATATTGCAGGAGTACAATTGGCAATGCTTGCTAACTGATTAAATAGGGGGAGAGAGAAAGTAAGGTATTGAGGATGAATCCATACTTACAAATCTGGTTTACTAAAAGGATAGTGGTGTCCTCAGTGGGGGGAATAGGAAAGTCAGAAGGAGCTTTAAAAAAGTTAGGGAGATAAATAATGAGTTCTGTTTTGGACATTTTTTCTAAGATACAGGGTCTGACTATGCTAACCTCCTGCTTGCTGAGATCCAAATGGCTCCCTATTACCTTCAAGATCAAAAATAAAGTCCTATGATTGGAATTAATAATTTGGCCCCTTTCACATTTCCCACCTTACATTTCACTCTCCTCTACAAACTCTATAATCAATTTCCATTGACCTAATTTCAGCTCATCAAACATGTCACTCTATCTCCAGTCCCTGAACCATCTACCACCATGATAGGAATTCTCTGCCCCCTTACCTCAACCTCTTGGTTTCCTAACTTCCAGTTTTCTCAGGTCTCAACTTCTGCAGGAGGCTTTTTCCAATCCCTTCAGCTGCTAATGCCTTGTTCTTTCATATTAACTTCATTTCCTTGGGTGTGTGTGTGTGTGTGTAAAACAGGTTAATAAACAGTTTAATACAAAGGGTCAAATCCATCCCCACATCCAGCTCTGACACCCTAAATACTAACCCTCCTAGCTCTACCACTTACTGTCAAGTCACTTCACTTCCCTGGCTCTTAGTTTTCTCATCTTTAAAATGAAGGAATTTAATTAGATGAATAAATGAATGAATGATAAAGTATTTTTTCAGCACAAACCAAGAACTGTGATAAGCTTCGAGGATACAAATAAAAACAAGCAAGACAGTCCCTGATCTCAAGCTTACATTCTCTAGGGAGAAGACAATATATAAGATGGGGCTAGAAAGTGGGGTGGAGGATTATGTCATCAGGGATTGGAAATGGCCTATAAGTGATAAAGATGATTTGTCTGGGGGCAATATAAGGCCAAAGCTTTCCTAACAGAAACCAAAGTCCAGGTTCTGATGGGATGAGGATGAGTTAGAAAGGAATATAGATGGAGGACAACAGATTTGCCAAGTCTCTGCCCACTCTATGTATTATGACCTCTGTCTCTGTGATTTCTTATATGAGATAATTTCCTCACCTCTGTCTACATTCAACAAAAAATTCATGAATTTTTTATCTCAAAATTGAAGAAAAGGTATTAAAATTTTTAAAGGTTACATCAATGAACTTAAATCTCAGCTTATCATTTTATTCCTTTAACCTTGGTGGAAAGTCACTGGATGTCCACAGTATTTGTCTGTACACCAAGGAAAATGAATCATACTACCTTCAATGTGCTAGGGAAAAGATATTTTTAATTATGGCATAGTGGAATTAGCATTGATCTTAAGAATTAGGGAGCTTGAGTTCAAGTTCTAGCTCTGGCACTTATTAGCTATGTGACCACTTCTCTGAGGCTCTATTTCTTCATCTGCAAAATGGTGGTGAAAATTCTTATGCTATCTATATCACAGGACTGTAGAGTAAGGAACTTTGTAAGCCATAAATCCCTATAGGTATAGCTATGTACTTAAAAATAAAACAATAAGCCTCATGAAACAAAAAGTGATAACCCAAAATAAAACAATTTCAAAATAAAACAGTCCATTTCCTTGACTGTCCATAAGACTAAGAATGCCCTGCCCTTGCTTCCCATCTATTAAGGATCCACAACTTTTGAAAAGGTGACAGTTTTTGGAGATAGCCTCAAAAATTTTTCTGGGCATATCTCATGACTCTAATGCTTTCCCCAATTTATTGGTTTCTAGACAGCTCATGAACATCTGATTATTTGGAAGATTGTTTTTCCATAATTGAATTCTATGATCCCTCTACTTCCCCTCTTTCCAGCTGATGCTGTCAGGTAATAAATAAAATAACACACATGTTGTATTATGTGTAATTATATTGTATTATACATTATATTGTAATGTGATAATTAATGTATTACGTGTAATATAAATGTTTTATGTGTACCATGTGAAGGTACATTTCTATTAGCATTTCTGCCAATTAGGGACTTTAGAAGAGGAAAGAAGTGATCATTTTTTTCTGAAATTTTTTTTAGATTGTTTGACAAGAAGAGAGGTCAGAATTCATGGATAAATTCAAATTTTAGGATTGTTCCAGAGATTTATCAAAGATCTGGTTCCAAATGAGCACAAAGTGCTCAAGAAGTGCCACTACTCAAAAAATACTGAAGAAAATAACACTCAATGTCAAATACTCAATGAATTATGCAGCCAAATTTTCTCTTCAGTCACATCTGCTGCTTCTCTTTAATTCATGTTCTTAAGTTCCATTGGCACTTCCTGGACTGAGGTAGTAGGCTCCGAATGTTGTGATGCTGTAACAACCAGCAGATATGGATGAGGAAGAGGAAAGAGAGTAAAGGATGGCTTTTAGGTGTTGAACCTGAATGATGGAAGGATAGTGTTGCACCATAAGTTCACTATAAAGAAGTTCACTAAAAATTCCAGAAGATCTACCCTACAGCATTCCAAACAGAATGCTTTAAACTACTTAAAAGGCAGAGGTCTTTAAGGAATGATAGCGAAATTGGGGATATGAGGCAGCATAATGAGGAAGATATTTTGGATCAAATATTTGAAATCACAATAAGCCTTCCATAGCTTTCTATTCTAGTTACATTGGAATTCAACCTATCTTAGATAATGTCTGAAGATACTAAAGTCACTGTCTATTAAGAGTTGAAGTTTATACAGCTCTTGATGATAAAGAATTCTTTCAAAAATTTGGTAAGCTATGATTCACCAGGATTAGAATATAAAATTTTTAAAAATCCTAAGACATAGTCTTCAAATATTATCAAAAGATATCTGTTCTAGTACTTCCAGACATAACAAAGCATTTTCTGCAATCCTTTTTGATTTGTTATAAAAATCACATCGGGAAAGGAAAATAGAATGTTGTTTGTTAAAAGAAAAATTCCTAATGATGAGTCAGATAGATTGGAGGATCTGTTCTCTTCCTCTGACCATCTTTGTTGCTTCCTTGAAATCAAAACTAGGCACCATATTCAAATGAATATTTGGCCAAATACATGTATTGTAGAAGGATGATATTTCAAATTCTATATTCTCCTCTTTTTGTGCCCTAGAAACATATTTTAAGAATAACCCACTAATTAGTACATTCATGTTCATATTCATGGCCCATTATGAAACTTGGATCATTTTCTACTATATTTATACTTAGGTAATCAGTGACTATTTTTAATTGGCATTGGTTTTTGTCTTATTTTTCCTCTAAACAATTTACTTTCACTTATCTCTGTTGACTATTATCTTGTTTTTAATGAATCGTGTTCTTCTTTGCTTAGAAAAATTGCTTTAAAATTAACCCCTATACAGGACAAGGAATCAATTTAGGAACAGACAGTTAATATACTTTGAGTTGTAATTAAGTGATCACAGATAATTAATGATTAGGTTATCAAGCCGTTGTTCTGTGTTACCCAAGTGTAGTTATTTGGGATTTTGTTGGTAGACGCAGGGAATAAATTTGGAAGAAAATCAACTTGTTCATCCATTTCTTATACTTGTGAGATATTTTTAATGTTAACTGGGTTTGATCACATTTTTTCACATTAGCATAACTCAGTAATACTGGTGATTTTAACAATTTAATTTGGCAGGTGACTGATTCATAATTTAGTCCAATCACTTATGGTATTTTCACACAAAAACAATTAATAATAGCTGGAGATGTTCTCATTTAAAAACCAATGTCTAACCAAGACCAATGCATTTTTCCATGGATTTTCATAATGATTTTATTATGACTAGGATAAGACATATCCTAAATATCTAATTATATGATAGATTGCAGCAGCTCTAATTGAGCTGAATCTCTTATGTAAATTGTATACTTTTCAACAGGACACATTGATATATGTTTAACTGACAGGATCAGAGCCCAGCCTGCAAATGCCTCCTACTGGGTTGAATGAAAAATTTGGGAGGTCTTTGAGACCAGGGAGATGAGAATGAATACAGTCACATCTAGAATAGAGCCCGTTATATTCAAGACCAAGGATTTCTGCCAGGGCTGCCTCACTGCTAAGAGTTACCCTATATGAATATAAAAAGAAAACCTCCATGGATAACCAGGGAACTAGCTTCAAAGCTAGAGATTGTTAATGCACTTGTCTACTCATCTTGCCCACCAACATGTCAAATTTTCAAGCATTTGAAACTGTAGTTGTGTGGTTAATATACAGCAGGGAATTGGGATTGTGACCTTCTTCAAGTATATACTTTGAAGACTAATCATCAAGCTTCAGAGGAAGGCAGAGAAACCTTGCTTGTCAAATTCCCAAATGACACAGAATGAAGAGGGATAAGTAACAAAAAAAAAAGATTTCAATGGAAAAGAATGATGGACTAAATTAAATAAGGTACAATTAATATAGAAAAGCACAAATGAGAGGCATCATGGCAATAGTGAATAGAGTGACAAACTTGGAGTCAGAAATACCCTAGTTCAAGTCTTCTATATCACTCTCCACCTGTATTCTGGCTTTGGGACTCAGGGCAAGACATTCATCTCTAGTTTTTCCCAGCAACTAAGATGGCAAACTTGCAAAACACGTGCCCAATCTGCACTGGAAAGGAAAGTTTCATCACAGGGTATTCCCTATACTAATGGGTCACAAGTCCAACCTCAAATTCAAAATATAATGTTCTTTACAAGAGTTAGACATAAAACTCAGTTCTGCAAGTATGAGATTGGAGACACATGGCTAGATAACTGTTGTCTGAAAATGATATGAGGGTTTTAGTGAACTACAAGCTTAATATAAACAAATGCTGTAGTATGAGTCTAAAAGCAAATTCCACCTTAGGCTTTATTAAGAGGGGCAGATAATTTTTATGATGAATGAAGGGGATGCTGACTGGGTCAGATCATATATAACAGATTATTCATTCCTAGGCACAATATTTTAAGAAGGATGGCATTGTCTCCTCTATTTGACCTGTATTTAGCTTTTTACAGTGTTGACCATACCCTCGATATTATCTCCTCTTGGCTACTGTGATGCTACTCAGTCCTGAAGTCTCCTACTAAGTATCTAAGTATCTAAGCACTCCTCAGGTTCATTTGTTGGGTCTATATCCATCTCACTCAGGACACATGGGTGTTCCACAACCCTCTTTTCTGATCTCTATTCTCTTCTTTCTCTACTTGCACTATTTTTCAAGACTTATTGTTTCCTATAGATTTCATTTTCATCTTTACATATATGACGCCAAAATCTATATATTCAGCCTTAAACTTCTTCCTGAACTTCACCTAGGTATTGCAAACTGCTCATTAGACATCTCTTTCTGTATGTGTCATGTCTAGAAGGCATTGCTATTTTCAATTCAGGAAGTCCAAAAATAGAACACAACATCTTCCCCTGTTAAATCCACTCCTTCTCAAAATTTCCCTATTTCTATTCAGTATAATATTATCCCTTCATTCACTTAAATCCACAACCTCCTAGCCATCCTTTACTTCTTCTTCTCTTTTACTCCTATGTATCTAACCAGTTGACAGGTCTTGTTGAGGTGTGCCTCTCAACATCTTCCATATCTGTACCCTTCTCTTCATGTACATACCTGCTACCCTAGTTCATATCATCTTCTTCTGACTGATTACTTAAATAACTTTCTAATTGGTCTCAATGCTTCCAAGTCTATCTTGTCTCCAACCCATTTTCTACCTCTCTGGTTTCCAAACTTTTTTATCATGCAATCCTATCAATAAAAAAAAATTGGGGTATATGCCTACAATATATGTATATTTACTGATTATAAATTCTATACATTATTATTATATTAATAATTATATTATTAAACATAAAGAAATTTAAAATGTAATAAAGATGAGATGTCTAAAATAATATTTTATTTATTAGTAGTATAGATTAAGCATAGGATAGTGGATAGAAACCAGACCTTGAAGTCAGGAAGAGGTTAGTTTAAGTCTTACTTCCAAAACATATTGGCTGTGTGACCCTGGGCAAGTCAGTTGACTTCTCAGTGCTTTAGAGAGCTCTCTAAGACAGAAATTCTTAAAACTTTTTGTGTTATAGGTCTTTTTGAATGTCTAGTAATATTCTCAAAATAACATTTAAATATTTATAACATAAAACACATAGTCAGTGAAGAAGGGAACCAATAACAATGAATTATAACTTATCAAAATTTCTTAAAAAACAAATTCATGAACCTCAGGTTAATAACCCATGTTCTACAACAATTAAGTAGCAGAGAAGGCATCAACCTATATTGGTAGAAGGAGTTTTCTCACCTGGGAGTTCTCTCTACCAAAGAAATTATGGGTCCAGTTCATATCACTAATATTCCAAAAAATGTTTTTCTCTCACTAAAATATAATTATTAACAATGCTCTAATATATTAATAAATATGTTAGCAAGACCAATATGATTAAATGTTTCATGATTTTTGAAATTTTTGGTTTACCACATTGTGATATATTGATTTGAATATCCATTTTGATGTTTAATATATTTTAATACTTGGTTTTAATGGCTGGCATAGCTGACAAAGATACCTCACAAAGATATGCATATTCAACTAGAAGAAATATATCATTTTCTATTTTTACTAGATCATGATGCTAATTTTTCCAATTATATACACTAACAATGCAAAAGGGTTTTATAAAAATTTGATTCATAAATTTCTGTCTTCATTGATGCTAATTAGTTGTTTCTGCAAACTGATCAAAAGGTGTTCTTTTTTTTATATTAA
Source organism: Vombatus ursinus (assembly GCF_900497805.2). NCBI lineage: Eukaryota > Metazoa > Chordata > Mammalia > Diprotodontia > Vombatidae > Vombatus > Vombatus ursinus. The sequence continues at coordinate 11,954,255 of NW_020947390.1, read as the reverse complement.
ACAAATGGTTTTAAAACTCACTGAAACTTTATTTAGAAGATTTTTAAACAACTTACAAAATTATTTCCAATTTTAATATGCTCATATGAGAGGTTTTATAGGTGACACATTTACATTATTTTAACAACCCAGAGAAGAGAGAGTATTCATGAGGAGACATGAATGTTAAATGTTGCAGAAAGGTCAAGAAGGATGAGGAATAAGAAAAAGCCATGAAACAATGGCTCATGTGGCAATTAAGAAATCACTGGAAACTTTAAAAAAAGCAGTTTCAGTTGAGTGAAGAGTCATGGATAATGAGGAGGTTGAGAATCTGGGAAACTGAAAGGAAGTAATGTCCTTCACAGAAACAGGAAAGTTTGGAAAAATGGATGGGTTTGCAGAAGGGGGCAGGGTAAGTAAATATAATGAGAGCTATGACATAGATAGCAACCCATCCATGCCTACTCATCCTCTCTTATTGAAAAAAAGAAAAACAGGACAGGGAAGAGCTATGGCCTTTTCTTACTCACTAGCACCTGCCTTGGAATGTTGAGCCCACCCTACAGAAGGTTGTCTACTGCAGCTATGAAGTTATGAGTGGGGTTTTCCCAATGGCACTTACACAGATGCTATGGGTTCCCAAAACATAATATGCCTCAAGGGTAGTGCTGGGGCAGAAAGGGAGAATTTGGGAGCTGCCGTAGTCAAGGGAGGCCAGCTATAAAGAGATGGAGTGAGTGTTTTGTTATAAGGGGTGAAAGAGGTTGTATAATTGTTTTGGAGACAAGCTAGGCAATGCAGAAGGACCATCTTCCCATCTTCTGATTATCTAGCCCTTGGAATCATGCCACATCCATTTTATGGTCCACAGGGGCATATGCAGCTCTAGCTTTAGGGAATACTGCTTTACATAGATGCCAAATTCCTACAACACTTATCTGACCAAGTCATTCACATGATCAAAAAGCATTTGTGATTCCCTATTGTTTCTAGGATACTCAGATACTCAGAAGGATCTGTAGTCACATATATTTGGGCATTTCCTCCTACAGTGGAGATGTAAATTTGGAGCTGTAAATTCCAAAATATCTATATCTGCCCATGCTGTGTGACTCTTTTTCTTGGTTTCCCAAAGGTTCACCATAGGAGGTCTACTCAACCTGCCTTTTCAAATCACTCCCCTTCATGTTTTCTATGTTTAAACTAGATGATGCAGTGGATAGAGCACTAGGTCTATAGTCAGGAAAACCTGAGTTCAAATCCAGCCTCAGACACTTACTAGCTATGTGACCTTGGGCAAGTCACTTAAACCTGTTTGCCTCAGTTTCCTCATCTATAAAATGAGCTGGAAAAGGAAATGACAAACCATTCTAGTATCTTTGCCAAGAAAACCTCAAATAGGGTCACAAAGAGTTGGACATGACTGAAAAACAACTGAACAATAACAATCCCAGTGCCAGAAGTGTGCTTTGCGCATAAGAGATACTTTTAAAGACTTTTTAAGTCTTTTAAAAAGACTGATTTGAATTGAAAAACATTAATAAGCTGATTAGGGTCCAGAGGATAGAAACTGGGTTGATGTTGAGCCCAAGTATTTGGCCACATAAGGATCAACTGAAGTAACCAGGATTGATTAACCAAAGAAAGACAAGATTTAGAAAGATTTAAAGGGAAAAGTGTTAGCTGTCTTCAAGCATTTGAAGGGATTTAATGAGAAAGGAGAATTAGACTTTGTTTTACTCAGCCCCACAGGACAGAATTAGGGGGAAGGGGGAGGATTTTCAGAGAGATTGTCTGCGTTCATTATAAGTGTCACAGCCCCTCTGTGGCCACTCATCCAATTTGCATAGGCACTGACAGATTGGATCCCCAGAGGGATGACTACTACAACTATTCTCAGTTTTCTAGGAGTAAGCCAGAGGGGTGGTGTCTCTGATTCTGTCACTTTTAAGCCCCAGTCTTTATGCTCCCAATTAACAACTAGCTAGCCAGACTTTAGACTAGCTTTTAGGAAATGTTTTTACTCAGATGTTATTGTAACACGTTGACACAGAATATCCTCTTCCCCTTCCCAAACCTAGGATGTATGTATTCCACAAATACATACATTATTGAGAATAGTAGGCTTAAATTTAGAATTTAATTGTGGTGGGGCACATATGTAGAAAATACAAGTGGCAAAGGGGTAACCTAATTCCTAAATTGGAAAGTCTTTTTCTCCCTTTACAGAGTCCTTGTGAAATTCAAGAGATGGTACTTTTCTAGAATCCTTGGTTTCTTCCTGAAAAAATGTATTATACTACATGAATCTGCCTTTTCTCAGGTAATTATTGACCATGGCCATTTTCCACCATCTCATGGGTGAGCACTATTACTCACTCAGGTATACACTGGTATTGATATCATACTTTCCCTCATAGGCCTCTAAGATCATTTGGCTGTTACAACATTTGGATGTTACCTGGACACTTCCATCAGTGATCACAAAAAAAACCAAACACAACAAAGCAAAGATGTCCATTTACTAATGGGTGTCATGGTACTAGGCAGTTGATAGGACATGTACCCTTCCCTCCACCTGGATCTTGGAGATAGAACTACTTTGAGCTTCCTGAAAAGGAAAGAGATGAAGCTGTCTTGCATACCCACTGAGTTCCATCACAGCAACCCCTAAAACATCTTCTCTTCCTGCCTAATTAGAGATCCTCGTCATCACAGAACACAAACTCCTGAGGCATCATGGGCAGAAGGTGGCTCACCTCACACTTCCACATGCTTATTCAGATCAGAGCCAGGCAGAAAATATTGTTGCAAGCTCCAAAGACAAGTCCTATAAGACAGTCCACTTCCATTACACAAGGAGAAAGTTCTTAATATTATATTTAGAACTATCTCAAAGTAACGTAGGCTATCTCAGGATATAATAAGTTCCCTTTCCTCTGAGGTCTCTGAGGGAAACTACGATGAGCAGGCTATCTGAAATGTTGTAAAACATATTTCTTTTTTCAGATTTGATTTGGGTTAGATGACTTCTAAGGTCCTTTCCAACTCTTAGATTCTGTGATTCTTATTTCTCTTTCAAGGCTGACAAAATTAAGATCAGAGAAGAAAAGACTCTTTCATATTCTTTTCCATACACCCTTCTAGATTTCTCTCTTAAAGTTTGTAATGAAAGAGCTCATCCTTGTATATTGAGCAAGGAATATTGCATTCTTTGAGAGGCTGAATAAACTATAATTGTATGTGATCATTCTTTCTGTCCTTTCTTCCCATTTAGATAGAGGCAGCTGAGATAGTTGGATAGTTAGGTGATTGCAGAAATATATGTGGAGAATTTCTGATTGACTTGAGTGAGCCTGGGATTAAACAATGAATGAATGAGATCTAGAGAGCAGAGATGGAAGAAGGAATGAAACTCCCAAATCAGCAGTAGGATGACTGCATCCTCTTTTTTTCCAGGCAACAGGAGAGTCAGACGTAATAGCACAGATGTGGCTCCTAACATGGGTCAAGGTAGCTCAGGGAAACTAACTAGAAGTCTAGGACCAAATGAGAGGTTTTCTTTTATTCTCACTACTAATTACTTTGTTTTTTTTAAATAATCTGGAAAACCTGCTCTTGTGATTAGTGTGCATCAGACAGGGGTAATAAGAGAAATAAAAGTTAGATGATATGCTACAACCTCCAGTAAGGGTGACAGTATCAGAAGAAGTGGTGAAAGGATGTGATAGATCTCTGGGACTATGGAGCCAAATGGACTAAGGAACAAAGTAAGAAAATTAGTGATAAGGGAAGCTAGAGCATGTGTGTCTTGAAAAATATATTTGATAGCTATATTTCAATAGAAATTGTTTGCTTTGTCATTCTAATTATTTCATGGCATGTATTTAAAAACATTCTGAGAAGTGGTCCAAAGGCTTTATCAGATTGCCAGAGGGTTTCAAGATGTGTGTGGGTGCGCGCGCACACACACACACACACACACACACACACACATACATACATACATACAGACACACACAATATTAAGAACTCCTGGTTCAGAAGGTTTAGAAAGATAAAATCCCCACGGGAAAGTGAGGAGGAACCTAAATTCTGAGTAAACTAACTTGGATCCAGAAAACCTAATTCTGTATTTTCAGTTATACTCAGCTTGTGGAAGAAAGGGGAAAAGGGAATTGCTACACCTTAGTTAGCAATCTGAATATGGTGTCTAACCCTACCCCATCCCACCTCAGGATTTGAAAGGATCATGATCGAATCCAAAGATTCCTGGAAATTTGAGGTGGAATTATGTTTGACAATTCACTCCTTAACATCAGTAGAGGAAGTGCTCATGAATGGTCAAGGAGAATGAGAGCCAGATTTCCAAAGTAGGGAATAAATAGTCAAATAGCAAATACACACACATGTATGTATATGTGTGTGTGTATATATATACATATGTATTATATACATATGTCTGCATGTATGTAAGATCAACTATGAGTACTTTTTATTACCTGGGATGGCATGTGTAGAATGGGATAGGGTTGGACCTATGATTTCATTGATACAGGGAGCTCCAAGATAAGGAAACTCCTACCAATACTTGTTGGCAACTTCTTTACAACTTATAGTCTTAGAGAAATGCCAATGGGCATTGAGCTAAGATAAGTAATTTCCTCAGAGTCACATAACCAGTAGGTATCAGAAATGGTATGTGAACTTAGGTCTTCCTGACTCCAAGAAAAGTATTCAATTGAAAACTATCCCATGTTGCCTCTCATTACCTGTGTGATAAGTTACTTTATCTCATTTAGCCTCAATTTCCTCATCTGTAAAAATGTGAGGGTTTAACAAGTTAAGATGTTCTCTAAGGTCATTCCTTGCTCCTATACACCTTCCCCATCTTATTCCCAGATTGACTTCTTAGGATCTTATGTTTCCACTATGTTTCTGCACTTCTGTTTCTAGTATTGTCTTTCCTTCTCTCATTTCTAGCTGCTCCCTCAGAAACTTCCACCTTTACTTAATGGGGGAAAATGGGGAAGAAGAAACCTTTACTCCCCCTAAGTCCCACATCAGTCTAGAACATTAACATGATTGCAATTAATTACTGTAGAAATAACACAATAGAGTAATAATATTGATATTCTTCTAACGACAAGGTGACAAGCAGTGGCATAGCTAGAAATCTTGTTTTACTCTACAGGGAAGAGCTATGGGATAGATGGACCCAACAATGGAAAGCATCTTTTGCCTGGGGAACAGTGGGTAGTATGGTGTTGCAGACACCAAGCTGGGCTTGGAGTCAAGAAGGCGTAGGTTCAAATTCTTCCTAAGACATTTACTAGCTATCTTGACAATATACAAGCTACCTTCAGTCTTAATTTCCTCATCTGTAAAATTGGGATAATAGTAACTATAGCCCTTACCACAAAGGGCTGTTGTGTGACTCAGATGAGACAATCATATGTCAAATACTTCACAAAACTGTAAAATACTGTATACCTGTGGTATCATTATTACTCCCAAGCTATTCTAAAGGCAATGTTCAGAATAAGAATATTCAATAATAAGAATACTTATACATATATAGCACTATGCAGTAAAAAATAATCTTCACAAAAATCATATGAGATGAACAGGAAAAAAAAATTATTATCCCTATTTGGCAGATGAGAAAACTGAGGCGCAAATAGCTTAAGGATAAGCATCTATATAATCACAACTTGTTAGCATGCAATGTAGGCAAGTCATGGGTATGTTCATTTCTATGTTCTGTCAGCCTTTAGGTGCCCCACCTCTAAGTTCAGTCTAATTGTTCCCCTCAATTTCTATCCCTCTCAAAAGACTGGGTCTGCAGGAACAGTTCCCATAAATATGTGCTAAGCCATTCCAATTCCCCTTGGCCAAAAATGGTTGAAAATCTGTTATAGGATAAGCGAATTTGAAACTACAGTTTGCAGTCTCTTAGGCAGGCTACCCGAGTCCTCTCTTCTGGCCAATTATCTTGGTTGGCTTGAAGGGGCATTGACCTTGTTGTGAACATGAACCGCAAAATGTCACAGCTTGTAGGAGGCTTCCGAACAGTCTGCCTTGTTCCTAGCTGTAACCAGAAGAAAGCTTACTGCTCTGATTTATTACTTATAGAGGATCAGAAGCATAGCCCTCCAGAGAGGTAAGGCAGGAGCTTTGAAGTCCAGTCCATGATGTCATCACCTACCACTTAGCTTTTAACTGATGTCCTTTCCCCATTTGTTTTCTAGTACTTTCATTTTTTCTCTCTTTTTAACTCTTTTAAATGCAAAGTGCTAGTTCATCCTTCTTTCCTCATTTTTACTTCTTAGTTTGAATGAACAGAGCCCTTTTTTGTGCACAGAGAAGATCTGAAAATAGGGCTCTAAATATTCACACTCTTGTTATGTTTAGGGTCAGCCTAAGTCCAGACTATGATATAGGGAAAACATCCTCAGTCCCTCTTTCAGAGTCTCACTTTCTTGCCCCCAGGTACTCAGGTTCTCCCCCAAACCACTTGGCATCCCAACCAGGAATGTCCAATCCCGGTAAGTCCTCATGATCCAGAATGTTCCTTACTCCTGCTTTAATCAAAATCTGTTTGCCTTGTATCAAATACAAAGTTCTCTGTTTGGTATTCAAAGCCCTGTGTAACTTAGCTCCTTTCTATCTTTCCATTTCCTATCTTACAATTTCCCCTCCACCACATACTCTTCAATCCAGTGCCACTGTCCTATTTTCTTTTCCATGAACGAGACAGTCCATTTCTTGGCTCCAGGCATTTTCTCTGGCTGCCCCCCTCCAATGCCTAGAATGCTCTCTTTCCTCTACTTTGACTACTAACCTCTCTAGTTCCTTTAAGTTCCAGCTAAGATCCTACCTTCTTTAGGAAGCCTTTCCCATCTTCTCTTAATCCTAGTGCCTTCCCTCTCAATTATTCCCTATTTAACCTGCATATAGCATGTTTGTGCATATTTATTTTTGCTGTCTCCCTCTTCCCATTAAATTGTGAGCTCTTTGAAAGCAAGGACTGTCTTTTGTCTCTTTTTGTATCCCCAGAACTTAGCACAGTGTCTGGCATATAGTAGGTACTTAATGTTTATTGACTGACTGACTGAAATGTATCTTATTGCCTTTGGGCCCATTTGGGTATCAAGTTAATATGGTAAATTTAACTTGAGGTGATGTATCAATCGATCATAGAGGTTATTGCTTCCAAATAGATGAGATACTTGGGTTCTAGTCCTGGGCACCCTAGCACTAACTGGTTGAATGACCATGGACTAGTCATTCTATCTCTTTGGTCCTCTATTTCTTCATCTGAAAATAGAACAGTTGGACTAGCAGATCTTTTAGGTCCTTTCCAGCTTTAGGAGTTAATAATGCTACAGAGTATTTGATCATTGACAGTGTCTGTCAATATCTTAATACAAGAAGTAAGTAATAGAGAGATTTAAGAATTACAGTGTGACTGGTAAGGGAAGCACTTGGGGGCAGAAAAGCCTTTCAGCTTATCCCTAATCAAATAAAACAGAAAACTGTCTACACTAGACAAAACTGACTCCAAGAGTGTTCTGTGTATTTGAGCTATACAAAGACCACCAGCATAATTTACATCAAACTAACCCTGTTCGCTTGAGTCATCAAATCCGCAATAGACTGAACTGCTCTAATAACAATAGATGGGGGAAAGCAAGCAAAACTATGCAACTTTTATTTGATTCTGTGTCATAATAGATAGGTATTTAATATGTGTTTATTAACAGACTGTTAGACAAATGCTAAGAGATCATCTAAGTATTCTTAATGGCTTTGAACTGCTTAGCTCAGAAAAACTGTAACCTAGGGTATGGAATAAAATTGGGGAATGTGATTGCTGAATTACCATCAGAAATTTCTGAAAGATCTTGAAGAAAAGGGTCTCAAAGCTAGAAAAGAATTGATGTTCCAATTTTCAAAAGAGGAGAGCGTAATATCTGCAAACTATAGTCTGATAAGATTGACTTTGATTCCTAGAAAAATTATAGAATAAAATTTCAAGATATTTTGTGAACTTTTAAAAGGAGAAGTGATGATCACTAAGAAACAGCATGGGTTCACCAAGAATAGGTCATTATAGACTAATTTCATTTCATGTTTTGACATGAATAGAGAATATCCTTGACAAAATATGCTAATTTATTCAAGGCATCTTGGAAATTAATCTGTGATCTTCTCATGTACAAGATGGACCGTCATGAGCTTAATAATAACAATAATAATAATATATAATGATAATATTTATATAGCACTTAATATGTGCCAGGCACTGTACTAGTAGTACATCTAGGTGAATTTTTTAATTGGGTAGGTGACTAGGTCCAAAGAGTATGTGATTAGTACATCTTAGGTAGCTTGGTGGGAGGACTGAATTGAAGTGTCCCAGATACATATTCTAGTTGCATTCAATGTCAATTAATGACATGAATTAAGGGATATATGGCAAACTAAATCATATCTGTAGATGACATAAAGCTGGTGGAAATAGATAACAGGATAGATGACAGAATCAGTATCCAAAAAGATATTGACAATCTAGAACAGTGGGCCATATCTAGGTGGCAGAGTGGATAGAGTGTTAGTTCTAGAGTAAGGAAACTTAAACCCAATCTCAGATCCTTCCCAGCTCTGTGACTCTGGGCAAGTGACTTCACCTCTGTCTACCTCAGTTTCCTCATCTATAAAATGGAAGTACTTGTAGCACCTACCTGTCAGGGCAGTTGTGAAGATCAAACAAGATAATATTTAGCATTTTGCAAACCTTAAAGTACTACATAAATGCTAGCAAAAACAAATCAAAATCAAATGTAATAGGGATAAATATAAAGACATGCTTGAATTTAAAAATCAACTGCATAAATACAGAGAGAGGTGTGACCAGAAAAAACATATACATAGAAATGTATATTACATATGTACACATATGTCTATGTATACATACATAGACATATATACACATACTTTCAATGTGTTTGGAGTATTTATGTATTTCAGTCCCTTTTCAGTTCACTTTTGTCCCATGTAATGGTCCTAACCCATTTAAACAAACTTCACTAGTAAAATTTCTTGAGGAATGTCTTTCACTGTTCCACAAATGTCCTAACATATAACATCTGCTCTATCCACTAAAATATTTTTATATCCATAAAACAAGAGATAAAATTGATATAACTTAGTCTATCTCTATCTACACACTGAATGAGTATGGACATACTACACACCTCATCATCCCTCAAAACTATTCCATCTCCAAGATAATAATTATAGCTGACATTTGTATGGCACGTTAAAGTTTACAAAGTACTTCATATATACATCATTTCTCCTAATGTTGTAATTACTCTGACTCCATTCACTTATCAGTTTCTTCTGTTGTAAGATGAAAAATTTGTATTAGTTCTCTCCTAAAGTTCCTTTTGACTCTAAATCTAGAATCCCATGACCTCACTTCTAAATTTCATCAGGATGTCTAGCCACTCGAGTTCTCCCCATTCTTCCTCATCTGGCTTCCTTTACCTCCCTACCAAACCGCAACTCCAGTCAGTTATTTTATCAAGTTCTCTCACTTACACTCTTGAATCTCTCAATTCCTTGACCTTTTGCCACTTCTATTTTACTAATTTCTAGCACTTGATAATTCCCATTATGTTTTCTCTTCTCCTGTTTCCTGACTGTCAAGCATTGCTGGAGAAAGTTAGAAAGCTATGTGAATCAGTTTCACTATAAATTCAGGCTATTTAACCTCAGATGGGCCTTTACTTCTAAGCAATCATTGCATTCATCTCTTGTTGTTGTTCATCATTTTCAGTCTTTTCTAACTCTTTCTAACCCCATTTGGGATTTTCTTAGCAAAGATATTAGAGTGCTTTGTGACTTCTTTCTCCAGATAATTTTTACAAATGATCAAACTGAGGCAAACAGAGTTAAGAGACTTGCCTACGATCACACAGCTAGTAACTACCTAAGGTCATATTTGAACTCAGGAAAATGAGTCTTTCTGACTCTAGGCCTGGCACTCTATCCACTGTGCCACCTACCTGCCTTATCTCTTGTTGACTTCTTAAAAAATTTCCTATTACTGTGTTAGAAATTCTTCCACCTTTTTTAAGTCCCTAGGCCACCTCACTCTTATGGCACAATGAGGCATCAAAGTGGGGTTTTTACTGCAGGATTACCTGTGATGATAATGAAAATAATTTATGTGAAGCACACTGATTATGCTCTCCACTGAAGCCCAATGAGGAATAGTTTTCCATTGATATGTGGGACTTTATTCCATGTTCATTTGATGCAAAAGCAACTGTTTGAAAAGTGTGAAATGCAGTTAAAACTGAATTACATGAGATTTCTCTTTTTTTGGACTCTTCATGTAGATTTGAAAAGCTGTTTGCTTTTTTTTTAATCCATTCATTCAAACTGAATTCAACAAAATCACTCGAGTGTAGAAACATCAGCTAGGTCACACCAACTTTATCTCTTCTCTTTTAGAGAAAGAATTATAGGGTTGGTAGGAGATGGAGCAGATGTTATAAGTCAGGACATTAGTGGAACAGTTAATGTCATGTCTCATGAAATTTTACTACTGGAGTTCACTTGAATTGGCTCAAACATCACATGGATTGAAAATAGACTGAAGTGAACTGAAAGATACAAATATTAGAAAGCTGGCAGGAAAGGAACCCAGCAGCATTGGTTGCTGATAATATATTACTGGGGAATCATTTGCATACTGTTTAATGTGCAAGTCTGACTGTATTTATACAGTTACAGAATTTTTAGAGTTGTAAAAACCCTCAGCAGCCATTGAATCTAATCTGTACCCAAAAGTAATCCCTAATGTAAACAACAAGTGATCATCCAGAGTTTATATGAAGATCTCTAATGGAGGGGAACCCATCATTTCCCAATGTAGCTCACCTCACTTTGGGATTTTTATCATTGTAGGACATTATATCTCATGTCATGCTTAAATGTTCCAATTTTTAACTACCACTCATAACTTCTGGTTCTGACCACTGGGATCCAAAAGCAAACACAGGCCTCTCTGAGTGTTCTTTTCTCCAAGCTAAACACCCCTGGTCCTTTCAATCTTAATCATGCGACATTAGCTCAAGGCCTTTAGACATCCTGGTTGCCTTCTTTTGAACACTCTCCACCTTATGAATGTCCTTAAACAACCATATCCAGAACTGAAGACAATGTTTCTAGATTATTATCTGACCGGGGCAAAGAGTACAATGGAGGGACTGTCACCTTCTTCTGGAAGCTTTGCCTCTCTTAATGTAGTCCAAGATAATATTATAGTTGTTGGCTACCAAACCAGACTCATTTTGAGCTTACGGTACACTAAAAATCAGATTATTTTCAAACTTTGTTCTCACCATGCCTCACCACAGGATTTAAAGTTGGAAGGGGCCTTAGAAATTATCTAGTAAACTGGGGCAGCTAAGTGGTGTAGTAGATAGAGCACTGACCCTGGAGTCAGGAGGACCTGAGTTCAAATCTTGCCTCAGACACTTGACACTTAATAGCTATGTGAACCTGGGAAAGTCACTTAACCCCATTGCCTAGTCAAACAAAAATTATCCAGTAAACCTCCTTTATTTTTGCAGATGAGTAAACTGAACCTCAGAGAGATAAGTGGTTTGTTCAAGGTCAGGTAGCTATTTATTAGCAAATCCAGAAATAAAACCGAAGTCTAATAATTTCTGCTTCAGTTATTTCCCCTCAGCTACCTGCTCCACAAGTAAATAAAATTTCAAAGGTCTTTAATGTGAACCCTGTTTAGGTTATTCTTAATTCAGTCACAAAAGGAGCTACTTGAATGGCATGCCTTGGTAGTTCAATCTTATGACATTCTTCAGTTCTACAAAATTAAACAAAAAGCACAGAAAGGATCCTGATAATTTCCACTACAACAAACCATAGGCTTGTAAAGGAAAAAAAGTTTCTTGTTAGAAACACTAAATGTCACAGAACCATGACTATAGAGATGATCTATGGTCTATCTCTGGTTTTACAGATGGGTAAGCTATATTTTTCTCATTTCAGAATCTTCAACCAAAGAATTATACATCTGGTAAATAGTGTGTATGCAGAGTGCTGTCTCCTGCTTTATACCACAAACTTCCCTCCCCAAATGACTGTAAATACCAATGAAGATTTCCCACTCACAAAAATTGTAAGGAGGAGATCATGCGGAACAGCCCCATGGCATCTATCTGGAACCTGTCCCTCTTTTTCTCACTCACAAAGATGTGTTAGTTTCCTAAAATCATATTCATTATTTACAGCCAACTGTTTCCAAAACAGAGCTTTAACCATGATGGACAGTGAAGAAATAGGAAAAGCTGAGTCCTGATACCTTTATTTATTGTTATTTTAATTTATTTTTTCTCAAAAACATATAAAAACAATTTTATATTTACATTCATTTACATTCATTTTTTGAATTTTGGGTTCCAAATTCTCTTCCTCCTTAAGAGGGCAAGCAATTTTATATAGATTATAATGTGCAGTCATGGAAAACATATTTCCATGTTAGCCATATTACAAAAGAAAACACAGAACGCCCCCCCCCAAAAAAAACAAGAAAAATAAAATTTAAAAAGCATGCTTCAATCTGCATTCAGACTCCATCAGCTCTTCCTCTGGAGGTGGATAATATTTTTCATCATACCTTCAATTTCCAATTCTTTGGCAACACTAAAAAAACCTCTATAAATATTTTTATACCTATAGGTCTTTTTCCTTTTTAAAAAAAATCTCTTTGAGATACAAATCTAGTAGTGATATTGCTGGATCAAAGGGTATGCACAGTTTTATAGCCCTTTGGGCATAGTTCCAAATTGCTCTCCAGAATGATTGGATCAGTCCACAACTACACCAACAATACATTCGTGTCCCAATTTTTCCACATTCCCTCCAACATCTGTTATTTTCCTTTTCTGCCATGTTTCCCAATCTGATAGGTGTAAGGTGGTACCTCAGAGTTGTTTTAATTTGCATTTTCTAATCAATTTTAGTTTACAGTATTTTATCTTATGACTTTATGTAGCTTTTATTTCTTCATTTGAAAACTATCTGTTCATACCCTTTGACCATTTATCAATTGGGGAATAACTTGTGTTCTTACAAATTTTACTCAATTCTCTACATATTTGAGAAATGAGGTCTTCATCAGAAAAACTTGCTGTAAATTTTTTCCCCAATTTCCTGCTTACTTTTTTAATCTTCACAGCTTTGGGTTTGTTTGTGCAAACCCTTTTTAATTTAGTGTAGTAAAATTATTGATTTTACATCCCATAATGCTCTCTATTTCTTGTTTGGTCATAAGTTCTTAATTATCCATAGATCTGACAAGTAAAATTTTTAGTGCTCCCCTAATTTGCTTGTGATATTACTTTTTGTGTCCAAATCACGTACCCATTTTGACCTTATCTTAGTATACAGCGTGAGATCTTGGTCTATACCTAGTTTCTGCCAAACTGCTTTCCAGTTTTCCCATAAATTTTTACCAAATAGTGAGTTTTGTCCCAAAAGCTTGCATCTTTGGTTTTATCAAACACTAGATTACTAAGGTCATTTACTACTGTATATTGTGTACATCACCTATTCCACTGATTCAGTGCTCTATTTCTTAGCCAGTACCAGATTGTTTTGATGATTACCGCTTTGTAATACAGTTTGAGATCTGTTACTGCTAGGCCACCTTTCTTCATGTTTAAAAAACATTAATTTCTTTAATATTCTTGACTTTTTGTTCTTCCACATGAATTTTGTTATTATTTTTTCTAGCACTAAAAAACATTTTGGTAGTTTGATTGGCATGGCACTGAATAAATTAATTGATAGAATTGTAATTTTTGTTTTGTTGGCTTGACCTACCCATGAGAAATTAATATTTTTCCAGTTTTTTAGATCTGATTTTTTAAACATGTGAAAAGTGTTTTGTAATTGTGTTCATATAGTTCCTAGGTTTGTCTTGGTAGTTAGACCTCCAAATATTTTATATTGTCTGCAGTTATTTTAAATGGAATGCTTGTTTCTGTCTCTTCCTGATGGATTTTGTTGGTAATATATAAACATGCTGATGATTTATATGGGTTTACTTTAAATCCTGAAACCTTGATAAAGTTGTTAATTATTTCACCTCCTTTTTTTAGTTGATTCTTTAAGCTTCTCTAAGTATATCATTATATCATCTGCAAAGAGTGATAGTTTTGTTTCCTCATTGCCTATTCTAATTCCCTCCATTTCTTTTCCTTTCTTATTACTATAGCTAGCATTTCTAGTATAATATTGAATATCAGTGGTGATGAAGGGCATCCTTGATGATTTTATTGGGAAGGCTTCTAGCTTTTCCACATTACATATAATGCTTGTTGAAGGTTTTAGATAGATGTTATTTGTCTTTTTAAGGAAAACTCCATTTATTCCTATGTTTTCTAGTGTTTTCAATAGGAATGAGTGTTATATTTTATTAAAGCTTTTTTCTGCATCTACTGAGATAATCATATGATTTTTGGTGTTTTCGTTTTTTTATACAAACAATTACGCTGGTAGTTTTCCTAATGTTGAACTAGCCCTGCACTGCTGGAATAAATTTTACCTGGTCATTGCTGTAATCTCCTTGATAATATTTTATTTAAAATTTTTGTATCAGTATTCATTAGGGAAGTTGGTTTATAGTTTCCTTTGTCTGTTTTTGTTCTTCTTAGTTTAAGTATCAGTACCATATTTGTGTCATAAAAGGAACTTGGTAGGACTCCTTCTTTGTCTATTTTCCCAAATGATTTATATGGCATAAGAATTTTTTTTTTAATGTTTGGTAGAATTCACTTATGAATCCATCCAGTATTGTGAATTTTTTCTCAGGGAGCTCATCAATGGCTTGTTCAAATTTTTTTCTAAGATAGGGTTATTTAAGTACCTCTTCAGTTAATCTTAGAAATTTAGGTTTTTGTAAATATTCATTCATTTTACTTAGATTGTTAGATTTATTGGCATGAAATTGGGCAAAATACCTCCTAATAATTGCATTAATTTAGTCTTCCTTGGTGGTGAATTCACTCTTCATTTTTGATTCTGGTAATTTGGTTTCTTTCTTTTTTAAATCAAATTAACCAATGATTTATCTATTTTATTATTTTTTTTTAAGTAAAACTAGCTCTTAGTTTTATTAGTTCAATGATTTTCTTACTTTCAATTTTGTTAATCTCTCCTTTGATTTTTGGAATTCCTAATACCTTTAAAGACAGGAACTCAGTCTCTTGCCATGTGTGTGTACATGTTTATTTTTGGTTGTCATTAAATCCTAGAGATGCCTCTAAGTATAGTGGCAGAATATTCATGTGCCTTCCTGATCATAACTTTTGATGTCAGTGCTCTTGATTTCCTGCTCTTCTACATCTTCCAGGATTCTGCATTATTAATTAATGCCTTCTCTGCAACATTCCAATCTCTCTCTTTGACCAAGTGCTCTCTCTCCTATACTTACAAAAGTACTGCTTTACCTTGTCTTATAAAACTGTTTCATCCAGACAGTAACTACCCAGGCTATCATTCTGTTTCTTTCCTTCTCTTACCACATTTTCGCTATCTACCCATTCGTTCTTAGTCAACCCTTTGTAATGTAAATTCATTACCATTCCTGGTATATTGGATGGGCCTGGTTTCAAATTTCACCCCAGACACTTACTAGATGTATAACACTGGGAAAGACATTTGATTTCTCAGTTTCAGCTTCCTCATATGTAAAATAAGTGGTTGAACTTAATGACTTCTAAGGTCCCTTTCAGTTATAAATTTATGATCCTATGACTCTACTGGACCTGCATTTTTAAAGATCACCAGTTGTGCCATAAATAGTATAAGGGCAGCTAGGTGGCGCAGTGGATAAAATGCTGAGCCTGGAGTCAGAAAGACGAGTTCAAATCTAGCTTCAAACATTTACTAGCTGAGTGACCCAGGGCAAGTCACTTAACCTCCATTTGCCTCAGATTCTTCAGCTGTAAAATGAGGATAATAATAGTCCCTATCTCCCAAGGTTGAAGTGAGGACAAAATGGGATAATAATTGTAAAACTCTTGGCCTAGTACCTGGTATATAGTAGGTTCTATGAAAATGTTGTTGTTATTATTATTAATTTAGAATCAGGAAAATTAATTTGAATCTTGCTTTATGCAACTACTAGAAGTATGACTTGAGAAAGTCTTTACTTCTCTTATCCTCATTTTCTCATTTGTAAAATTTGTTTAAAAAAAAGATAATAGCACCTACCTCACAGAATTGTTGTTTCAAATGAGATAATATATGTGAAGTACTTAGCAAATCTTAAAGCTCTATGCAATT
Source organism: Vombatus ursinus (assembly GCF_900497805.2). NCBI lineage: Eukaryota > Metazoa > Chordata > Mammalia > Diprotodontia > Vombatidae > Vombatus > Vombatus ursinus. Next base: position 11,937,881 of record NW_020947390.1, on the reverse strand, counting down.
ATTAGCTATTAGTAATCAGTTTTATCAGTTCCCCACCTCTTCAATCACTGATACTTGACAATATTGACCTTCTTCTTTTTTTTTTTTTTGGAAACCTACTCCTCTTTAGGTTTTTATGACATTGGGCTTTTCCCCTAACTCTCTGATGACTCTCCTGTCAACTTTACTTGTCTTCCCCCTTCTTCTGCCTTCTTAACATATACTCTATCTAAAGCTTCTTTTCTCTATATATTCTTTCCCTTGGATTTATCTATATCCAAGATTTCAGCTAGCATTTTTATCTATGCAACTAATTCCTCAATCTGTACTTCCATGGAGAACTTCTCTCCCAAACTCTAGTCCTATATACCCAAATGCTCCATCAGTACCACAAACCCAACACATCCAGCTTAGTGGAAAAATGTATTGAGTCTTGGACCTGGAGACAGGAAGGCTCTAGTTAAAATCTGGCCTCAAACACTTACTAGCTTCATGCCTCTAGAAAAGTCTCAATGGCTGTATGCCTCAGTTTCCTCATTTATAAAATGGAGATATTAATAGAACCTATCTCCTAGGCTTGTTGTGAGGATAAAATGAGATACTTGTATAGCTGTTTGCAATCTTTAAAGAGCTATCGAAATGTTAGATACATATCTTTATATTACATAAACATGATATATTATACAAATAAATAATTATACAAATTATATAATATACAAAATATAAATATTAGTTTCACATTATATACATATACAATATTACTCTATAAATACATCCATATAATAGAACAATATTGATTTAGTATATAATACATTTTATTTGATATATGATTAAATATTGATTAATTTATATATTTATATTTAACTATACATATATTTGTATTGTGTAAGTATATATTAACACATTCAAAACTGGAATCATCATCTCCCTCACAAACAAAATCAGTTCTACTTTTCTCTTTCTTTTTTCTGTTAATAGCACCACTATTTTCCTAGTTAAATTCGGTACCTGATCATTTGCATATATTTCTTTCTTTCCATCTATTTTTACCATGCCTGTTACAGTTCTCTTACCTGGACAATCACACTTCTCTTTGAACTTCTCTCTTCACATTTATTCTTTCTGCCCTGGATGTTGCTTCCAGATGAATCTTCTAAAACTACAACTAAGAGGAATACTAACTATACTAACTATAATAATAAGAAAAGAAAAATAAATTGAAGGAATTAAAGTAAGCGATGAGGAAACAAAATTGTCACTCCTTGCAGATGACACGATAGTATACTTAGAGAGTTCTAGGGAATCAACTAAAAACTAGTTGAAATAATTAACAACTTTGGCAAAGTTGCAGAATACAAAATAAGTTCACATAAATCATCAGCATTGCTATATATTATTAACAAAGTCCATCAGCAAAAGATAGAAAGAAAAATTCTATTTAAAATAATGGTAGACTATATAACATACTTGGGAATCTACCTGCTAAACAAACTCAGAAACTATATGAACACAATTACATGACAATTTCCACACAAAATAGACCAAAACAATTGAAAAAATATTAACTATTATTGCATAGGCCAAGCCAATATAACAAAAATGATGCTTCAATCTAAATTAATTTACTTATTCAGTGCCATAGCAATCAAACTACCAAAAAATTATTTTATAGAGCTGGAAAAAATACTAACAAAATTCATCTGGAAGAACAAAAGGTCAAGAATATCAAAGGAATTTTTTTTTAATGTAAACAAAGTAGGCCTGGTGTACAAGATCTCAAACCATATTACAAAGTGGTAATCATCAAAATAATCTGGTTCTGGATAAGAAATAAAGTGTTGGATCAGTGGAATAGATTAGGTACATAATATCCAGTAGTAAGTGGCCATAGTAACCTAGTGTTGATAATCGCAGAGATTTAAGTACAAGAACTCATTATCTGACAAAAACTGATGGGAAAACTAGAAAACAATTGGGCAGCAACTAGATACAGAGTGATACCTCACACTGTATACCAAGATAAGATGAAAAAGGACACATTATTTAGACATAAAAAATGATACCGTGGGTAAATTAGGGATCATAGAATAGGTTACCTGTCAGATCTATGGATGAGGGAAGAATTTACAACAAACAAGAGAGAGAATGTTACAAGATGGAAAATGGATAATTTTGATTACATTAAATTAAGATTTTTCACAAATGAAACCAATGTTGCAAAAATTAGAGGGAAAGCAGAAAGCTAGGGATTTTTTTTACAGCAACCATCTCCAATAAAGACCTTATTTCTCAAACATATAGAGAACTGAATCAAATTTGTAAGAATATAAGTCATTCCCTAATTGACAAATGGTCAAAGGATATGAACAGGCAGTTTTCATATGAGTAAATCAAAACTATCTATAGTCATATTAAAAAAAACTCTAAATCACTACTGATTAGAGAAATGCAAATTAAAACAACTCTGTGGTACCATCCCACACTTATCAGATTGGCTAATATGATAGAAAAGGAAAACAATAAATGCTGGAGAGAATATAGGAAAATAGGGACACTAATGCACTGTTGGTGGAGTTGTGGACTGATTCAATCATTCTGGAAAGCAATTTGGAACTATGTCCAAAGGACTATAAAACTGTGCATTCCCTTTGACACAGCAATACCACTACTAGGTCTATGTCCCAAAGAGATTTTGTTTTAATGGAAAAGGACCTATTTGTACAAAAATAAAAGTGGCAGTCAGGCTCCAAACTCAAGTCTACTTACTCAAATTCCATCTATCATTCCAAATTATTATGAATCAGAAGAGATCTTTAACTATGATATGGTGTGAAGGAGATTTGTAGGCAAATAGGTAAGAGTAATAGAGAACCCATACAAGGTGTTTCTCCCCCTGCACTGTTAATTGGGGTGACAGGGTGGGATGTGGATATGCCTAGGAGCTTGAGAAGTTGCATTTTTTAAAAGCTGTGTAATGGGGAATTAAGGAACTTTTTAAGTGAACTATTTCAGGGCTTCAATATAGGAGAAAAATGTATAGGGCATGAGAGCAAATGAAATACTGGGAAAAAAGATAATCTGGTAATTCATAGGCAGACAGAAGTATGAAGTAAAAAACATTGAGACAAAGAAACTCATAGGCAGCAAACATAGAAAACAGAGTGATGGTCCTTCCTCTATAGAATCCCTGTTTAGGTGACTTTCTTGGTACTTTCTTGGGAGTTGGATGACCTCCTGTCAGAAATGTTAAGAAGGACTTTTTGTAAATGTCCTGGTTGGGTTTGATGACCTCTAAAGTTTCTTCCAACTCTGAGATTCTGTGATTCTGTAATGGCTTATTGAGACCTTTGGAAAATATTTCCCCCTATTTTTCCTCCTGCAAAGTGATAGCTATAATGATGAGGTCAAAACAACCTTACTCCATAATACCTTAACTCTGTGAGCACATGAATCCTTCTAAGTGGAGTAACTTGGACAAGATTCATATTTGGGCAACTGGAGGAAACAGCCATATCCAGGGTTTGTCTATAAATTACTAAGCTAAGTACAATGAAATTCATTTGAAAGTTTGGAGCAAACATGGCATTCAGTAAAATGCCTTGAAAAGCAACTTCAAAACCAGAGACAAGCCCTCTCTTTCTTACCCCACTTTGGCCAGAAGAGGACCTTTTAAGTTTCAAGCTATCTGGAAAAATTTGAACTTTCCATCTTTCCATCCATGTTTTACAGCTGTTCTATGGAGCTGATTTACAAATCAGCTGACAGGAGGGTGTGCAACAAATTCAAAGGCAGATGGACGCAGATTTATCATGCATAAGGGAAACTTCTTGAACAGCTGTGCATAAGAGAAAAGGGGTTTCCAGTACTGAGGAGCTGTAAGTTATCCCTTTACCATTTGTACTCTCTAAGCTTGAATCCACTTTCCCATGGATTCAATGTGTACTGGTAGGAGAGTGTGTCATAGACTTTTGGAGGAGATCTTTTGTGCCAATTGCCCCACCCCAAAAAAACAATTACTTGAATTGGGCTAACTAAATTGACTCTCCTCTGATAACCTTGGGAGTGAATCATGCCAGTAATAGAATTAGAGAGTCACTCATGATTCTTCAGGGGTATACCTTGAAGGGAGAAATTTAGTCTTTCTCTGGAACCTGAGACTCATCTGCAAATGTCAAGTTGGGAAAAGGATCCCCAGAAGACATGTGGACTGTACAGCTTTACAGGAGACCATTTTTATAAGTATATCAAGGGGAACATAATAAGAGTGCCTAGCTCTTGTAAGAGAATGGACATTAATATACCCTAATTATCCTGGGACACTCTAGCTTAATACTGCACAGAAATATTTAAAAGGAGATGATAAGATTACAAGTTTCATTGGGTGTATAGCTGTTAAAATTTTAGATTGATTTTATTTTTATGTGATTTGTATTTTATTTTGCTTTTTTCCAATTAACATTTATTTTCTCTCTCTCTCCCATCTCCCCCTACCATTGATAAAATATTTTAAGAATCCTCATAACAAATATGCATAGTCAGGCAAAACAAATTCCTGCATTGGTCATTTACAAAAACGTATGCATTATTCTACATTTGGAGTCCATCACATCTGCCCAGAGATAGATATCATGCTTAATATTTGGTCTTCTAGAATCCTTATTGGTCCAAGTTTTTAAGTCTTTCAAAATTGTTTGTATTTAAAATATTGATGTTATCATAAAATTTCTCTCCTAGTTCTCACTTCACTCTTTATTAGTTCATAAAAGTCTTCCTATCTTTCTCTGAAACCATCTTTTTATCTTTCTTTATAATACTTTCTTATAATATTCTAGTATATTCCTATTCCATAGCTTGTCCAGTCATTCTCCAAATAACGTACATTCTTATAGTTCCTTGCTTTTTGATACTACTAAAAGAGCTGCTATATAGATTTTTGTACATATTTTGTCCTTTTCCTCTATCCTTGAACACTTCAGGGATATAGGACTGCTACTGATATCTCTCAGACAAAGGGTATGTACAAATAGGTGACTTTTAGGGCACATTTCCAAAGTGCTTTCCAGAATGACTGGGCCAGTTTGCAACTCCATCAATACCAATGTGCCTGTGTTCTTGCCATCCCTAGAACATTTAACAATTTCTCTCTCTTTTTGGTCATCTTTCCCACTCTTATGGGTTTAAATTAGAATCTGAATTGCTTTAATTTTCATGTCCCTAATTATTAGTGATTTGGAGAATTTTTGTTTTCTCATGACTGATAATAACTTGGATTTTTTCTTTTGTAAACTACCTGTTCATATTCTTTGAGCATCCATTAATAGGAATTTCAATTGATTTTAAGGGGAAAAAAAACCTCTACCTCAGCTAGGCAAAAATACAGGATTTTATTATAGTTTCTTTGAGACTTGCATGTTTTATCTCATCAGCTTTTGGGTCCACATGAAACAGTTGCTCACATCAGTTAATGTTTATATTCTGTCTGTGTAACTAGAGCAGTGTTATTCATAGCTTCTTATGCAAGAATTGGACAGTAAGACTAAACAGGAGTCTGTGTAGCTTGACCACAGGATCTTCTAGATTTTATTCTGCTGTTCCTGACTACTCAAGCCCTAATCAAGATGGGTATAAACTGTCAGTTCTTGGTACATAGGATTTGTATATCAGTACTCTGGGTAAAAAAAAAATCAAAGCTTCAAGAATTTTAATTAATCATTATGTTATATCTGTCTCCCAAAAGGCAGAGTCAGAAGTCTTTATGTCAGAGAAAAAAACTTTCTAACAGAGTTGTCTAAAAGGGGAATGGCTTCTTTAAGGAGGTGATGTATTCCTCTTCATTCAATGTCTTCAGGCAGGGGTTGGATGACAACTTGTTGGGTATGTTGTCGTAGGGATTCTTTTCAACCATGGGTTAGAGAAAGTAGACTCTGAGGTCTATACCAATTTTAAGATTCTGTGATTATATGATTAAGTTTCTTTAGAAAATGTGCTAAGTAATTGGAATGAGCCACTGGGCAAATTAAATATTTGAAAGCGGTAATGAGTAAGAATTAGCAAAATTAGAAATGAAAGGGGAAATAGGACTATTACAATATTCTGGAAAGAAGTATAGGATATATAGGTGGATCTCATGAACTAATATTTAAAGCAAAATAAATTATTTGAGACAATAGACCCATGAGGCCTATGAGCAAGGGATGAGACTTTTGAAATGACTAAGGAAATTATACAAGATTACATGAACCTGACAGAGATCCTCTGCTGTAATGTGAAGCTGGTTCCTCAGAAAAAGAAAGAACTTTTCTAGTGATATTTGAGTTTAAGTTCAAAGGCTTGATTTATGCAGATCTGGAAAATTTGGTTTAAAGTCATCATGATAGCAAATTTTAAAAAGAATCATTTGGTTATAGTTGCAGTTATAGTCATAATATATTTTAAATAATAATTGTTGAATGCATGCCTTCCATCAAGCATGCATAACCTAAGGATGCATTCAACAATTTTTATTTAAAATATATTATAACTATAAATACAATTTGTACAACAATTAATGAATAATGAATGAATAAAGAAGCATTTACTGAGTGCTTACTATGTACCAGGCACTGGACTAAATGCTAGATATACTAATACAAGCAAGCAACTAAGTCCCAAACTTCAAGGAGCTGATATACCAATAAGGGAAAACACCACATCCAGAGGAGTGGAGGTCAGGGAGGAGCACTTTGGACCACAAGGTCAGAGGGAATAGTTGTTTGAGCCATAGAGTAATGATTGATATATCCTTTGTAGAAATGATATTGTTTAAGAGAACAGTAGTTCCCATAGCTAGAGATGGAAAGTACTTAGAACAGTGTCTGACACATAGTAGGTAAGCACTTCAATAAATTTAATAAATTATTATTAACTAACTGAAGGGAGGTGTGCAGGACTCAATCAGAGCCCAGGCTCACAGATATGAGAGTATCTGTCAAAGGTAGAGGCTAGATTCAGCGAGGTAATGTGACATAGAAAGGGGTGGGAAGAAGTGGTGTAGTGGACTGAGACCAGGCAAAATAAGATGAATGCTTACCTATCAGAACTAAACATGAAAAATCTTTTTATTTTTTTTTTGTGCTAGGCAATGGGGTTAAGTGACTTGCCCAGGGTCACACAGCTAGTAAGTGATATGTGTCTGAGGCTGGATTTGAACTCAGGTCCTCCTGAATTCAGGGTCAGTGCTCTCTATCCACTGTGCCACCTAACTGCCTCATGAAAAATCTTCAAGGAAAATTATACAAATATAGACACTTGTTATTACATTAATTATTATAATACTATATTAATTTACTATTCATCAGATAGGGAGAGTGAGAAAAATATCATTTAATACGTTTGCAAATGAAATAAAAAACTTTGCAAAAGAAAAAAAAAATACTTGTTCTCCCTAATTGCAGGTGCCTTCCTTTCTGAGATCATCTCCCATTTATAGTCAATGTCTTGTGTAGATGTTTATTTAAATGCTGTCTCTTCTATCACAACATAAGCTTTCTGAAGGCAGGGACTATTTTTTTAACCTTTCTTTATATTCCAATCTCTTAGCATAGTACCTGACACATAATAGTAAAATGGTTAACAAATGTTTGTTGATTGATATATTACTTTGCCCCTTTCTGTATCTAAGCTCTATTAGCTTTGAATTTGTTTTCTTTTCTTAAAATAAAACAGTCATTTATAATTGAAAATGAATTTTAATTGTTTAAATTTCACTAAGCCATCAGAGAATATATCTACTTCATAGGAATATGCAAGCATCCCTCTTTGGTAGCATGTGACTTTATCTGGACATATGTGAGTGTGATTTGTGCTGACAAACTGTAATAGAACTGGGAACAAGAAAACATGTCTCTTTTTATTAATGTGTGATTATGTATAGAGCTTAGATGAGTGCAGATTCATATTCTGGTGATAACCTGACCTGAGGAATTGACTTATTCCTTTAACAGCAGATGGGGAAATCAAGGGTTAAATTGTTTCTAAATTCATCTTTAGGCTTATAGCAAAATTTACAGCTCTGAAGGACATCCGAATAACAGCTTAGGGCAATTTAAGATAAACTAAGCAAATAGGCAAAGTGTGAGAAGAATGAGGATATTTTTAAGTTGGCAACATGCTATTCATTATTAAACCATTATGGAAGGGAGGGGATATTCATGACAACTGGCATTCTACTTTGATTTCTGATCAGAATAAGTGTGATCATATTTAGGCCTATCTATTCATTAGGGTAAGATAATATAAATTGGGGTTTTATTATTGAAAGTCATTTATACAATTCCTTTGAAGAAAAGTCACATGATGAGCTGATATCTGATCTACAATAAGAATCTGTTTCTATAACAGCTCTCATATCAGTCCTTTCCTCTGCACACATATGGAGACCATACTAATTCATGTCCTTACCACCTTTCACCTGAACTCCCTGGTGTCAGTCTCATCTTTCATCTATAAACTAAGGAGAGAGGATTAAATGATCTTAAACATACAACTCAGTAACTCTGTGCTGTTATGATGCTTTTGCAATCCTGCCTTTCTGTGGCTGCAAAAATGATATTTTTATGCCAAATTCTAACCATTCCCTTCTGGGGCAGAGCCATAACTAGCCACAACTTTTTGTACCTAGTATAAGAGGCAAGGTTGGAGGAGGCAGTGAAAAAGACAGCAACATGAGTTGAAGAGGAGCTGATCCCTTAGGACCATCTAGTCATTTCCAATAAGTAATTTCCAAACTAGTAATTTCCATGCAATCTAATAAGCTTTCATTAAGTGGCTACTATATGCAAGGCACTGGAGAATACTCAGAAGAACTGGGAATAACAAGACAAAACAAAAAAACAGCTCCTATACTCAAGAAACTTACTTTCTATGGGGCTGATACAACATATAAACAGATAAATGCATTATAAATTGTGAAGAGAGAACACATTAACAACTAGGACAACCAAATGAAACTTCCCATAGGAGATGGCTTCTGAGTTGGGAATTGAAGAAAGATAGGGGTGCTGAGAGGCAGAGAAATTATTCCCAACATGGAGAGTAGTCTCTGAAAAGTCACATAAGAAGAGATGGAATTTGAAATCTGAGAAATAGCAAATAGGTCAGTTAGTATAGAACTTAAAGTGTGTGAAAGGGGGTTACATGAAATATACCTGGAAAGTTAAGCTGCAGGTAAAGTATGAAAGTTAATAACTTTGAAACTGAAAGAGTATGGTTTTTGTTTTTGAGGGAGCCACTAAAGTCTTGTTTGTTTGTTTGCTTGTTTTTCTAGAAGAGTGACATGGTCATACTTGTGATTTTAGGAAGATTACTTTTATAGCTGTGTGGAGGTTAGAAGAGAGAGCCAAGACACTGGAAGCAAGAGGACCCATTTAGGAGGTGTTATAATAATCCAAGTAAGAGGTTATGAGGGTCAGATGCTGGCACAAGATAGGAGTGGACAGATGCCTTACATGTTGCAGAGCTAGAATCTAAACTGATTACATCTGGTAGATGAGAGAGGGGGTCAAGTTGAGAATAACTGAGTTTATGAACTTTGGCTAATGGAAGTATATTGGTACACTCAACAGAAAAAGGGAAGTTTTGAGGAGGGGTGGATTTGGAGGTGAGGTAATGAGTTCTGTTTTAGTCATGATAGATTTGAGATGTCAATGTGATGTCCAGTGGAGAAGTCTGATAGGCAGGGGATGATACAGAACTAAGATACAGATCTAAGAAGAGAAACCAGGACTGGATGTAGAGATCTTGGAACCATCTGCAAAGTAAACCCATGGACCTTCAAGAGAGATTGTGGAAAAATATGAAAAGAAGGCCCAGGGCAAAGCCTGGGAAGATAGCCATGATGAGGAGGTGAGGTATAGATGATAATCTAGCCAAAGAGACTGGGAACAAAAGGTCAGACATGAAGGAGAACCAGGAGAAAACAGTATCATGAAAGCAAAGGGAGGAAACAGTATCCAGAAAGAGGTAGTCAGCAGTATCAAAACCTGCAAAAAGATCAAGACAGATGAGAACTGATATGAGAAGACAATGGGATTTAGCAATCAAAAGGTCACTGGTAGCCTTGAAGAGAGCTGTTTCATTTCAGTGGTGATATTGGAAATCAGATTATGAGCAACCAAGAAGTGAAAAGGAGGAGAAGTAGAGGTAAGGAGTGTAGATGTCCTCTTAATTTGTCCTGCACATCAACTTTTGGAGAAGACCATGAAGGGCAAGAACCTTCTCAAAGTAGGAGACAAGAGTTTATGGTACTAGTACCCCTAATTTTGATAGGATGCCTCTACAATTCCATCTTCTACTGAGTAAAAGCTTCTCTTAGTAAGCAAAAAATGTCCCAGCAGGTTTGGGGCCAGAAAACATGAAATAACTAATGGCTACAGACCCAATCTCAAGTGTAAGGCTTTAGTAATTGAACAGTATTGTATTTCCTGTTCCTACCCCAGTGTCCACATATTTATCTCATCTCCAGTACAAAGATTAAGGATTGGAAGTTGCTAAACATTCCCATTCCCATTCTGACCTCAGTTTGAGTGGAAGGTGCCTAAAGAGAAGATGTCTTGACTTTGACTTTCCTAGACCATGGTGAAGAGTCAATGGCAGATGAACTTTTTTCGATGAAAGATCTCAAAGGGTTAATAAACCTTGCTACACTTGTCCACTCTTGCTATAGCACTCCACCCCATTTGGGGATTCATATCTACATCCCACACCAGGATTGATGCCTATCTGGCATCATCTAAATTCAGCCAGACCTGGACATAACGAGTCTTGTAATAACCTGGGACAGTACCAGAGCCCCTGACAATGACTCTGTAAATCTATTCAAAAACTTACCATGGTTTTCTTTTGCCTCAAGGATAAAATGCCTAGTGTTTCTAATCCTCCATAGCATGGCTTCCATCTACCTATTTTCCTTCACCTACTCTACAGGCTAACCACACTAAATGAGTTTCTATTTCCCACATTTAACTTGCCATCTGCCTCCATGCCTTCCTGAATGTTAGTTTCCATGCCTAGTCCTGCTCCCCTCCTTAATTCTACCTAAAGAAATCCTTCTCTTCTTTCAAGACTCAGTTTAAGGGCCACATTTTAAATAAAACTTTCTGTGATCCACTTAGATGGAAATAATATCTCCCTCTTCAAATTTTTGGAACACTTTGATTCCCGCCATTTAATTGAAGAAATGTACTGCATGCCATGTGCCAGGCACTGTGCTACCTAATGAGAATAAAAATGTAAATATTAAATAGTCCTTGCCCTCAATTTCAGCTGGTAGGAAGCAATATATACACATAAGTAAGGGGGAAAAGGCATAGTAAATAATTTCAAGGGAAGAAAATCATTAGCAACTGGGAAAATCAGGGAAAATATACCAAAGGAAGAGGTACAAGAGCCATGCTTGGAAGGATGCTAGAGAATTGTTGAAGCAATGGAAGGAATACTAGTCATGGGGGGGGGGGAGGGAATCTATAAAGACATGGAAGTGGGAGATGGAATGTTGTGTAAAAGGAACTCTTAGTAGGCCAGCGTGACCAGAAATGAGAGTGAATAATATGAAATGTAACCACAGGCTGGCACTGGCCCAAGGGTTCTGGAATACCCTGCCCCTTCTGAGTTTTTTACACCCACACCCTGGAGATCTGAGGAAAATCCCTTAATGCTTAGGTATGGCTTATCTATTGCCTCCTCAAAGAGGATCCAAAATGTACTCAATGTAGGAAATATATCAGACATAAGGGAGCTATTTATTTCCATTGCACAAAATAAGTGCTTAAAACACAAAGGACTCATAGGAATGTATTGACAAGGACTTTAAAAATGAAATAAAAATCAATAGTTCCTATTATACTCTCCCAGGATGTTAATACTTGAAGCATTTTTGTGGGATTGATGCACAACTATTTTACCTTCACTTCAAGTCAGGTCTTTCCTATGTGTGTCCCTCAAGGTGCATGTCCTGTGGCAAACTAGTCTATGCCTTGGCTTCATCCTTTTCTCAGTAGATATATTCTCGAAGAAGGATGTAAGTACAGAAAATCTTGTTGTAAGCCAGTTCCAGGGGTGGAAATCAAGAACTTCCAATCTCTTGAACTCAAATGGTTGCTTCCAAGGCTCTAAATGTCCCTTTCTGGATTGATGTTTGGTCACAATACAAGCCTTAAGGCCACCAAAAGAAGCCTGGAGTCAGGCTTGGGGATTCAAAGCTAGAAGACAGTATAAATAAGGACTTGTTAACTACAGGATCAATATTTTCTAAAGAAGGAAGGTAAGGCCAGCATGGAGATCATGGCCTAAGAAAGCAGGGAAGAGTGGAGGTTAAGATGAGGATGAGGAAGACATTCCACTCAGCTAGTTCCTTAAGTATAGTGTATAGTTCTTACTTTTGAAGTGTTGGTCAGAGACTTAATTTCCAAAAGCTATCCCACTGGTTAATGTTTAATTATTCCCACACCAGGTGGGAAGGCAACGGTTGTAACTGCTAGAAGAATGACATACCTTCCTTTTTTTAATTTGAGGTGATCATTGTTACTCCCACACATAATTTCTCATGTCAGCCTTGGTATCATTTCACTTCTACCCTTACCACCCCTAAGCAGAGGGTAGCTTGTTTTCCCAGAAGTGATCTTATGACCTGGATATCCACGGGCTATCAGACCATACCTATTATTTTCCAGTTCATTCCCATCATATAATATGGCATATTTTACAGAATACAAGAAGAAAAACAATATAATCATGGATTGAAGCATATTCCACAATGGCTAGAGCATTGGATATGGGGTCCAGAGATAGGGTTCAAATTCCACCTCAGATTCTTAACTAGTTGGGTGATCATGGAACAAGCCTTAAGGCCCTCAATTTTCTCATCTATAAAATAGTGATAAAAGTACTTACACTACCTACCAGATGATAGAATCCAACAAATCCAATAAAAATTTATTAAGTTCTGACTGTGTGCCAGGCACTTCCCTAAGCACTGGAAATACAATTACTAAAAAGAAAGACAGCATATCTGCTCTCAAGGAGCTTATAACCTAATAGGGCTTACAACACACAAAAGGAGGCAGGAAAGTGGGGGTGGGAAGCAGGCAAATAAGGAAAAACCTGGCCTGGAAGAATCTTGTTCCATGCAACTGAAACAAGACAGAAAAGCAGATACAAAATGGAGTGACCCAAAAAGTCCAGTTTCTGCCTTCTATAAAGGTAGACATTGCTGTGAGTTTGGTACTCCACCATCAAGCCCTCCAATCACAGGGGAGAGGAGGCTGAGGAAGGGTGAAGGATTGATTTAACAACATGATGATGGGATTAGACGGGATGAGCTTAACTTGGGAGGGGCATCTTGTTCCCTAAAGTCAAAACCAGGCAGATGCAAAGTGGAGTGAGACAAGTTTGTGAGAAAAATATTTGGCAAATCTTAAAGCACCATAAAAATGTGAGTTGTTATTAATACTACCAAAACCAACATTTTGTCTTTGTAGAGTCTTTGTACTTATTTTCAAAGTGTTTTCACTGTACTGTCTTATTCAGTCACCCAAGACCTGAGAATACGTATGGCTATGCTAGCCTAGCTACTTAATAAGACAATCCTCTGTGAAGAAATCACATTAATACCTTTGTTTTAAAACCCTGCCATGTTGTGTTTTACTATGCTTAAGATTAAGTTCAGGTATAAACTGAAATTTCAACAAATTCAAGGCCATTTAAATCTAATTACATATCATTTTTAAGTGATTATGTGTAACTTTGGTTTCATGAAATACAAGGACTTCCCATAACTCCTGATTCCACTGTATTTTTCCTTTACTGGTAAGCTGAGATCTCAACTTAATAATGTCTTCCTGAAGTTTCAAGCTGCCACCACTTGTCCAAGATTGCCCTTAGGCCGTTTGCAAAAGAAACCATTTAGTTTATTTCACCTTCTCCTCCCCCATGATAATATTCACTATTTTATTGTGTATCTAAAAGAAACTTATCAGAAGCCCTCCACAAAAGCCCTATTCTAATGACACGTCAGCAGAGAAAGCACAGACTTTGACAGTTTCCACCAAGCTGGAAAGGGTTCAAGTACAGGCCCAGTGACAGACCGTGTCTCCTAGGTGAAGACTAGCATAACTAAGATTGGTTCAGCACCGAAGGCTGGCCATTAAGTGATAAATTCTTTTGGTGATGGAGAACAATAAAAAAGAGAGATTAACTTTGACTCAGAGATTCTACTACTTGACATACACCCTAAAAAGATAAAAAACAGGAAGGTCATATTTATACCAAAATATTCATGGTAGAACATTTTGTGGTAGAAAAAAAAATGAAACAAAGTACGTGCACATTAATTAGAGAATGGCTTAACAAATTAAGTGAATAGAATGGAATGGAATGCAATGTTATTGTGTTGTAAAAAATCAAGTATTCAGAGAAACAAGAGAAGAATTGTATGATCTGATATAGAGTAAAGTGAGTAAGACTGAGTGTCAACAATATGCATAATGACTATAAAAATGTAAACAAAAAGACCACTAGAATGAAAAGGAACACTGAGAGATTTTAAGGTCTACTCTTGGCCCTAAAAAAGACATGATAAAGTACTTCCTTCTTTTTGGTAGAGATGGGAGAATGCAGATACAAAATGGCATATATGCCCTCAGATGCCTTCAGTGCATTAGTTGGTTTTAATTAACTGTTTTTCCTTGTTACAAAGGAAGATTTATTCAAGTAGACATGGGAGAAGTAACTATCCAAAAATGACTGATATAATAGCAGAAGGCATCAATAAAACTTAATTTTAAAAAAGGTAATTCAAAATGGATATCAGTCTTGTACGATTCTCATGTGCTTCCAAAGTGGTGATAGTATAATGGTGGAAAAGGAAAGAAAGGATCTTAAGAATCATAGTTTTTAGACTTTTCATGATCATTAATTGAATCATTCGTTTTCTCAATTTAAGATCCTTATCTAATAACCGTGGGGGAACTAACCACAATTTGTCAATTGATTTTTTAACATAGAAAAAGCAGAAAGAAATTGCCATCATTCATTATTTTACCAATGAATGAAATATGACAAGGTAGAAAAATACCATAGAGAATGTGATTAGACACCTTCAAATGAAGTCAACAAATGCCTTGGTATTTGATGACTTCAACATGGAAAGCACAGGGGAAAATAGTAAAAATATAATTGAAAAACGTAGTTCAGGATTAAAAAATGAAAGTGGTCAAATGCATACAGATTACATAGATCTCTCATAGCTATGTAATATGAATACTTTCTTCAAGAAGAAAATCATATAGCATAGGATATGATAAGCACCAAACATCACACAGAAATGTAGCTACATGTGATTTGCCACACAAGGAAACCCAACATAGGTATAATTTCAGATTCAGTTATCAATGTGAACTTAGATAAGGGATTGGTTAGTGCAAAGGTTAAAATCTACCCAAGTATAAAAAAAGAATAAAGATTTTTAAAAAGAGGTTAAGATCGATTACAAAAACTCCAACCCAGCCTATTTAGATGACCTGCTGAAGCTGAAAAATAGAAAATGGATAAGTATAAAGATGTGGCTTCTGGTTGCCAATGATTTCATCAACAGATTTATCTGATTTAAAACAGTTGCCACATAGGTTAGAACAAAATAGACACCAAACAACCTAACCAGCAAATGTGTGGCCTCCTTGTTATGCAGAGACATGAGAATCAAGGGAAAGGGAAACACAAGTTTAGAGTTCAAGATCATTAGGGAAAATGATGGAAGATCATGAGTAGTATTGCCACTAAAAAAGAAAAGTGAAAAGCACTAGAGAGAGAAAAATAGCCTGCAGAAGATTTGGCACGAGAACATAGGTGAATAAGACAATAGAATTAAAAGGCAGCTTGGAGATCATCTGGACCAACACCTTATTCCAAAGATTAGGAAACTGAGTCCCATTATGACCCAAGATAACATGCGTCAGGGTCTCGTATCTTGACTGGGATCACACAACATCAGTAACAGTCAGAACGTGAGGCCAAGTTATCTGATTCTAAATTCAATGCTCTTTCTATAACATCACTTTTCCTTGTTTGTAGTTGAAACTAGAATTATAGTTCTGAGAGGCATGAAATGAAATAGTCTTGTCAGGATTTTAGTAGTGCTCTACTCTTATCACTGATGACAGTGGAAGCATCGTATTTGGACTCAGTGGCCTCAATACTGAGCATGTTACTTAAGGAAGTGAAAATGGTACTTAAGAAGATGAGATGCTATCAATCTCCAGGGAAAGAACTGGTAGAATTTAAGTGAAAACTGAAGCATAATTTTTTCACTTTATTTTTCTTGCTTTTTTTTTATAACATGACTAATATGGAAATATGCTTTACATGATTTCACATGTATAATGTGCATTGCTTGCCTTCTCAGTGGGTGGGGGAAGGGTGGGAGGGAGGGAAAAAATAATGTTAATAACACACACACACACACACACACACACACACACAAGAGAAGATGAAGCCAAGAAAAACAGCTGAGCATTGTGGAAAAAACACAGACTAGAGGCAATGCAATTTTAAGTATACTGAAGATTTGGTTTTCAAAATATCATCAAAGAAAGGAAAATTCCAAAAGAATTGAAAAAATCATGGATGATATTTTAGCTTCACCTTAACCTCCAAAGTGACTCATTCCTAACTACTAACCCATATGTCTACTTTCTTATTTCTATAAAAAAAATCTTTATGACAATTATCTATGTTTGCATCAAATGTCATTGCTGAAAAGTTAAAAGAGAAGAATCAAACTCTTCTACAATAGACAATGCCTTCACAGTCATAAAATGAACTGACAGTGGCAGTGAACACAAGAACTCATTCTATTGTTTGTTAATTTATCAAACAAATAACCAAAAACGACATTTCATTTGTTAGAGCAATATGCAACTTTGAAGGTTTTCCTCTAACTCAGGAACACTCTTGCATATGCTAAGATCATACAAGATTTCTTGATAGATACAAACATCAAAATAATTTATTTTGAATATCAAGTAAGACATGAAACAGGGCAATATATGTCCTTCTAAGGTGGATCACTGCTGTTTTGGTAAATGTCCTTTAACTTAGGAACAATTATTTGAAATAAAAAGTAAGATTCTCCATATTTTCTTGTATGCATATGAAAACATGCTGATTATGATAGGGATGGAGAACCTATGGCCTCGAGGCCACATGTGGCCCACTAGGTCCTCAAGTGTGGACTTTTGACTGAATCCAAACTTCACAGAACAAATCCCTTAATAAAAGTATTAGTTCTATAAAACTTGGACTCAGTCAAAAGGCTGCACCCAAGGACCTAGAAGGTCACATGTGGCCTTGAGGCTGCAGGTTCCCCACCCTGCAACAATGTGGGCAACAAATGGGACTTCTCAGTAAGATCTATGGCCACTCACATGAGATTAGTCACGTAAGAAAAACTAAAATAGATAAAAATTCATATTGTACCACTGCTACATCTATATCCTAAAGGCATTTTTAAAAAGGGAAAAGAACTTATTTGTACAAAAATATTTATAGCAGCTCTTTTTGTGGTGGCTAAGAATTGGAAAATGAAGGAAAGCCCATCAATTGGGGAATAGCTAAACAAACTGTGGTATATGATTGTGATGGACTATTATTGTGCTGTAAGAAATGACAAGCAGGATGATTTCAGAAAAACCTGGAAAAACTTGCAAGAACTGATGCAAAGTGAAGTGAGCAGAACCAGGAGAATGTTGTATACAGTAACAGCAATACTGTTCGAGGAAGAACTGTGAATGATTTAGCTATTCTTTAGCAAAACAATGATCTAAGACAATCCTGAAGGACTAATAATGAAGCATACTATCTGCCACCAAAGAAAGAACTGATATTGTTTGAATACAGACTAAAGCACACTATTTTTCACTTTCTTTCTTTAATTCTTTTTCTTTTATTAGAGTCTTCTTGTACAAAATGACTAATACGGAAATGTTTTACGTGGTTGCACATGGATAACCTATATCTACTTACCATCTCAGGGAGGGGGGAGTAGAGAGAGGGGGAGAGATAGAATTTGGAACTAAAAACTTTAAAATGTTTAAAAAAACTAACATGTAATTGGGGGAAAATGAAACATATTTTAAAAATTATAAAAATGCATATTGCACAGATTACAATAGTTGGAAGGTTAGACTAGGGGTTAGCAAACTATGGCTAGTAGGTGAAATCTAGCCTGCTGCCTGTTTTTGTACCTGGTTTTTATATCTTTGAAATATAATAGAATTTTATTTAAAAAACATATTTTAAAAAATGCTTGCCTCACTGACTGAAAAAAAAATGTATTGGGCCAGATTTGTCCCTCAGACCATTGTTTGCCAACTTCTCAGTCCACTGAGCTAATCTACCAGTACATATATTTTGGAGCACAAGCTCTGCAGATAGACAGCAACTTGAGCCAAGAATTGATGAGCAATGAGATGTAATGGAAAGATTACTGAATTTGGAGAAGAGGACATGGATTCAAATCCTGTCTGCCTTATACATATATGACTTAGGGTAAGTCACATTATTTTTTTCTGGACCTGAACTTCCATATCTGAAAAAAAAGGTGATTGAGCTAGGTGTTCACCTTATGTAGCTCTTAGGACTAAATTTACAAATGTATGAATGGAAGGGGGCAGAGTGAATTAGATTGAAATCTACAAATTACATAGTGTTCCTAACCATCCCAAATTGTTCTTTGATACAGAGGTATATCTAAAGAAGAATTTTTAGTGATACTGTATGACTATAAATGATGGAAAACCATAATTTCAGAAAAAATAAAATTTCAAGTGACTTAAAGTGTTATGAAGATACACATTTAAGACATAAGTGCACCATAGGATATTATTACCAATGGTGGCTTGTACATGAGGCACAGCATGAAAAACATCAAAGATGTGTAATCAAAAAAGAAGATATGTCAATCATATAACAAAAGTAAAGGGTAAAAGATGGGTAGTTCAAATAGAACACTTGTATTAGCCATATATTAAAAGACCCTAGGAAGACTGCCAACATGTTCGGTAGCTCTCCTTTAGAATATATATGGAAAGACGTAGTAGACAAGAATCAAACTGTTTCAGAAGATGTAGGTGGACATGGGCAGCTAGGTGGTGCACTGGATAGAGTCCTGAGTTCAAATCTGACCTCACACATTTAGTAGCTGTGTGGCTACTTGGCAAGCCACTTGACTTGGTTTGCCTCAGTTTCCTCACCTGCTAAAATGAGCTGGAGAAGGAAATGGCAAACTACTGTAGTATCTTTGCCAAGAAAACCCCAAATGAGGTCATAAAAAGTGAGACACAAAATGACTAAACAAAGAATTATGGAATTTGGGGCAAACACACTGGTGAGATCACAAATTCATTGAAGCATTCATCAAGAAACCTAAGTATAACAAAAATATTATAAGAAAATTTACAATGAAAACTTGTAGAAGGAGGGAAAGAGAGTAACAAATGAAAAAAGTAACATTTTGTAGTTTACAAAGACTCTTGTAGTTTTATTCTGGTCCTTTGCTAAGTATGGTAATTGGTCTCCCTGACTCATCTCCCCCCACCTCAATCCATCCTTGACCCAGCTGCCAAACAGATCTAACCACATCACTCCCCTGTTCAAAAAGCTCCAGTGGCTCTCTATTGCCATTAGGATAAAATAAAAACTCCTTGTATCATTTAACCCTCCTAACAATCTGGCTACAGTCATATTTTTTCCAAGATTTTTTCATTGTGTTCCCCTCTGTGTGCTTTATGTTCCAGCTGACCTGGAGGATATAGGTGTAATGCATAAATGAGGACAGTTGATAATCAGTATATCAATTATACGCAATTAGCATAGGAAGGAAAAGTTGGGAGTTGAGGTGGGGAGCTCATCAGGATAGAGTAGGTGCATTGTTGAACAACAATGGACAGTGATAAGGATCAGTGTTAATACAGTGCAATACACCATGGATTTGTAGCCAGTGAAATCAGCTCCATTTTAATACTACTTCATGTCCTATAGGGCAACGAGGTGGCGGATAGAGTGCCAAGCCTGGAATCAGGAAAATTCATCTTCCCAAGTTCAAATCTGGACTCACTTACTAGCTGTGTGACCCTGGGCAAGTCACTTAATCTTGTTTGCCTCAGTTTCCTCATCTATAAAATGAGCTGGAGAAGGAAATAGCAAACCACTCCAGTATCTTTGCCAAGAAAACCCCAAATGGGGTCACAAAGAGTTTGACATGACTTAAAAATGCCTCAACAATAACAACAACAGTTTAAGTTACAGTTTAGGTTTGATTAACCTATTAATGAATTCTTCTACTGGATCCCCTGAGTGGACCCCAAATCCCAGCTGAGTAGAACCTTCTCTGTTTCAGTTTTATGAGCTTTCAGATTTTCATAGCCTTTTGTAGCCATGCTGAAGACAAGTTCTCTTTATGGGTAGTGAAAGTGGGGGGGTATTGTTCACATTTCTCGGTGAATTTTACTTCTTAAAAAGATGAGAAGTTTCAGTACTGCATTCCTTTTGACAAACTGTCTCTCAGGGTTTGGGTTGGTATTCCTTTCCTTTCTCTTATTCTCTTCCTTTCTTCATCATGTGACCCTGAATCAAGCTCCATTACATATGTCCACGCCAAGAGGGTAGTATGGTATAGTGGAAAGAACACTGGGGGGACCTGCATTTGAATCCTAGCTCTGTCACTTACTATCTGTATGACATTGAGATAGTTACTTTATTTCTCTGCAACTGAATTTCCTCATCTCTAAAAGAAGGGGGTTGGACTAAATCACAACTGAGATCTCTTCAACTATGAGTGAAATTTGGTCTCGGAAGTTTCACTTTACATGTGGCAATTGGTGCTATGGAGTGGAGACAAAATATCTTTCTTGTACCCCTTCAGAGTTCAGGTACCTCCCAAGAGCTCAGAGATTTGAGGTCCATATCACCATAAGGTTTTATGTCCTCCCAAGGTGACCTTTGTTGTTGTTGTTGTTTCAGTTGTTTTTGACTTTTGGTGACCTCATTTTGGGAGATTTTCTTGACAAAGATACTGGAATGTTTGCCTTTCCTTCTCCAGCTCATTTTACAGATGAGGAAACTGAGGCAAACAGGGTTGTGACTTGTCATGGATCACATACCGAGTAAGTGTCTGAGGCCAGATCTGAACTCTCAAAGATGAGTCTTCTTGTCTCAGGACTCAGCACTCTATCCACTGTACCAACTAAGTGCCCCAAGGTGAAGTAGGGACATAACAAAAAAAAAATCAGTTTTAGAAGCATCATACCAAAAGTTATCAATCCAAGATTTTTTTCCTGATTCAACTCTGTCCAAAATAATAATAATAATAAAAATAGAGAGGCAGATCTTGTCATATCTTAGCATTTCCCAGGGGAAAGCATAGCTAGCTAATTCCTTTAGCTTTTAATTGGGCCTAGTCTACGCTAGTTTGACTTTGATCTCTCTCCCCCTGCATCTCCCTCACTTGTTTTGCTCTCCTCTCTACTTCCTAGTGAGCCACAGCTTACTGGCATAACACCCAGAATCCCTCTAACTTCTATCAGAATTTGAAAGACAGTCACTTCTTTTCCACCATCCTATTTTCTTATTTAAAAAAAAAATTCTACTCACAAAGGAAGCCAAGAGAGTAGTAAATGATCCTCCTACTATAGAATCCTTGCTATCCTCCTAACAAAGTCATTGGCCTGGCTAACCTTGCCCTTCAGAGAACTAGGATCTATTTGGGGAGGTTTGGTAAGGAATTTTGTAATGGAATTCTAAATTGATGGATCAGGGGAAAGTAGAGGGGGGAGCTTACTTATAGAAGACTGCAGCTGGAATGACATAATTCAGGGGTAATATATAATGTGCTGCACTTAAATACCGGAAGCTTGGTGCAGTCAGAATGTTGTCTTCCAATCCAGGTCTGTGAGTATATTATGTCCTGTCTTAGACACCCTAGTTGTAGTAGGAAGCACTAGCTATGAAGTCCCCTTTGCTGTGACACCTATAATATCTCCACACCTCTTCTTTTTGAAACCTTTCAATAATGCAATTTCTTAAGCACCTGCCATGTGCAAAGTACTCTGCCAGGTCCAGAAGATACAAAAACATAAGCAAAACAGTGCCTGCCTTCAAGGAGTTTTCATTCTACTGGTTGAATATATGCATGTATAAAAGTAAATTGGAGATTATTTGAGGAAGGAGACAGTTCTAACAACTTGATTGATCAGGAAAAGTTGCAAGAAAGACTTGCCACCTGAACTGAGTCTAGAAAAAAATATAGGGATTCTCTGAGGTGGAAAAGAGGAGGGAGTGCATTCCTGACATGGAGTATGAACCCTTGTGCAAGTATATGGAAGTGGGAAATAGAATACTACGGATAGGGAATCAATAGCTGGCTGATTTGACTAGAACAATTAATGCTTAAAGGGGAATTATGAAATAAGACTGGAAAGCTAGGTTAATCCACCCCACAAATAGCTCCATCATACAAATGCCCTTTTACAGGATAGGCCAAAATGAACCTAAAAATAGATGCCTAGAGCAGATGGAGAGAAGATGATACAGCACAAAAGTAATCAAAGAGTAAATACCTTAGGAAGGGGATTTGTTATGAATGATACTCACACAAATATTGCGAGTGAGAACTGTGGCCCAATACAGTTGGCAAATAATCAATAATTCTACTTTATTTATCATGGCTTGACTGGTGATGAGGGTAATTTGGCTGACATATACCCAGATCAAATTATTGAACATGGCAGCAGGGTAAAGGATTGAAGATAGAAACTGTACCTTTCTGTCCTTGTAGAAGCTGGCCTGTTTTCCCTTTCTCCTTGATTTTATCTTTTCCACAGACATTAGTGCTGCTCTCTGGGCTTATTCTCCCCTTGGTGAGCAATTCTCTTCCACAATAAGGCAATGGGAGAAGAAACATTTTCCCATAAACTGAGACTTAAGGCATTTTCTCATCAATATCCTGCCCAAAACCAGTAAGCAAAGTGACTATAAATGTTGGTACTCACTGAGAAACATTCACTGCTGAATTTTAAATTCATATGCTGACAAGTGGAAAGGCTGTCTTAGTTAACTGCTGTTATGGCGTTTGGCTTTCTGCATTTAAGACGACTGACAGAGATGGATAAATCAATACCATAAAACTTTGGAGAGCTGTCCTGGGATTTGCTGGTACACCATTGCCATTTGTTGTTTAAGCAGAATTGAAGTAATCACAGTGACTGCAAGCCCAGGGCTGAGTTCCCCAAAGTTCCCCAAACTTATTGAAGGCCAAAAGAGTGAAGTTTAAATATCACTATTTATAACATCATGTGCAGTCATGTTTTATTCTCCCCTATAAGATTTTGAGCTCCTTAATGCCAAGGTCTATATCTGACAAAATCATAGTTTTAGAGCTGAAAGGGAATTTAGAGGTCATCATGTTCAGTTCTCTCATTTTACAACTGAGGAAACTGAGGCACAGAAAGGTTGTGACTTGTCCAGGTCACATAACTAGTAGGTGTCTGAGACAGGATTTGAACCCAGCTCTTCCTCACACTAAATCCAGCACCCTAACCACTATACCATGATATCTTTTATTCACTTTATATCTTCCCCAGTGCCTTAGATGGGATAAAAATCAGAACAGGACGCCCCCTGCTCAATAAATTTTAAGGAACCCCAATTTACTGTAGGATAAAATACTAATGCTTCAGAATATCTTTTAAAGTCCTTTAAAATCTAGAACCAGACTAATTTTCCATTCTTATACAGTTTTTCCTTTCAATGTTCTACATTCTTGCCAAAATTACCTACTTGCTCTTCTAACTCAGTGTCTCTGGTTTCTATATCTCTGCTTCCCCCCACACCCATTCTTAGAATTCCCTCCCTCTTCATCTTTGCTACTCAGAATATGCCTAGCTTCCCTCAAGGCTCAACTGATGTGCCATCTCCAATATGAAGCCCTTAATTGATAGGGTTCCCTCTCTCCTTTTTTAAATGAATTAACAAGCATTTACTAAGTGCCTATTATGTATCAACTTATAAATTATAACATAGATACTTAATTAGGTATGTTTTTTTCTCCTCAGTAGCTCTTTGAGGGCAACCGCTAATTTTGGTTTTGGTTCTATATACCCAGTGCCTAGACAGGGTGGGGAACCTGTGGCCTTGGGGCCACATGTGGAACTCTAGTTCCCCAAGTGCAGCCCTTCAACTGAATTCAAACTCCACAGAGCAAATCCCCTTCATAAAAGGATTTGTTCTGTAGAACTTGGACTCAGTCAAAAGGCCGTACCCAAAGACCTAGAAGGTCACACATGGTCTCGAGGTTGCAGGTTCCCCACCTCTGAGCCTAGACTGTGCCTCACACTTAGTGACCCCTTAATAAATGCTTATTGAATTGGAATGAATATTTGGTGAATTAAATTCCAGAGCATTGAGTGGGGAATCTGAAGCATGAAGTTTCCTATGTATTATTCTAAACTCAGTACAGTGGAAAGAGGATTGCACTTGGAATCAGAAGATCTGGGTTCATATCCTGACTCATGCCAACTATTTATTACCAAGAACAAGTCACTTAACCTATCTAGGTCCTGGTTCCTCCTCTGGGAAATGAAAGGCTTGAACTCCATGGCTTCCAAGATCCCTCTGTGTTCCAAATATATTATACTATAACATAGTGAAGACTCAAAGACTAGGTGTCTCCATCACCAGTTTACTGACCCCAGATTTTTAATGTGGATAATTTCTTAACCTGTGATTACTTGTGATGCATAATTACTAGAAGAGGAAACTCCCACTATCAATTCAGGTTAGCTCCTTTCTGCAACATACAATCTTAGAGAGTTGCCTGCTATTAAAAAGAGAGACAGAGAAAGTATTCTGTAGTAATCTGCAGAAACTGGGCATAGATCAACATCTTCCACTACATACCAGGGAAAGCTCAAAATGGGTACCCAATTTAGACATAAAAGGTGATATCACAAGTAAATTAGGGGATCATGGAACAAATTACCTGTTAGATGTATGAATAGGGAATGAATTCATTACCAAGCAAGAAATAGAGAGGTTTATATGAGGTAAAAATGGATAATTTTGATTATATAAAATTGAAACATTTTTGCACAAATTTTAAAAAGGTAGCCAAAATTAGAGGAAATGCAGAAAACTGGGAGGGAGAATATATAGCAAGCTTCTCTGATGAAGGTCCCATTTCTCAAATATATAGATAACTATGCCAAATCTATAAAAATAGGAGCCATTCTCCCACTGATAAATGGTCAAAGGCTATGAATAGACAGTTTTCGGAAGAAGAAATCAAAGCTATAGTCATATGAAAAAATGCTCTAAATCACTAATAATTAGAGAAATGCAAATTAAAACAACTCCGAGGCACTATCTCACACCCATCAAATTATCTAAGGTAACAGAAAAGAAAAATGACAAATGCTAGCGGGGGATGAGGGAAAATAGGTACATAAATGCATTATTGGTGGAACTATGAACTAGTCCTTTCATTCTGGAAAACAATTTGAAACTATGCCAAAATGCTATAAAACTGTGCATACCGTTTGACCCAGCAATATCAGTACTAGGTCTCCAACTCAAGGAGATCAAAGATAAAGGAAAAGTCCTCCCATGTACAAAAATTTATAGCAGTTCTTTTGTTACAGCAAAGAATTGAAAACTGAGAGTATGGCTAACAATGGGGGAATGGTTTAAAAAGTCATGGTATATGAATGTGATCGAATACTATTGTAAGAAGGGAGGAAGGAGATGGTTTCAAAACAACCTAGGAAGACTTATATGAATTGATGCAAAACTAAGCAAGCAGATGCAGAGGAGTAATATACATAGTAACAGCAATATTGTAAAGATTATCAACTGAGAAAGATTTATTAACTCTGATCAATACAATGATTCACTACAACTCCAAAGGATATGATATAAAATGCTATATGCCTCCAGAAAAATGATAGATTCAGAGTACAGATTGAAACTATTTTTCCTCTTTTTTCTTGATTTTTTTCTTTTTTTCTGAACATGGCTAATATGGAAATGTATATTGCATGACTTCGTATGTATAATGAATATTATATTTCTTGCATTCTCAATGGATGGAGGAGGGGCTGCAGGGAATTTGGAAATAAACATAAAAATAAAATTTTAAAAAAAAACAGACTTTAGAATAGACTAAGCATTTTCTTTGACTCAGCATTACCACTATTAGGCCTATATCACAAATAGAACAAAGAAAGAAGAAAAGGACCCATGTGTACAAACATATTTTTAGCAGCTCTTTTTGCAGTTGCAAAGAAGTAGAAACTAAGTAGTGTCTGTCATTGGGAGAATGGCTGAACAACTTAAGATAAATGGATGTGATATAATACTTTTGAGCCATAAGAAAGAATTTCAGAGAAACCTGGGAAGATTTGTATGAACTGATACAGGATGAAGTGAGCAGAACAAGGAGAATGATGTATAAAATAATAACACTGTAAACACAAACAACTTCAAAAGACTTAAGAATTCTGATTTAACACAATAACGAACCAGGATCCCAGGGGACTAAGAATGATACATGCTACCCACCTATTGACAGTGAGGTGATGTACTCAGGGCAAGAAGAAAATAAAGGCTTGCCAACTGAAGAAAATAAAATAAAAATTACAAAAAAAAAGAAGAGATATAGGAGAAGAAAGAAGGGAGGTAGGGAAGGTGGGGAGGAGAAAGAGAAAGTAAGAGAGACAGACACACAGCCATTGAGGGGGCAGAGGAGATGGACAGGAAGAGAAAAGTTTTACCATTCTAAGACTACTTTCTGCTGTTGTTCAGTTGTTCCAGTCATGTCTGACTCTTTATGACCCCATTTGGGGTTTTGTTTTTTAGGATACTGGAGTGATTTTCATTTCTTTCTCTAGCTCATTTTATAGATGAGGAGCTTAGGCAATCAGGGTTAAGTGACTTGCCCAGGGTCACACAGCTAGTAAGTATCTGAGGCCAGTTTTGAACCCATGAAGATGAG
Organism: Vombatus ursinus; assembly: GCF_900497805.2. Classification (NCBI taxonomy): domain Eukaryota; kingdom Metazoa; phylum Chordata; class Mammalia; order Diprotodontia; family Vombatidae; genus Vombatus; species Vombatus ursinus. The sequence goes on along the minus strand of NW_020947390.1, from coordinate 11,910,826 downwards.
TCTTCCTGACTCCAAGCCCAGTGCTCTATCCACTGTACCACCTAGCCTCCCCCCACCCCCAAACCTGCTAGTTGAGGATGTACTTCCCTGGGAACATCCAAAAATCTGGACTTGAATAATCAAAGAATTTTAGAGCAAGAAGGGACCTTGGACATTCATTATTACAAGCCCCACATTCAATGTATTTGGCAGCTGCACAAGCTAAAGCTCAGATTCTGGGAGGCACCTTGAGTTTAAAGACCTCTTTTCTGAATACAAACTCCATCAACTACTGATTAAGTTGACACCGAGGGGAGGGGTACCTTAAAAGCATGACAATCCTGAAGCCTGGCCAGTGTGACAGAGCTCTTTTCAACTGTCTCTTCTGCTTTAGTCTGAAATGTTGTTCTTCCCCCCAGAGAGCTACATCAAAGAGCTGGAATAGGTAAAGAAACAAGGCAGCATTTTACAAATCTTCTGGGAGGGATTCTTTCCAGGTGCCTCCTTTTCATAAGCTTTGTTAGCACAGACTCCTGCATAGATATAGATATAGATATAGATATAGATATAGATATAGATATAGATATAGATATAGATATAGATACAGATACAGATACAGATATAGATAGATAGATATAGATGTAGATATAGATATAGATATAGATATAGATATAGATTAGATATGGATAGATATCTTCAGAATTCCCTTCAGTGCCTAGCACAGTGTTTGGGAGAGAGCCCTCCCTCAGTAGATACTTCCTAATGGATTGACTAAGTGCCCCCCACCCCCGACAGTGTGGAGCAAAGAATAAGAACAGTCAAATCATTTGAAAATTTAAATATATATTGAGTGCCTAGTACATGGAGTAGTGGAGAAAGCCCTAGACTGGGAGTCAAAACGACCAGGCCCTGCTCCTAATTTCTTGTGTGTTCTTGGGTAAATTATTTTACTTCTCTGGGATTCAGTTTCCTCATTTGGAAAATGAGAGGTTGGACTGGAGGGAGAAAGCAAGCATTTATTAAGTCCCTACTATGTGCCAGACACTGTGCTAAGTGCTTTTCAAATAGTACTCATGTGATCCTCACACCACCCTTGGGAGGTAGATGATATCATTATCTCCATTTTATAGTTTTATCGTTCAAGAAAGCGAGACAAAGGTTACACATGTTGCCCAGGATTTGAACAGAGGAATTCCTAACTCTAACCAGAGGGTGGGTAGGTGACACAGTGGATAGATTGCTAGGCTTGAAGCCAGGAAGATTCTTCTTCCTAAATTCACACCTGGACTCAGACACTTACTAGCTCTGTGACCCTGGGCAAGTCACTTAACCCTGTTTGCCTCAGTTTCCTCATCTGTAAAATGAGCTGGAGAGGACATGGCAAACCACTCTAGTACCTTTGCCAAGAAAACCCCAAATGGGGTCAGGAAGAGTCAGACATGACAGCTGCAACTGAACAACAAGCCTAGCACTCTCCCCTGCACCCCCTAACTGTCTCTATGTAGGAATGTAGGCAGGAATCCCTATCTTCCCAATCACTGAGTCACTTTAGGTACTTCATGTCTGTAAAATCAGAGGTTGGATTCAAGGATCTCTGTAGGGATCCCCATTCTTCTTTTTACTGAGTGACTCTTGCTTATCCTCTGGGCATGAATTTCCTCATATGTAAAATGAGAGTTTGAATTAGATCAGCTCTGAGGTCCTTCTTGCCTTTCACTCTGCTATCTCTGGGATCCCATTTACTGTTCTGATTCTACTATGTGCATAATAGAATCACTGCTCACTGGAGAAGTCAGAACGAAAGACATGTCAAATAGAGCAGTTTTGTTACTATCTTGCTAAACAGCGATAGGGGTTATGTCTGTAATTTCATTGGCATGGGGCATTTATGGGTGAGCAAACTTCTGCTTTCCTTAGCTATCATCACCTTCTCTGCAAGTCACGGTCCTACAGCATTGCCAAGGGCACTGAGTACTTAAGGGATTTGCCTAGGTTCACACATCCACTCAGTATATGTCAGAGGTGGCACTTGAACCCAAGTCTTACTAGTTTCCAGACTGGCTCTGCACCCACTATGCCATGCTGCTCCCACCTTGTTACATAATATTTTTATACAAGATGTACCAAAATCTTAGTGCAGCTTAAAGCTATTAAAACTTAAAACTTTAATAGTTTAAAGCTATTAATAACTTTAAAAACTTATTAATGCTTTGAGCTTTGATAACTTTAATAGCTTTAAACTATTAAAGATTGTAATTGCATAAAGACTTTTGGGACACTATGTGTGTGAATATGTATGCATGTATAAGTCTATATATGTGGGCACACACATACCCACACACATACATATACTTCTTAAAAAATAAGCTTTATGTAACAGAAACTCATAGTATTTTTATAGTTATCATTCTTATTCCTCTTTGTGTGTTTAGATGCTTATTGATAGTTATTAAATTCAAAAGAAAAAATATCTCCCAAAATGGGGAATTATCTGAAAAAAAATTTTAATGACAGAATCATGAATGTTCTGATGAGGAAGAAAATAGAGGGGTATAGAAAGAAACAAATGTTTTATTGATTGATTAATGCTTTGCTTTGCTTTATTAGCAAAGTCCCTTCCATTTTCAGAGATGCTCAAACAAATGGCCTAGTTGGCTTGTGCCTTTGGGGCAGGAAAGAATGATCCCTGGAGAACCAGGGTAGACTTTAAAGAAGCATGGAAGTAACTCTACTCCTTTCCTCTCTTCTCCTCTCCTTTCAAACAAGAGACTGGAGGAGGAATAGGGAGTAGAAAACAGCATTGGATTTTGGTGCCTGAGAACCGGGGTTTGAATTCTGATTTCTGAATCTTTATTTCTCTGTCCTGTTTCCTCACACGTACAATGAGAGAGTTGGACTGTATGACTTCTAAGTTCCCTCAAGTTCCAAATTGTGCAATATCCTCTGGGTCCATCCCTTTAAAAAGAGAGGAGAAATTGGGCAAGTTATTATTCTATTCAGATTGTAAGAGGTGACAAGGACCTTAGAGATCATCTAATCCCACCGAAACACCCATTTTACAGATGAAGAAACTGAGAACCAGAGGAGTGGAGAGACTTGCCTTGGGTCATATAGTCTCTTGATGGCAGAACAAGGACAAGTACCCCATTCAGGGTTCTTTTCATGACACAGTTCTGCTCTGGGTTTATTTGGCCTTCCTTCTGCTTGGTGCAATAGATAAAGAGCTGGTCTTGGAGTAAGGAATAGGAAGACCTGGGTTCAGGTCTCACCTCTGACACTTACTGGAAGTGTGAACCTAGGCAAATCCCTTAAACACTCAGTGCCCTAGGCAATTGTCTAAGATTTTGTGGGAGAGAAGGTGGTGATCTGCATTTGTAGAGGGCCAAGAAGCTGCCTACACCTAGAATACTCGAGTTCAAATCTGTCCTCATATACTAGCCGTGTGACCCTAGGCAAGCTTGCCTCAGTTTCCTCTTCTGTAAAATGGGGATAAGAATACCACCTACTTCCTAGCATTATTGTGAGGATCAAATGACATAATATTTATAAAGCACCTAGCACAATGCCTGGCACATAGGAGACATTATATAAATATTAGTTATTACAATTATTACTCACAGGTCCAATTCCTATCCCCATCTAAGAAGTAGAAATCTTTCAAGCAAAGTGGGTTAAGCACTCAAATATTATAATGGACTTTTGCTCTCAACTTTTTTTCATTAGAAAGAAGGAGTAGAAAAAAGAACGGGGTGCAAAATGAGATTCTTGACTGCGTTTGGGTCTCCTTCCTGTCTCCTGGCATGACGACAAAGCATTTCCCTGAGAGTTTGTTTAATTTTGTCCCTATGCTTTTTTCACCATTCTGACCATCTGGTCCCAAAGGCTTCTCTATTTCTCATTTTTCCACTTTGGGAGTTCTGTTTTTTTAACCTGTTCAGTGATCAGTCACCCCCTCTAATCCACCCTGCTTTCCCAGTCCCACTTTCCTCACTAAACCTACTTTCTTAACCCTAGAAGATTTCTTCTACAAACACTTACTGCTTCCTGTCACTCCGACAAACTCAAAGAAAAAAATCTGGGTCAGCGCCCCTGGCCATCCTTTGCAGGGTCAGGTGAGACTGTATTATGCCATCCTCTATCTAGTATTTCCCATTTCTCGTCTTTGATAAAAAAGCATTAGATGCTAGAACTGGAAAAACCCTTAATGACCTAATCCAATTCTCTCATTTTGTACATGACAAAGCCAAGGGCTTTGGTGATGCCCAGATGTAGGATTGTGAATCTAGAGGTGAAACGGATCTCAGAGGCCCTTTAGTTCAACCTCTGCACTTTACAAATAAGGAAATTGAGACCCGATAAGGTTATGTGAATTACCTGAGGTAATCTAACTGGTACAAACCAAAGGCCTTCTGATTCCAGACGCAGTACTCCTTTAACTGTATCATTCTGAGCACTTACCCTTCTGACTGCTCCTGTTAGGATTAGCCCAGTGTTCTTTCTACCACATCTCATTACTGAGAGGCGGCCTAGTATGAAGGAATAAATTCTGGAAATTTCCAAGCCAATGCCTCCTGCACTCAGGCCATCTATCCCACTTCCAAATCATTCTCAACTTTGGATTTTACCTCTGCAACCAACCTGGGATCTGAGAGGTGAGCATTCATCTTATATAACATATTTCAAAACCACACCATCACACCACACATCACATCATTCCTCCTCTCTGCTTTTCCCTTCCAAGCTTTTTTTTATGTGTTCCCCTATTATAATAGCAGCTCCTTGAGGGCAGGGACTATTCTACTTGACTACATGAGTCTGGCACACAGTAAGCATTTAAATGTCCTCTCTCTGTTACTTTATGTCTCTTTCTACAACTCTCTTTCTCTCTCTCTCTCTCATAAAATAAGACATACTACCTATCTCCCAGGGGAGTTGTGAGGAAATCATTTCATAAATCTTACAATGCTAGAGGTCTGTTATTATTGTAACAAGACTTTGTCAGGCTCTGACATTTCCTCAGATAGAATTTCTTTATCTGCACCAAAAACTGGCCCTCCTAAATATAAACCTTTCAGTGGCAATACCTCTATACTTCCACAGTCCACTACTACTCTTTCCAACACGTCCACGCCATAAATCAGGGTCACTTGCCAGCTGCCAAAGGGTTTCAGAGGGGCCTGTGAAAAATGTAGGCTTGCCGCTATGCACTTTTCTATTTGTCACGTGACCCGTGGCAACCAACCATCATCAGTCTATCTCTATCAGTCTAACCTATCTGCAGCCCAAAAAAGTTTACAAGTTGTGCAGATCTGCCATAAATCATTTGTATGATTTTCTCAAGATCACCCTTACGTTTAGTTGTTTTCAATTGAATCCAACTCTTCGTGACCCCACTCACCATTTCCTTCTCCAGTTCATTTTATAGATGAGGAAACTGAGACAAATAGAGTTAAGTGACTTGCCCAGGATCACATAGCTAGTATCAGAGGCCAGATTTGAACTCAAGTCTTCCTGCCTCCAAGCCTGGCACTCTATCTTTGTGACACCTAGCTGCCTCCAAGGTCACCATTAGCCAACCTCTAGAGGCAACTTGCCCTATGAATTCTCAAAGTAGGTAGTCACCTACTTGGTATGCTATGACAAGAGCCACAAGGCTAACTATCTTTTTTAAAAACTTTATTTCCTCTACCTCCCCTCTCCTTTCCAAGTTGCCAAGACTTGAAATTACCCCTTGCTTTTATCTTTAGTTTCCTTTGGAGTTACCACCAGTTTTCATGAATTGATCATCTTTTCTTTGTAGATGACTCCTGAATCCTGCCCTAATCTCTCTAGTCCAGCTCTATATAACTAACTATGTATTGATCATCTCTTCTTGGGTATCCCATAGGTGTCTCAGATGCAACATAGCTATAACAGAATTCATTATCTTATTATCTATCACAGTAGGAGAAACAGTAAGATATAGAGAAGAGGGAACTAGACTTAAAGTCAAAAAGACCTGAGTTTAAATCCTACCTCAGACACTTACTAGCTTTAAGTGCAACACTTATTTAATATTTCTCATCCTCATTTTCTTCAGATGTAAAAGGGGGAGGGGAGTTCTCTTGATGGCCTTCAGGTTCCCTTCCAGCTACAAATCTATTGTCCTATGCTCCCCCTAAATCTGTCACTTCTCCAAACATCCCTATTCCTGTTGAGGGCACCATCTTTCCTCCAGTTACTCAGGTTTACATCCTTAGAGTCACTATTCAATCAATCAACAAACACTCATTACATTTTTTAGATTATATTATATTTTAATTTATTTTGTTAAATGTTTCCCAATTACATTTTTAGTCTTCTTTTTAAAGCATGGCGACATGTTTATTCTTTTTTTCTCCAGGTCCAAATTCTCTCCTACCCCCTGCCCCATCCAATAAGAAGGCAAGAAAAATAAAACCTATTCCAAGCATGTATAATCATGCAAAACAAATTTCCATATTAGCTATGTTCCAGAGTACAAGAAAAGAAAAGAAAAAGAAGCATGTTTCTATATGCACTCAGTTCTTTATCTGAAAGTAAATGTTTCATCATGAGACACAGGACACAGAATTGGAATTGTGGTGGGTCAGTGTGTTGATGAGAGTGACTGTCTTTCAAAGTCGATTGTCTGGCTGTTACTGGGTAAATCGTTCTGGATCCACTCATTTCACTTTGCATCAATTAATATAGGTCTTCCTAAGTTTTTTTCTGAGACTATCCCATTCATTATTTCCTACAGCACAATGCACTCACTATACCTTGCCAATTCTACCTCCATAATTCTCTTATACCATTCCCCTTCCCTCCTCTCACATGGTCACTGCCATAATTCATGCCCTCGTCATCTCTCACCTGGACTATAGTAATTGCCTCCTAGTTGGTCTCCATGTCGGTCTTCTAATCTCTGCTCTCCCCACACATCTAATAAAAATTGCAATCTTAAGACACAGATATAACTATATTACTCCCCTATTCAAAAACCTTCAGTGGTTCCTTATTACCTCTGGAATACACAATAAAAAATTTCCAGAGTGCCTTTTAAGGATATCTGTAGTCTGGCTCTGACCTACCATTAGCAATCTGGGTGGTCTTCTTGCATCGTCTCTCCCTTTTCTAACACATGTTCCCCTCAACTGCCCAAGTGTTCTTCCTAAAGAGTAGGTCTGAGCATGTCACTCAGTAAACTCCAGTGGGCCCCCTATTGCCTCCAGGATCAAATGTAAAATGCTCTGCTTGGCATTTAAAGCCTTTCATAATCCACCACCTTTTCTTTTTCCAGTTTGACACCTTCCTCCCCTTTCCAAGATCTAAGAAAAACATGAAAAGACTTGCATGAAATAATGAAGAGTGAAATGAGCAGAACCAAGAAAACGTTATATATTGTAACAGCAATATTGTTTTAAGAATAACTTTGAGCATTAAATCATTTTGAATATTGTAAACATCCAAATTAATTACAAAAGACATATAGGAAGATGCCATCTGTATTCAAAGAAAGAACTGATAAATAGAAGTATATATAAAATTATTTTACATATATACACATATTTATGTCTAATGCTAGCCATCTTGGGGGTGGGGTGGCAGGTTGGGTAGGGAAGAAAAAAAAGAAAAACATTTACACAATAACCATTATATTCTTTTTTAAAAAAATAGCAAGTTGTACATAATAGATTTGCAGTTTCATGCACAATCTTTTTTTAATATACTACATTATTGAAATTCTTGTTCTATCCCATAAATTAAAAATTAAATAAATTAAAATTAAAAAAATTAAAATTCAGCTATACAAGCCCACTTACTTAATTCTTCATGTAATGCATAATATTGCATCTCCCAACTCTGTGGATTTTCACTGGCTGCCCCTCTTACTTGGAATGCTCTCCGTCTTCATCTCTTACCTTCTGGATTCCTTGTCTCCTTTAAGATTTGTTTCAAATCCCATATTCTTCAAAAAAGCTTTCCTATTCCTTCCTATTGCTAGTGCATTTCTTTGGAGATTAGCTTTCATTAACACCATATATGTTTTGTATGCACATAATTGTTTGCATGCTGTCTCCCCCCTAGAATGTGAAACTGTGTTTTTCCTTTTCTTCGTATCCCCAGGGCTTAGCATAGCATTTGGCACATAAAAAGAGCCTGATAAATGCTTGTGAACTTATTATCCAGCCATATTTCATACTTTCCCCCTTAATAAATTCTGTATTCCAGACAAACTTGACTAATAGCTGATTCCCAAGCACTACACTTCCTTACGCTCTGTATTCAAAAAGGCAACCAATTCTCCATGCCTGAATGGTGCTGCCACCTTAGCTCTACCTTTCAGGATTCTCATTTTGTCTTAAGGTCCTGCTTGAGTACTACTTCCTCCATGAAGCCTGACCTGATCTCCCTAGGAGTTAGTGCTCTCTCCCTCTTCATTTGCCTTGTATTACACAGATTTATGTCCATGTATTCCTGTGATTCTCTACCTGAACCCCACAGAATACATAGACTCTTGAAGGCAAGAACTGTCTTTAGTATTTTTAATCCCAGTGTCAAGCTGGTGCCTGGCACATAGTAGGCACTTAATAATTGCTAATTAATTAATTTGTTACTAAGTTTTGATGATGGAAATGAATCATGTAAGGATCTATAGTGAATTAACTGCCGAGTGAGACCATGTCTAAATAATGTACCACAGTGAAGATGGAGGAAGATGAGAATGCAGGACTTACCCAGGGATCCTGGGAGTTGGGGGTATAGGCTGAAAGGGGAGGTATGGAGGCCAATACTAAGTCAAAATGGTTTCCTGCAGGCTCTGAGTTTGATACCACCATCCTTTTTCACATTCTTCTCCCCATCGAAGAAAAAAGTAGCCTCATTTGGCCCTGTGTATGCTCAAGAACAAATTGCCAAATCCTCCCCCTCTCAATAAAAATATACTTCTCCACTGCTCCATTCCTCCTGGACCCTGCTCTCTTCCTTCCATGATGACAATGTGTGAAACCAACCTATGTCAATGGCTTAATATACACTTCCCACTAAATAACATAGACTAGAACTATGAACTTCAGAACTGGCAAGGATCTGAAAGTCAGTAATGTAACTTAGTGGCTCTGACAACTAGTCAATAGAGGAGTTGAGAGTAGAACCTAAGTTTTCTATTTTTTTATTTTAAATATTTTATTTTCCCCAATTACATATGAATTTTTTCAACATTCTTCTTTTTTAAATTTTGAGTTCCAATTTCTCTCCTTCCCTCCTTCCCTCCTTCCCTCCTCACTGAGATGGTAAGCAATCTGATACAGAACCTATTGTTTTCTACTAGGCCAGAACTCTTCCTACTATATCATATTGTTATCTCAAATAGTTGCATTTTTAACAGAGTAAACATGAAAACACAGTGTCTAACCCAAGAAGGCAACTCATTCTTTCAGATAGTCATGCAATAAATATTTCTTGTATACCCACCACAGGTCCAACACTATGTCCATGGTTCTGAGCAGAACAGAGAAGAAATGGAAGACACAGTCCTTATTTACCAGAAATTTACCAGTTGGGGGACAGTTCATTACAGGGAGACAGCAATTTTGTTGTTAGCAAGAAGACATCACAAAGGGAGGCAGTATGGTACACAGGAAGAATCACTGACTATGCAATCAGAAGGCCTGAGTTCAGATCCTTACTTAGACGCTTGTTACTTGTGTGATCATAGACAAGTCATATGACTTTTATCTTCAGGTGTCTGATCCTATGAAAGATGAGAACGTGCCTGAGTGTTACCAAAATGAAAAAGGATAGGGCTAGACTTGCCCATGATTATGGAGGAAATAATGGTGCTTCAGAATTATTGGGGAAGAAAGGTATTAGAGGAAGCATCTGATATTCTGAGATTTCCTAAATTTGGATCTTTGAAGCTTATTTGGCCTACTCATTGTTTCAGATTAGACAATGGGCATCAGACATACTCCCTACCTCCAGGGAAATTAAGTTTGCAAAAAAAAAAAAAAAATAGTCCCTGAAGTCTACACATGCCACACTCAAAATAATCAAAACAGCACAAGGGCCGCATTCAATAACAGAGGTTCAAAAGACCAACCCCCATTTATTTAAGCAGCAGAAAAGCTAGTTTCTAGACTTACATAATTCTTTTGTCACAACTTCTCTGCTCTTGGCTTGTCTTTATAGTGTTCCTATGATCGAATGGGCATCTTTCTGAATCTGCTGTGTATTATTATATCTTAGTATTTTTAACACTCATTTGGAAGAAATGCAAATTGCCACTATTTTTAATCTCATTGTAAATGGACATTTTCTCCCTTACTTTGGAAACATTCTGGTAATTCTCATGGCCTCAGCTCAGACAAGATTTTCTAAGCCATAGCACCTCATTAAGCCATGCCCTCTGTGCTGAGGGAGAAGCCAAGGGCCCAGAAAGGTTAAAGTAAAATAAAGGACCAGATACTAGAAATGACTAGTGTAAATTGCTCTTTGTTTGAAAGTTTGTTAATTCTTTGGGAGGGAGTGGAGAAAGGGAGCAAAGGGCTAGTGCTTCTTTACAATCTCTTGAGTATTCTGGGAATATTCCTTGGCTAAATGATACCAAAGAATCTTAAAAAACAAAAAGTGTGCTCTCTTCCAAGAGGTGAGCTATTCATTCCCTATTGACCATCAGGGTTTGCCAAGGGCAGATGCATGGCAGTAGGAAATGAATTTGGCTTAGGTCAATCAAGTACCACATTTTTACTGAAAAACAATTGTGCATGTAACACTGTACTGTGTACTATAGGGGCTAGAAAGGAAGAGTAGCATGTGGCAAGCCTTCCAAAATCCTGCCCTTACCCATAAAGTACACACTTTCTGCCTTTTCCAACTATCGAAATCATATTTATCATGCAAGATCTAGATCAAATGATCCCTCCAATCAAAATTGATCTCTTTATCCTCTCTGTTACCTTTCAGAGCAGAGTCGACCTTGCTGGCTAGATAAAGCCTAGATAGCTGACAGACAGTCAACCTATAGCAGGGCAGGGACATATAAGGGAGAGCAAGGAAGGGCAAAGAAAGAAAGACAGAGACAGTAGAGACAGAGACAGACAGAGAAAGAGAGAGAGAGGTAGCTCTCAACTCCCTTCATGATGCTCCTTCTTGAACTTTACACACATTTTTTTTTAATTTGGCCATCACAACAACCCTATGAATCTCCATCATCCCTCTGGAAGAGGAGAAATGTCATTCCACTTTGCACTAGTCTCCTGGCTTTGAGCTATGGGTACAAAAAGCTATTCTGTCATACAGGGTCTCTTGTCTGGTCTCCTGCTTCCCACTAGAAGAAGAAAAACATAATTTCATCTACCAAGAATCAGAATCCATCTTTCTGAAAGACCATCCTATCAAAGCTCCAGCCTGTGTTCTTCCTTTGGGAGAAAGGGTGCAATGCTATTTCTTCAGCTTGCAGCAATTTTCTTTTCCTTCCCCCCATCAAAGTGCCTAAGGAACTGGGAAGACTCCAACCTAAGGCCAAACCCCTATATGAAAACCTACCTGAACTCATTTCTCAATGATTAACAAGTAACCAATGGTCATATTGTCCCCACACTAATGATTCTGAAACTCTGATTCTTATCATTCAAACCCTACTCACTACCACTGCCCAATTTCTTATTCTCATTATTCTATCCCCAACCCCCACTATGTCCAACACTAAAACTTTCCAGCCCTTCCACTGTACTTTCTAGAATGCCTGCTCCATAGTTAACTAACTTGTTTCACCTAAAATTTTCCTTTCTCACTCTTTTCATTTTTTGGCTCTCATTGTGAACTGGCTTCCTTGTGAAGGTACAGCCTACCCAGTCCCTCTTTCTAGCACAAGCTATACCTTTATTCACTCCCCTTGACTCACTCATGGAGGCTGGGGAGTTAGAATACTCCTTACTTCCCATTGTCACTTTCTCTCTCTCTCTCTCTCTCTCTCTCTCTCTCTCTCTCTCTCCATCTCCCTCTCCAACCATTACTCAGAAACATCTCATCCTTTGAGTTCTGCTCAATCCATATCCACCACACAATCAAAATTCTGATATCTATTGTTTACTGACATCCAGGACATTTTCTCAATGAGTTCAACACCCAGTCAAAATCTTACTCTCTTCCTTAACTCCTATCCTCATACCAGGGGACTTCAACTTACATGATGAAGTCCTTGGAAGAATCATTTCACATGACCACTCTTCCATCCTTCTTCCCACACAGAAACATGGTCCTGGGAAGATCTTGTGATGACCCACAAATGGATCACTTCCATTTTCATAAACTCTGAAATTCCATTATTTAATCAAAATCTATTGTTATTCCACTTCTATCAACTTTGCAACCCCAAACCCTTTTCTTCCTCCTCACTCTTACCTCTAATCCCTTGACCCCTCAGTTTTTTTCCCAGGCCATCATCCCTGTACTAGCTATACTCTCTTCCCTTCCACACCTTGAACCCATAGGTGAACCAGTTCAACTTTAAATTATTTTCTTCTTTTGACACCTTTGCTCCCTTATCTGTCTTCCTCTGCCAAGTTTTAGCCTTGGATCATTCTTACCATCCACTACCTTCACTCTTAAATATATGCTGCTGAATGAAGCTAGAGAAAAATCACTAAACTGGTCTGAGTCTACTACAAATTTATGTTACATAGCTTCACTTGGGCTTTCACTGCTACAAGGCAATCCTTTTATACTTACCTAATTAAATCACTATCCCACTTATCACTGTGGTTCTTCCAAACCTTTTCATCTCTCCTCATATCTTCCATGGTGTCCCTTCCCCTCACTCCCTCAGTTAAGAACCTTACATCTTATTTTACTGAAAAAGCAATGAGATCATTTGCCTAGAGATCCTTTTCTACTCCTCATTTCACATTACTCAGGTGCTTTCTCTCACCATCTACTCTTTTACATCTGTTTCACTTGAAGAGATATACTTTCTCTTTACCAAACCAAACCCCCATTCATGCACCAGTGATTCCATTTCATTCTGTTTTCTAGAGCAGATTGCCCCTTCTATCATTTCCATTACCTCATTAATTTTTAATCTCCCGTGGTATACTGGCTGCTTCCCTGTTATCTACAAATATACCCATAACTCCCCCATCTTCAAAAGAAACCCTCACTTTGTCCATCCACCTCCACTTAATATTGCCCCTATATCTTCTCCTTAAATCCTTGAGAAGGCTATATTCAATATAGATGCCTCCTTTTCTATTCCTGTCACTCTCTTTTTAACTCTGTGCACTGTGGCTTCAAATCTCATCATTCAATTGAAATTACTCTCTCCAAAGTAACCAGTGATCTCTTAGTTGCCAAATATAATGATCTTTTTAAAATCTTGATCCTTCTTGACCTCTCTGCAACTCTTTACGCTGTCAATCATCCTCTTTTCCTTAATATCTTCCTTAGGTTTTCATGACATTACTCAACCCTATTCCTGTCTGCTCCTTTTCAATCGCCTTTGTTGGATTTTCATCCACATCACTCCCACTAACTATGGGTGTCCTATAGGATTCTATCTATATTCTAAACTATTTCTTTTTTTTTCTTTTTCCTTTGGAGGCAATCAGACAAGTGACTTGTCTATGGTCACACAGCTAGTAAGTGTCTGAGACCAGATTTTAACTCAGGTCCTCCTGACTCCAGAGTCAGGGTTCTGTCCACTGTGCCACCCAGTTACCTCTTTGCTATACTATTTCATTTACCTATTTCATCACCTCCCATGAATTCAGTAATTAATTATCTATATGCTGATGATTCTCAAATCTTCTTTTCCAGGTGTCACCCCTCTGCTAACCTCCAGCCTTGAATCTCTAACCGCCTATCAGATATCTCAAATTGGATGCCCAGTAAATATTTTAAACCCAACATGTCCAAAATTTCATTCATTATCTTCCTCCCCCAAAAAAATTTCCCCTCTTCCAAATTTCCCTATTACTGTGGAAGGCATTGCCATCTTCCCAAATCACCCAAGTTCACAGCTTAGACTCATCTTCTTGACTCCCTACCCTTTCTCTTACTCCATATCCAATCTGTTGCCAAGAATTGTCAATTTTACCTTCATACTATTTCTCAAATATACTCTCTTCTCTCCTTCCGCACTGCTACCACCTTGGAGCAGGCCCCCATCACCTCATACCTGGATTATTATAATAGCCTACTGATTAGTCTGCCTACCTCAAGTCTCTGTCTACTCTAGTTCATCCTACTCTCTTCTGTCAAATGAATTTTCGTAAAGTGAAGAACTAATCAGATCACAACCCTATGCAATAAACTCCAATGACTCACTATCACCTCTAAGATCAAATATAAAATCCTCTGTTTGGTATTCAAAGTTCTTTATAGCACCTTTTTTCAGCATCCTTATATCTTACTCACCCCTCATGTACTCTGTGACACTGGACTCCTTGCTCTTCTTTGAACAAGACACTCCATCTCTTCACTCTGGACATTTTCACTAGCTGTTCCTCATGTGTGGAAAAGTCTCCCTCCTCATCTCTACCTCTTGGCTTCTCAGGCTTCCTTCAAGTTTGAGCTAAAAATCCTATATCCTACAAGAAAACTTTCCCAATCCCCCTTCCCTCTGTTGATTATCTCCAGTTGATCCTGTATATAGCTTGTTTGCACATAGTTATTTGCATATTGCCACAATCCTTAAACTATGAGCTTTTTGAGAGCTAGGACTGTCTTTTGCCCTTTTTTTGTCTCCTTAGTGATTACCATAGTGCCTGGCATATAGTAGGCACTTAATTAATACATGTGTATCAACTGACTGGCAGACCAACAGGTAGAAAAATACTGTCTCCATTTTACAGATGAGGAAATTGAATCTGAGAAGTCAAGGGACTTGCCTCATGTCACATAGGTAGTAAGTGGTAGAACCAATACTTGAATTAATTTCCTAATTCCAAATCCAGTGTTTCTCATATATTATGTGTTCTACATGTCCTACTTGGCAGTAGGTAATCATATTGTTATAGGCTAATAATGATTAGATTGGTATTTCCATCATCCATACTAACTCTTGCAGACCATTGACCAAGTACTAAAAGTTCTTCTTCAGTGGCAGGAGATTACATCAATAATATTATTGATTATTATTTAATTATTTACATTATTATATATTATTAATTATTATATAACATTATTTAATTATTAATAAATCTTTATAGTATTGACATTATTTTTTTATCATTTCTATGTTCTTATCAACCTACCCAGTGGTTTCTTCAGTATTAGTATCCAGATGGGAGCTCAGATACACTCAGTATGAGTCCAGAATAGAACTCAACTTCCAAATCTGGATCCTAAACTCTATAGACATGGCATAAACTTATTTTCCCAGGGATTTGTTATTCAGCCTCTTGCCTTTAAACCAATACAATTTAATTCAATGAGCATTCAGTAAGCATTTATTATATCTAGGGAACTGTGCTAGGTCCTGAGCATACAAAAACAACACTAAAGTATCCCCTGCTCTCAAATATCTTACATTTTATTGGAGGGATACAATACAATTTTTATTATCATTATTATTATTAGTGGTAGTAGTAGTAGTAGTAGTAGTGGTAGCAGCAGCAGCAGCAGCAGCAGCAACAACAGCAGCAGTAGCAGCAGTGGTAGTAGTAGTTGCAGGAGGAGGAGGAGGAGGAGGAGGAGGAGGAGGAGGAGGAGGAGGAGTTAAAGTAGTAGCAGAATGATATATTAGATAGAAAGCCAGTCAAGAAGATCTGGGTTCAAGTTCTAACTGTGTTATACATTGACTTTGTGACCCTTAGACAATTCACTTAACCAATCAGTTAAGTGTCCGTAGTTTAGGTATCCTTAAGATTGTAAGTTGGTGCCCAGAGAAGGCACCAACCTACATTGATAGAGTGAGTTTCCTTTCCTGGTAGTTCTTGATTCCAATGAAATCACAAGTCCAGTCCCTTTCTAAGTGATGATGATGGTGGTGGTGGTGGCTGACAGTTACATAGGCTTTATGATTTTCAAAGAACTTTATACACAATATCTCATTTGATCCTCACAATAACTTATCTTACTGTTGCTATTATTAATCACTTTTTACATATAAGGGAACTGAAACTGAGAAAGCTTAACTGACTTGCCCAGAATTAAATAGTGCGTATTAAAGATTGGATTTGATCCCAGGTATTCCTGACTCCAAGTCTAGCATTCTATTCACCATTCATTTTTATTGAATTACTTACTGAATGCCATACTCCTTTTTATGCAAACAGATAATACCATGACTGTTTGAGGACAGTGAGGAGGGAAAACCTTGAAGGCAGGTGAAAACTAGATCATCTGATTGGAGGGGTTTGTATCCATGCATCCATGGCACACTGGGACAAAAAATATTTCCCTCCCTAGTGACTGAATGTCTACTTTTGAAGATCTTTTGGTCTCTACAAGTCCTCTGCTAAAATGTAAATACAACAAGTAGCCTGGGATAGGGTAAAGATCTCTGGATTAGAAGCCTAGGAACCACAGTACTAGTCTTCATCTTGACATTAACTAGCTGTGTGACTTTAAACTGATCACTATTCTTCTCTGGGCACCAGTTAAGTGCAAAATGAAGAAGTTGGGCTGGATCTCAAAGGATCTTGGCAGCTCTAAAATGCTGAGTCTTTGATTCTATAAAATATGTCAGGTAGGGGTAATAAGTCTAAGCCCCCTTAGGATGAAACTTAATGAGATCTAAGCCCTAGCTTGAACCCCTAGTTGATCCCCCAGGAGGCTCAACTGGAATCAGGAGGAGGGAGCAGAAGGTGAGGAGAAGGCCACTAAATATCCTCATTGTCATGATTCTGCCCTTAATCAACTCTGCAAGATACTGTTAAGGGGAAACTCTAGAAATTATTTATTTCTTGTTTAAGCAGAATTTTTCTCCTTGATGTACACATATATGTATACATGCATATACATACATGCATGCATACAAACATATATAATTATACACATATGTGTGTAATTTATATAGCATTTTAAGGCTTGCAAAACACCTTACATTTATTTCATTTGTTTCTCAGAACAACTTGGGGAGGCAGGTACTATTATTATCTCCATTTTATAGAGGTGGAAATTGAGGCTGACAAAGGTTAAATGATTTGCCCAGGGTCACACAGCTAAAAAATGTCTAAGGCAAGATTTGAACTCAGGTCTTCCTTACTCCAAGTTCAATGCTCTATCCTATTTCATCCTGAGTCACTACTTTGGTTCTAGGATATTTCTCTAGCAGTGCCTTGCCAGAGAGAATATTGATTTGTGGGTTATAAGGTCTCTCAACTTTCTTATTTAAATAGTGACTTTCTCCAATCTAGGTCCCTTTGTGATGTCCCATCTGCCACTTTTCCCTGTTAAGATCTGCTGTTCAAGCCTCAGCTGTGTGGCCCAATTGCTTTCTGTTATTTTCATTTGCCATTTTTCAGTTGTTTATCCAGGTTTCTTCATCTGGTTCTCTTTGAATTTGTTATCTAAATATATATCTGCTGAGCTTGAATTATTTTTACTTCTTTTGCTTTGAGTTCCCCAGCCAACTTTGAAAGCTGCCTTTCTAAACATCCAATTTCCAAGTGCGTAATTTGAAGCATCATTAAAAAAAAGACCATTTTCATTATTTTGATCTTCTCCTTTTGCTCTCTTTTTTCTTTCTAGATGAATCACAGGGCCTTGTGAGGGACACTGCTATAATGAAAGGGTCCTGGTATATTGGATTGGGGAGGGTTATTTGAAGGAGCACATGACAAAGAAAGGAGAGCTGGTACTCAAAATGTCCCTGGTGACAAGATGACCCCTCTCTGAATAAGAAAGAACCAAAACAATGACTTGGAGAAAGGGTCCTTTAAGAAAAAGGTCAGGAGTTTAGGGCCCATGAAGCAGAATGGGGAGTGTCTCTCAGATTGGCAGGTATATAAACCACCTATCTTTCTAAATGGGCTATTGATTTTGGTCATCCTCAAAGGGAGAAAAACAATTCCACAGTTTCTCACGATTGCCAGAATTTCTGAGTCTCTATTTAAATCAAAGAAGACTATGAAGGACAACCAGAGTTCCGCCGAAGGTGCCTTGCACCCCATCTATGACGTGGTTTTCTGGATCGGCCCTACTTACACATATTTTAGAATTCAGATTTAAACTTTGCTGGGTCCTTTCATTCTTTTTATGAAAATTAGCCGTAATCCACTTAGAGCTATGTGTTTGCCCAGACTAACTGGATCAGGAGCCTTGGCTATCTCTCCAGGTGAAGGGTTTAGCTATTTATAACTCCAAGACAGTCAAGCTGGATTCTCCTTATTGTCCAAATAGCTGTTAGTCTTTGACATTAGCTGCAACTACTCCTTTTGAAATGGTTATTTCATTGTCTAAAACCTGAAGGAAAGAAGAAGATAATTGCTATTCTAGATCAGATTCTAATTAATAAGGAGTAATTGATTGTCCATGATAAAAAGCTCTGGCAGAAACATTGGGAGGAAGTACCCACACCATCTTTTAGTTCATGATAGATCAGGAGGGTAAATCTGACTGTAATCTGCTGTGCATGCTAGATTTTGTGTGACTAAATTTCAAAGAATGTAGATTAAGAACAAGTTGGATCACATAACCTAAACTTCTATAAGGGATATTGGCTCAAGAGAGATGAGAAGTTCTTGGGAACAAAATTCTGATGACACAAATAGAAATTATTCTGATGAGGGAGAAAAACAAAATCAAGGAACTCAACTACCAACTTCTAGAAGGGCATACAGAAGATGGAAGCAAGGTCAGGTAATGGAAGATGAATATAAAAGTGGTACTATTTTATAAAAATGTTATCTTAGCACTTATACCCACAATACTAGGGTTTGTAATGAATGTTAAAAGCAATAAACTACATGGATGGGAAGAGAGTGATCAAAGAAGTCAGAAAATTGCTTATGTTGGATGGGATAATGGCAAATGGACAGCACAGAAATGACTGAATTACTCAATTCAAATTTTGCTTCTTTTTCTCTCCCCTACTAAAGGGAATGATTTTCAGGCTGGGGAGTACAAGACCAAAATGGTTAGCAGAAAAGTGAAACCCAAAGAAAACTTTTAAAAAGCACCTAGATGCTTTTAACGTGTTTAAGTCACCAAGCCCTCACAAATTAAACTAAAATGTTCTAAAAGAATGAATACTATAAATGTGACTATTGAAACCCTTTCAATGGAGGCAGCAAATGGATAGAGGACTGGAGCTGGAGTCAGAAAGACATGAATTTAAATCCAGCCACAGACATTTAGTAGCTGTGTGACTCTGGGCAAGTCACTTAATCTCTGCCTGCCTTAGCTTCCTCACCTGTAAAATGGGGATAACAATAGTGATGAGGCTGACTTTTGCCCAGCAACTATGAGGGCCTCATCTAAATCTGCCCAGTAAGAGGAAGCTCTGTCAGATAAAAAAATCTTGCTTCCTTAGCCCATACTCTTTGTACATGATTAGTCCCCCCATACTGGAACAAATGTTGCAAGCTAAGTTCCTTATTCTGTGATCACATCCTTGAACTGTTTTGAAATGTACTCAGCACACCTGCTTCCCTTTCCTACCTCCCCCTTTCCCTGTGGTTAACTACTCACATAAAAGAATACTCTACTCTTGCCTGAATGGCCAAAAAACTGTGCATAAAAACAAATCCCTGTCTTCCTACAAACTGCTAGTACCACCACCACCACCCCCACTCCCAGGGCCAGCCCACAGCTATTACATCAATAAAGCTCTCTTGACTAGGAGAATATTTGCCTCTTGAATTCTTTCTGGATGACCGAAGTCCTGAACCTCACCATCCTCTTCAAATAGCGCCTACCACACAGAGTTGTTATAAGGATCAAATGAGATGTTTAAAAAGTGGCTAGCACAATACCTGGAAAATAGTAGGTGTCTAATAAATGCTTGTATCTTTCCTCTTCACTTTCAATGATCTTTGAAAAATCCTGGAGAATGGGATAGAATATGGTTCTAGTTTTCAAAAATGGTGAAGTTAGATTTTTCAAACTATAAACTAATGGTCTGTTTTGATTCCTGAGGGAAACTTGTTTAGCTTAAGTTATGATATGAGGGGTTTATGAGTAGTTAGAAAAGAAATTGGTGATCACAATAAATGAACATGAGTTTGTCAAGAATAAATCACGAGGGGGCAGCTAGGTAGCACAATGGATAGAGCACCAGCCCCGAAGTCAGGAGGACCTAAGTTCAAATTCGGCCTCAGACCAAACACTTGACACTTACTAGCTGTGTGACCCTGGGCAAGTCACTTGACCCTAATTGCCAAAAAAAAAAAAAAAAGAATAAATCATGAAAGAATAGGCTCATTTCTTTTGTTGATAAAATTACTATAAATTGATATATCAGTGGAATTCCAAATAGACTATAACTGAATTTCAGGAAGGTACTTGAGAAAGTTTTTCAGAGATAAAACAGGAAAAGGGATAAAGATCCTAACCATTTCCCAACTTCCCCTTCTTAGAAGTCCAAGATAGAGATGGATATCTGGCCCAAGAGAGGGAAGCTTAAAGAAGAGGGTTGAACCTTTCTATAATTCTTATAGTCAATTCACTGAGAGGAGAATTTCCTCCCCAAGAGTTCATCCCCCATGACACTCATTGGCCAATTCTTTTTGACACATCTCCAGTCAAGGGAAACACATAGGAACCAATCAGGAGTTCCTGTGTCATTTCAGTATTGAAATGCATGTTTGTCAATATGTCAATGAATATGTTCCATAGAATTACCCCCAACAAATTAATGCTTGAAAATAATTCAATCTTGAGAACTCAGTTAAAAAAATAACAAAGAGCTTCAACTCTAAAAATAAACTAACCCCAATAAGGCCAAAGATACAAATAAAATTCTTACACATACAAAAATATTTATAGCAGCACTTTTTGTGGTGGCAAAGAATTTGGAAATAAAGAATATACATATCAATTAATGATTGAACAAATTCAGCTAGATAAAGGTAATGGTTTATTGCACTTGAGGAAATAGTATGAGGAATTCAGAGAAACCTGGAAAGACATCTATAAACTGATGAAGAATAAAGTAAGTAGAATCAAGAAATAGATAGATGGATAGATAGATAGATAGATAGATAGATAGATAGATAGATAGATAGATAGAT
>NW_020947390.1:11879067-11889661 GCF_900497805.2 Vombatus ursinus | reverse complement strand
GATAGATAGATAGATAGATAGATAGATAGATAGATAGATAGATAGATGTGTCTGTGTGTATGTGCATTCTAGTAGATATGTCATCTGGTTTTGCTTAGTTGTCGTTATCAGGGTAAGTTCAATTTATTGGGGGGGTAAGAGAGGGAGAGGGAATGAGGGAAAGAGAGAGAAGTTATATTCATAATTGATTGTGATACAGAGACAAAAGGCATCAATAAAACATTTAAACTAAAATGTAAAGTAAATAAAATCAGGCAATTAGTCAAACTTTTATTAAGCACTAACATAAACACTATGCTAAGTTCTAGGGTACAAAGGTAAATGTGGTCCCTGCTCTCAAGGAGCTCACAATAGAATGGTCAGTCATCTTTATGTAAATAAAGATATGTAGACCAGCAGAATTGAATGTAGAGTACATGAAAGGGAAAGAAGTGCAGGAAGACTGAAAATACAGGAAGGAAGCAGGTTTTGAAGGGCTTAAAGGACAAATCTTGGAGATTTAGCCAAAAATCATACATTCCTATGTGCTGAGAGAGAAAAAGAATAGGTATCTTTAAATGGACTAGTTTTGATTGTGAGGGAAAGAGAAGAGCAAATGGAACCCTGCTAGCAATGGTATGTGTTTTCCCTCTCCAGCTGACCGGGTTAGCTAACTGTACTACCTAGGGAAATTTAAGCTCTATGGGAAACACCTTCCCTTGCAAAAAGAAAAAGAAAAAGAAAAAAAATCCTCACGTTGCATGAAAAGAACAGAGACAGAATTGAAGACATGCACCTGTCAAAGCTGACAGAACAAAATTGATTTAGGATGCTACTGGGCTTGAGCAATCATCCATGCTTCCCTTGGGAGACATTCCCCTGATGATCCAAGTTTCCTGCATCACATCAATGGGAAGTCTAGAAGCCAACAATACAATCATTTACCTGCTGCTGAAGTTTTCCTACATATTTAAAAGAAAAGAAAAGCCTAGGCAAATGTCCTTGACAGCTATATAATTGGAAAGGTTTGGGGAAAACTGAATGTCCAGATTTAGGATCAGTTAGCCACAGGGTAGGCTGATGTCTTAGGATCTGAGTAATAAATGTATCAGTTGTACTGATGTTATTTCGTTTTACTCATTTCTAATAGTCTAAAGATATCTATATCAATATGTCTGTACATGAATTTTGAGGAAAGTACAACAGGAATCTGAAAGAATGGGAGGAACATCCTAAAGTATGGAACTAATCCATGATCTGATTGAATAATCCACATTATCCTCTAGGTGCAAGAGTTCTTAATCTGAGACCCATGACTTAAAAAAAAATATTCATTGTTCATTTGTTTCAGTCATGTCTGACTCTTTGTGACCCCATCTGAGTTTTTCTTAGCAAAGATAACTGGAGTAGTTTGCCATCACCTTCTCCAGTTCATTTTTACAGATGTAGAAACTGGGGCAAATAAGGTTGAGTGATTTGTTCAGGGTCACACCGCTAGTAAATGTCTCAGGCCAGATTTTAATTCAGTTATTCCTGAATCCAGGCCCAGTGTTCTATCCACTGTGCCTCCTAGCTGCCCTTCCCTAAAAAATTACTTATATAATTACCTAGACAGCTAGGTGACATGATGGATAGAGTACTAGACTTGGAGTCAGGAAGACCTGAGCTTAAATTCTGCCTCAGATACTTATTAGCTATATAGTTGTGTAACTGCATAGCTGTAAGCAAGTCACTTTACCTCTCAGCTTCAGTTTCCTCATCTGTAAAACAGAGATAATAATCACACTCACTTCATAAGACTGTTTTGAGTCAAATGGGATAGTATTTTAAGGCATTTTGCAACCCTTAAAGTACTACAGAAAGGCTAATAGTAGTAATAGTAGTAGTAATAGTAGTAATAGTCATAGGTGTAGGCATAGGGGTAGTCGTAGTACTAATGATTGGCAACTAGGCTTCAGAGAACAGACCCTGAAACAGACACAAGAGCTGGGTAATGGGGCAAAGCACACTCCGGAGGTAAGTGGCACACATGACAAGTTTTGCCTGGAAACAGGGATGTTGCCACATAGCGCGTGTTAAATGCTTTTTCATTCATTAATTCACATTCCATGTTTATTACCATGAGATAGGATTAGATGTCTGTAAAAGAGTCACTGCTGCCCACACTCCCCCATCTTAGTGTCACAGTGTGAAGTATAGATTATAAATGGAAAAGACTGGTTAGGAGACGATAGCAGTAGTCAGAGGATGGTAATGAGGGCCTTTACTGGGTTGTTGATAACAGTCATAGAAAGGAGGGAGTAGTAATGAGAGATATTGCAAAACTTTGTCAGAACTTGGTAATTGATTTGCTATGGAATAAGGAGAAGGGAGAGTAAAAGACTGTTAAATTCAACAACAACAATAAATAACAGCAACAAGAAATGCTATGAAGTGATAGAAATTATATAACATATCACTGCATATTACAAAAATCTGCCATCTACTGGATATTTAGAAAGATATAATCAGATGGCTAGAATTATATACCATAAACCTGATGTACTTTATAAACCAATAGATAACTATTCTCCATACTGAAAATACAACTTCAATATTTCCTTGAGAATTTTTAACAAATAAACTGCATTGGATCTTGAGAATCCTTATAGAGACACTGATACTCACAAACATACAGGCATAACACTGATCTATAAAAATTTAAGAAAAATGTTTGAATAGATTCCTTAACAATAACAAATATTTGTAATCTCCAAACTACATGTAATGAAAAGCTTTCAAAATGTAAAGATTTAAAAGGAGAAATTAAAACTATGTGCAAAAAGGATGAGAAACATATCATCCTTATTTTGACTACAATTCTCTGGAAGATGCTTTCAGTGAGTCTATAGAAGTTGTACTTGCATCCCAATACTCTTGTTTTATTACAAAAAAGCAGTCATTTTATCCACTTGTATAATGGACTGCAGAATAATAAATAGAAAGAATAACAGCAGAATAGTGACTTTTCTTTGAACTATTTCTATCAAACCCCATAAAAATATGAAAATAATGAAACAAGATGAAAAATAATATTAATATAAAATATTAGATGATAATAATAATAAATAGCTTCTTTATTTAAAGCATACCACCAGTACAATAATATTAGGAATAATTGATATAACCTGTGCCATATTTCAGGGGAGATAGTTTAAATCCTTTATGGTTTTACCTAGCTTTAAGCCAATTATCATTTCTCTCAAAGAGAACTAAACATAGCTTAAAAATTAAAGAGGGAGTCATACCAAAACAAATCATTAATCACTTGATGTACATGGATGGCATCAAGTTATGCAGTCCTACCAAAAACACATTAAATAGCTTCTCCTTCTCATGGAATCTTTTATTAATGATATCAAAATGTTACTTGGCCTTACTACATATAAAATTCTTAATATAGACCAAAAAAAGACAGAGACTAAAGACTTGCCCAATCCAGATGTCATATTGAACCAAAGGGAGAAAGAAAATACTTACAAATACTTTGGTCTTCTCTTGGAAACATAAATTGAGCATAAAGCTATCGAGGTGAAAACTGTGGCTATATATATCAACAAATATTATCCTGAAATCAAAGCTTATGGGGAACAGATTTAAAGCAATTATCAATTATTTAATCACTGTCTTAAGATAACAGTTTTGGTATAGAAAAATAGACCACAAAAGACAGTGTAATTAATTAAAAGGCATTTATTAAGCACCAAATAGGTGCAGAGTATTATGCTAAATGGTAGATGCAAATAAAAAGAAAATATAGCCCCTATTCTCAGGAAGCCTATTAAGAGATAAATAGCTAGCTATTCTCACAACAACCCTAGGAAATAGGTGCTATTATCACCCCCATTTTATAGATGAGGAAACTGGACATAAGGGAGGCTACCTGATTTGCCTAGGGTCACATAGCTAGTAAGTGTCTGAGGCTTAATTTGAACATAGTTCTTCCTGACTTCTGGTCCAGAGCTCTATCTACTATACCACCTAGCTGCCATCAGATTAAGAATTCCTGACCTTCTTTTCTTTTTTAATTGAATCATCTTACCAAAAATAAAAAAGCAACCCTTACATATATATGGACCACTGTACATTGGTACAACTTTATCTATATGTGGATTCATGGCAAACTTTCTTCTCAGACATCATATAAAGGTTAAAGAACATCCTTTTAAACTATTTATGTTGTTGACTGCAATACCATTTTTGTCCAATTCATTTCTTACAAGTTTCTTGTAATCGATCTCTTAAATTCAGGTGGAATTATTACAATGTTTTCAGGGGTGCATTTGTTTCTATTGTATGTGGTACCTTGCACCCTTCTCTCTGACCTTTAACATCTGGCGGTCAAGTACGAAACTGTTCCATTACCAGCAAGACAAAGTCCAATATACTATTGGATGATACTTTGTTGTTCAGCTGCAAAGCTAACTGCTATTCCAATAATGCAGATTATATTTAGAAAAGAGCTTGCTTTAAGACTGCGTAGAATATTGAATTTCTTGAACTTGAATGACTATTAAAAATTAACCTTTTAATGTTTAAGATGAAGTTAGTGTCATTTTGTAAAAGATCTAAATACAAATCAAAAGTAAACAACATGATGTTTAATGCATATACACATAAAATTATGTGCTCTCTCTAAAATAATATCTGTAGAATGTTTCTGCCATAAATCAGATGGAAAATCTTATAGTCCTTAAGGGGCAGTGGAACAACAGATGGCAATGTGTCTTTTTCAGTGTCTTTTCCTTTAATACATCCATATCTATTTCTGATGTTGAACCATGTGACAGTGCCAAAGACTTTGGCGGTTGAGAACTTTCTTTTCCTAGTCTTTCAGTAGATATCACTGATTAGGAGGTAATGTCTGCAAGACCTGAGGGGCAAATGCAAGGTGAGCAGGGAGGATCCAAAGTGCTGCTATAACTTGGGTTCTTTGCCTTAGGGTCCTGGCCTCTCTCTAACTAGATGTGATGGAAAGTGGTAGTCAAGGTGGTAGAGATGGTTTGACCAGCTCCAGCACATGCTGCCTCATCTTTTACTCAGGTTTCTTTGCTAGCAATCTATGGTGGCTTTCCTGCCCATTTGATGATAATTGGTCAGCAGTTGGTGTTGGTGGTAATAGGAAAGGTAGAGGTTCCTTCTCCACGGGGTTTGGTCCCCTGAATGATGATTGTAGTAGCTTGTCTGAAACTAGAGCTGATGGTCTGGGGAGCACTTTTATTGCCCAGAGTTCTTGAACATTGACACTGAGGTCAGGAAGACCTGGGTTCAAGTCCAAAAACTGTGAACAGTCTATTAACCTGGACAAATCTTGGTAAATTACAATCTTTTAGTTCCTCAGGCAAATCTCTAAGATTATAAATTGCAGATCAGGTGTGCAAGGCAAGTTCCCTATGGGAACTTCTGACATTAATAAATCATAGATCTGGTACAAAAAGGATGACAATCAATTTTAAATAGCCTAAGAAAAATTTGTAGAATATTAAGAAAACATTGCATTCATTACATCAAGGCAAATGTGGAAAAATGAACTCTTCCTTGTTAAAAAAAAAAGAAGAGGAAGAGGACTGATGTATACTCTCAAAATGTATATGTAAATGTATCAAACTTACAAAATACTTTTGGAATGAGCAGACCACTTTATGAATCAAAAGAATAAATACATGCCATTGGATCTCTAATATAACCAAAAGTAATTTACCTCAGGATGGAGTCTATGAAATGGCTAAGATACAAGAGTTGAATCAAAAATCTCTCTGTAGGAGACATCCACATGATGTCAATCAACAATATGTTGACCATGAGGCATCCAACAAATGACTGAGTCATGTAGATCTGTTTATAGAAATGGAAGGGCTTATGACAATCAGGTCACGATCATTAGAGATTATAGATAGGTTGCCCTTATGGATCTTGAACTTTTTGATTAATGCAGATTATGCATGAAAACAGTAGAAACTATACTACATAAAATAGGCTGTAAAAATTTTAGCACTTGCAGACTACTTAGCAAGGCACAATTTGATGGTTAGAATTATATATCAGAAGTGTGTTATCTTACATGGAATGACATACAAGTCTCTGTACTACAAAATATCCTTGAGAATTCAATCAATAACTATATTTGAATCAGACCATTAACACATTAACCAGAATGGGTTCCAGGCCTGTATCATTCCTATTGTCCTATCTGCTACTAGAGTTGCTTCAAAGATGCATTTAGAGAGCCTATACAATATGAGATTGCATCTCAATGTTTTTATTCGATTACAACATAGAAGTTATTTTATCTTTCTAAATAATAGTCCATAAAACATTATGCTAAAAACCTAATAGGAGGAAGTAATTTGTCTTGACTGCTTCTATTTGAATTCCAATGAAAAAGGCAAGAATGAGATAATAATAATAATAATATACATTTCTATAGCTTTACCATTTTCAAAGCACTTGTGAGCATTGGTTTTAAACACAGTAGAATGAGTGAATGGTGACAGAAATATTGAAGTCCCAACAAGGAGCATGTTTAGGGGGAGAAGAAAAACAAATTCAGTTTGGGAAAATTTGAGGTAATGATGGGATATTTAGAGGAATATTTAAGTGAAGCTGTAATACATAGATAATTAGAGATGGAGATTTTTAGTTCAAAAAAGTGATCAGGACTAGAGATTTGAATTTAGAAATTATCTGCATAGAAAGAGTGACTGGAATCATAGGAAATGAGTGATATTGACAAAGGACAGAATATATTGAAATAGAGAATATTGTCCAAAAAGCAAACACTTAGGAATACTCACCTAAAAGGGTTGTAGAAAAGATGAAGAGTCAGTGTGGAGTGTGGTGTGGAAGTAACAATGTTGGATTTGGAAAGCTAATACCTAAGCTTGAATTATAGTTCTAGTATCATTTGTGTACCCCTCACTAAGTAATTTGACTTCTCTGAGGTTCAATTTTCCCAATAGAAAAAATGGAAGTAATAATACTTAACAATAACTATCTCACATATATTTTTGTACAGAAAATGCCATATAAATGTAAATTGTTTTGTTGTTGTTAATATTAATATCATTCTTCTCATCCTTCTTTGTGGTGTTCAGATATAAATTGTCTTGGGACAAGTTTCTCTAATGCTACTTTTCCTTTTTATTCAATATTCTATGGACTATCAGATAGGTAGGTAAGGACCAACAAATAGGTAATAATATTATCCAGCAAAAAAATAAAATAAAGAGAGGAGAAGGTAGAAAGATAGGAAAACCAGGAAAGTGTAGGAACTATAAGCCTAAAAAGAAGAGAGTAACTGGTACAAAGAAGTTGTCAGTAAAGGGGTCAAGGAGGGCAACGACTTTAAATGGCACTGGGTTCAGAGTTACAGAGATGATTGGTGATCTTTATGAAAGAATTTTAAATAGAATGGAGTAATGAGAAGAAATGTAAGTTTGTAAAGCTTTGAGGAGAAAGTGAGTAATGAAGAGGATATGGGTATAGGTAACTTCCCCCCTGCTTTTTTAAGTTCTATAAATTTTATAAAGCTAATTATGATGATTTTGTATGTTTTTTCCTCCCTTTTTAAGCACTTAAAATTTTTTAAACTAAAAGTTTCAAGTCTCTCCCCACTCCCATCCATTTTCCATTCAGTCACTAAAGTGATTTTCCTAAATTGCAAGTCTGATCATATCACCCCACTACTCAATAAACTCCAATGGCTCTCTATCATTTCCAGGAGCAAATACAAAATGCTCTGTTTGGCATTCAAAGCTCTTTACAACTAGCCTCCTCTTAACCTTTCTACTCTTCTTACACCTTACTCCCTACATGTACTCTTTAATCCAACACTGGCCTTCCTGTCTGTTCCACTAATAAGACACTCCATTTCCTGCCTCTGGGAATTTTCCTTGGCTGTCTCCAATGTCTGGAATGTTCTCCCTCCTTCACTCTGACTACTGATCTCCCTGGCTTCTTTTAAGTCTGAACTAAAATCCCACCTTCTACCAGAAGCCCTCTCCAACCCTTCTTAATTCCAATGCTTTCCCTCTCTTAATTATTTCCTATTCATCATGTATATAGCTTTCTTTGTATATATTTGTTTGCATTTTATCTTCCTCATTAGATTTTAGGCTCCTTGAGGGCAGGAACTTCCTTTTGCTCTTTTTGTATCCCCAGGGCTTGGCACAGCACACAATGCCTGTAACATAATAGGTGCTTAATAAATGCTTGTTGAATTAAATGCTATTGAATTCATCATATGTATTGTTTTCTTCCTTACCTTACTCTGCATCAGTTCATAAAAGTCCTCCAATATTTCTCTGAATTCCTCATAATCACTATTCCTTATAGAATAATATTCTATTACTTCTTTATAACATAGTTTGTTCAGCTATTCCTCAATTATGGGCAGTCATTTTGTTTCCAGTTTTATGGTACCACAAAAAGTTCTGTTATACATACTTTGTTGTACATGGAAACTTCCATTTTTGCCTTTGAACTTGCTGTGGGATCACAAAGTCAAATAATATGGGCAGGTTAGTGACTTTTCTCACAAAATTCCTAATTCATGGGGGCAGAGCCAAGATGGCAGAGTGAAAGCAGTGACTTGATTGAGCTGTCCCCCAAACCCCTCCAAATACCTATAAAAGATGACTCTAAACAAATTCTAAAGCAGCAGAATCCACAAAAATACAAAGCGAAACAAATTTCCAGCCCAAGACAACCTGGATGGTTGATTGGAAAGGTATATCACCCTGGGCGGGGAGAGAAGTGCAGTTTTGCTTGGGCGCACAGGCTGCAGCGAACCTGGAGCAGGCCTCAGAGGACTGAATGGCAGCTGTGGCAGTTTCCAGACTTCTAAACCCACAAACACCAAAGACAACTTAGAAGGTCAGTGGGAAAAGTCTGCGACTACAGTGAGAGAAGCTAGGTCTCAGCTCTGGTGGCTGCCTCCTGAGCTTCCGGCCCACAGACTGAGGGGGAATCAAGTGACTGATCAGAGGGGTATGGCAGGAATCTCTTTGCCAAAGCAGAGTCAGGAATCTCTTGCTTCGCCTGTGCTTAGATCTGGGTGACAGTTCTGAGGGGCAGTCCTGGGGTGAGGAGGAGCACTGGTGTGGTGGAGCTCATTGTGGTGGTAGAGAGGAAACACCTTGCCCCTTATCATACCACCTTGGAAGAACTGAAAATTTACAGGTCCCTAAGAGTAGCTCTGAAAACAGCTGTACAAACCCCTAAAGCTTGGGACAGTACATTCTCCACATTGGAAGCAGACTCTTACCTTAACAAAGAGTTTAAAACTCAAGTAATTGACCATGATCATGAGTAAGCAGTGCAAAGAGTCAGACTATATTATCTTACTTTGGTGACAAAGAAGATCAAAACATACAACCAGAAGAAGACAACAAAGCCAAAGCTCCTACATCCAAAGCCTCCAAGAAAAATGTGAATCAGTCCCAAGCCTTGGAAGAACTCAAAAGGGATTTTGAGAAGCAAGTAAGAGAAGTAGAGGAAAAACTGGGAAGAGAAATGAGAGTGATGCAGGAAAATCATGAAAAACAAGTCAATAGCTTGCTAAAGGAGACCCCAAAAAACACTGAAGAAAATACCACCTTAAAAATAGCCTAACCCAAATGGCAAAAGAGGTCCAAAAAGCCAATGAGGAGAAGAATGCCCTAAAAAGCAAAATTGGCCAAATGGAAAAGGAAGTCCAAAAGATTACTGAAGAAAATACTTCCTTAAAAATTAGGATAGAGCAATTAGAAGCTAGTGACTTTATGAGAAATCAAGACACTGTAAAACAAATCCAAAAGAATGAAAAATTAGAAAACAATGTGAAATATCTCATTGGAAAAACAAATGACCTGGAAAACAGATCCAGGAGAGAGAATTTAAAAATTAGTGGACTATCTGGAAGCCATGATCAAAAAAAGAGCCTAGACATCATCTTTCAAGAAATTATTGAGGAAAACTGCCCTGATATTTTAGAACCAGAGGGCAAAATAGAAATGGAAAGAATCCACCAATCTCCTCCTGAAAGAGATCCCCAAAGGAAAACTCCTAGGAATATTATAGCCAAATTCCAGAGTTCCCAGGTCCAGGAGAAAATATTGCAGGCAGCCAGGAAGAAACAATTCAAGTGTTGTGGAAATACAATCAGGATAACACAAGATTTAGCAGCTTCTACATTAAGGGACCACAGGGCATGGAATATAATATTCCAGAGGACAAAAAAGATAGGATTACAACCAAGAATCACCTACCCAGCAAAACTGAGTATAATCCCTCAGGGGAAAAAATGGTCATTCAGTGAAATAGAGGACTTTCAAGCATTCTTGATGAAAAGATCAGAACTGAATAGAAAATTTGACTTTCAAATACAAGACTCAAGTGGAACATGAAGAGGTAAACAGGAAAGAGAAATCATAAGAGATTTATTAAGGTTGAACTGTTTATATTCCTGCATGGAAAGATGATATTTGTAACTCATGAGACCTTTGTCAGTATTAGGGTAGTTGGAGGGAAAAAGTTATATGTATGTATATAGATAGATAGATAGATAGATAGATAGATAGATAGATAGATAGATAGA
>NW_020947390.1:11823646-11879057 GCF_900497805.2 Vombatus ursinus | reverse complement strand
AGATAGATAGATAGATAGATAGATAGATAGATAGATAGATAGATAGAGGGCACAGGGTGAGTTGAAGATGAAGGGGTCATATTTGGAGAATAAAATTAAGGGGTGAGAGAGGATTATACTAGGAGAAGGAGAAAGGGAGAGGTAGAAGGGGGTAAATTACCTCACAAAAAAATAGAAAAGAAAAAGCTCTTACAGTGGAGGGGAAATGGGGGAAGGTGAGAAGGAATGAGTGAATCTTATTCTCATAGGATTTGACTTAAGGAGCGAATAACATACACACTCAACTGGGTTTGGAAATTTGTCTTACCCTATAGGAAAATAGGGGTGGAAGGGGACAAGAGAGTAGGGGGATGATAGAGAAGAGGGAAGATTGGGAAAGGGGGTAATCAGAAGCAAATACTTCTGAGGAGGGACAGGGTCAAAAGAAAGAATAGAATAAATGGGGGGGGCAGGATAGGATTAAGGGAAATAGAGTTAGTTTTTCACAGCATGTCTACTATGGAAGTGTTTGGCATAACTGCACATGTGTAACCTGTATTGAGTTGCTTGCCTTTTCAATGAGGGTGGGTGGGGAGGGAGGAAGGGAGAAAATTTGGAACCCAAAGTTTTAAAAACACATGTTTAAAAAAATGTTTTCACATGCAACTGGGAAATAAGAAATACAGGAAATGGGGTACAGAAATCTATCCTACCATACAGGAAAATAGAAGGGGAAGGGGATAAGAGAAGGAGGGGAGAGATAGAAGGGAAGGCAGACTAGGGGAAGGTGTATTCAGAATGCATGCCATCTCGGGGTGGGGGGAGGGGTGAGATGGGGTGAAAATTTGGAACTCAAAATCTTGTGGAAGTAAATGTTGAAAACTAAAAATAAATAAATTTATTAGTAAAAAAAGGGGGGGGATTCCTAATTCATTTCCATATTTTCTTCTATTTTTTTTCATTTTTTATCAGCTTTGCCAATTTGATGAACATGAGATGAAAGTTTAGAGTTGTTTTAATTTGCTTTTCTCTTACTGTTAGTTACTGGTTATTTGCTCATGATTGTCTATATTTTGCAATTCTTTTTTTTAAATGTTTATAGTCTATGCCCACTTAGGTACTGGGGAATGGCTCTTGATGTATTTTTCCCTGTTTCCCTATCAAACTTTTTCAAAAACATTTTGTTGTTGTTGAGTCATTCAGTCATTTCCAACTCTTTGTGACCCCAAGGTCTATTTTTTTTTCAATTGGTGTTTTCTTGGCAGAGATACTGAAGTGGTTTGTCATATCCTTCTCCCTTTTTTTTGTCAGAGCTTTCTACTATGACCTGTACATCTAGGGTAACCCTGCATAGCATAGCTCATAGTTTTGTTGAGCTACTCAAGCTCTTCTTCCATGACAAGACAATGATCCAAGAGGGATTTTTTTTAGGCAAACAAGGGTTGAGTGACTTGCCCAGGGTCACACAGTAAGTGTCTGAGGTTGAATTTGAACTTGGGTCTTCCTGTCCCCTGGACCAACACTCTATCCACATCATCACCTAGCTGCTCCTCAGAAGCATTAAATGCATTTTCCCCCCTCATTTGACAGTTTCTCTCCTTATTCTAGCTGTATTTGTTTTCTTCATTAAAAAAAAAAGCCTTTCAATTTGTATGATGTGAAAATGGTCAGAAAATAGTAGCAGTATAGTAGGTCTGCATTGGGCTAGTTATAGTGAACACTCACCAATAAGAACCCCAGGGGCTCAGGCTGTGAGTGCTAGGATGGAGGTACAGTTAGACATGAGATTTTTGGAATAGTCACTATGAGGAAAGAGAACAGATAAGAGCAGCAGAGAAGGAATGTCTACAAACTACATCTCCTGACTTGGAATCCAATGCTGTACTGCCAACATACTGCAATATGTCCATGAGCCTTTAAAAGTTCCTACTTGTGAAATGTTTTCAATTTGAAGGAATATAATAGATAACACTTACATAGTAATAAGGTTTACAAAGTGCCTTGCACACATATTCTCTTTTATCCTCAGAGCAGTCCTTTGAGGTGGGTATGATAGGTATTATCTTCATTTTACAAACGAGTGATTCAGGTAGATTTTGCCGTTCAAATTGTCTATTGACTGTAGAATGACTGCTTGCTTTCTTTTAGAAGTGGGGAACTCAGTATTTTTGCTGGGGAAATTTGGAAGAAACAAGTGCTGAGAGGAAACTCAAGCAGAACAACCCACGGAAGTCAGTGAGCATAAGGAACAAGTTGCTGGGGAGGTGATTGAGGCAAAGAATACAACAAATGGGACTGATAGACACCTACAGAAGATCTATTTCTAGAGATGCAGGGGCCTGAGGAAAAACAGGAAGCCAAGTTTGGGATGAACTAAAAAGAAAAAAAAAAAGGCAGGCATGATTGGCTGGACAGCCATTTCCTGTTCCTGAAAATCCTTTCTTAGGCTTGCAAACAGAATTTTCCTCTGGCTTCTGTCACTGGTGATTTCTCAGCTACTGGTTATTTCATTAGCAGTCTTTCACAGGCAAACATGTCTGAGCTATCAGACTATGCTTCCTCTGAATGAGCTTGTTAAAAGAGTGGCTTGGATTTGCCTCCATGTTCAGTTCCTTGGCTGGCATCAAGATGTCATGGGCCCATCACAGTAACTGTCTGTGGAAGTATGTGACCTCTTTCAAAGGGATTTCATGTTTCTCTTCTTCTAGTCAGCTAGTACATTTTCTAGTAGCTCTCAGGGCCTTAAACACTGTCCTTTGAATCAAAACACCTGGGTTTGCGTCTTGACTTTGCTACTTACAAGTTATGTGACCTCAGAAAAATAAGTCAGTCTTCCTGAATCTAAGTGTTCTCATTTGTAAAAATCAAGGCAATAGATTGGATATATACTAACATCATTTCAAGCTCTATCTTTCCATGATTCTATTTTAAAAAAAAAAAGGTGTAGAGTAATGGGATGGGCCTTAGATTATGAATTTCCAAGATGAATATGGAACTGATTCAAATTTATAGGAGCAATTTCCCAACTGATAAGTGGTCAGAATATATAAACAGGTATTTCTCAATGGAAAAAATGCAAGCTATCAATATTAATTATTATAATTAATTATCCATTAATATCAATATTGAAATGCTTCCAATCACTAATAATTAGAGAAATGCAAATTAAAGCAATTCTGAGGTTCCACCTCATACTCATCACATTGGTAAAATTGACAAAAATGAAAAATAACAAATGTTAAAGAGGCTAATTGAAAATAGGCACATTCGTTCACTATTGATGGAGTAATGAATTGGTCCAGCCATTCTGGAAAGCAATTTGGAACTATGCCAAAAAAAAATCACTAAACTGTGCATATCCTTTGATCCACCATACCACTAATAATAAAAGCAAGCATTTATATAGTGCTTTAAAGTTGACAAAGCACTTTACATGTGCTATCAATTTGATCTTCACAACAAACCTGCAAGGTAGCCTCGATTTTTATTCTCATTTTCCAGATGAAAAAACTAAGACTGAAAGAGGTCAAGGGACTTGCTCAGGATCATACAGCTAGTAAGTGTTTGAGGTAGGATTGGATTTCAGGTCTTCCTGACTCCAAGTCTAGCACTTTATCCACTATACCAACTTTTTGTGTACTAGGCCTGTTCCCCAGAGAAATGGAAGGGAGGAAGCAAACAAACAAGCATTTATTAAGACCCTACTATATGACAGATACCATGCTAAGTGTTCTATAAATATCTCATTTGATCCTCACAGCCATGTGGAAGGTGAATGCTATCAATCAATACATAAATTTAAAAATTGTTAAGCACCTACTATGTGCCAGCCATGTGCTAAGCACTAGGGACATAAAAAGAGTCAAAATATACTCCTTGCCCTTAAGGAGCTTACAATTTAATGGGTGAGGCAACATGCAAATTATCACATACAAAGCAAATTATTGTGTTGTTGTTGTCCTTGTTGTTGTTGAGTTCTTTCAGTCTTATCTGATTCTCTGTGACCCCATTTGAGATTTCCTTGACAAAGACACTGCCATTTCCTTCTCCAGCTCATTTTGCAGATAAG
Source organism: Vombatus ursinus (assembly GCF_900497805.2). NCBI lineage: Eukaryota > Metazoa > Chordata > Mammalia > Diprotodontia > Vombatidae > Vombatus > Vombatus ursinus. The sequence continues at coordinate 11,875,009 of NW_020947390.1, read as the reverse complement.
AAACTGAAATAAACAGGGTTAAGTGACTTGCCCAGGGTCACACAGCTAGTAAGTGCCTAAGGCCTTATTTGAACTCAGGGAGATGAGTCTTCCAGACTCCGGACCTGACACTTATCCTCTGTACCACCTAGCTGCCCAAGCAAACTATATACAAGATAAATAGGAAATAATTAACAGAAGGAAAGCACTGGAGTTAAAATGGATTAGGAAAGGCTTCCTGTAGAATGTGGGATGTTAGCTGGGACTTAAAGACAGCCAGGGAGATTAGTAGGCAGAATGGAGGAGAAAGAGTATTCCAGGCATGGGGTGGAGTGTCTTGTTTGTGGAATAGCCAGGAGGCCAATGTCACTGGGTCTAAGAGTATATGTTGGGGGGTAAGGTGTAAGAAAGTTAGGAAGAGGCTTGGTTTTGAATTACTTTGAATGGCAAAGAGATTATTTTGTATTTGCTTCTGGATGCAATAGGAAACCATTGTTGTTTCTTGAGTAAGGTAGTGACATGATCAGATCTGACTTTAGGAAAATCACATTAGGATCTGAATAGAGGATGAGTTGGGGTAGGGGAGAGACTATAGGCAGGCAGACCCACCGTGAGGCTATGGCAATAACCCAAGGGTGAAGTGATGAGGGCCCTGTACTGGTATTGTGGCAGTGTCAGAGGAGAGAAGAGGGCATATTGAAGAGAGGAAATTGACATTTCTTGGCAATAGATAGGATATAATAAGTGAGAGGTAGTGAGAAATCCAGGATGACTCCTAGGTTGTGAACCTGAGAGATTGGAAGGATAGTGTTGCCCTCTACAGTACTAAGGAAGGTGATGAGGGAGAGAAAGGGAAGAGAGGAATAATGAGTTCTGTTGTAGACATTTTGAGTTAAAGATGTCTACTAGACATCCTGTTAGAGATGTCTGAAAGGCAGTTGGAGATACGATTAGAGGTCAGCAGAGATATTGGGGTAGGATAGGTAGATTTGAGAATCATTAGCATAGAGATGGTAATTAAATCTATAGGAATTGAGGAGATTACCAAGTGAAATAGCATAGAGGGAAAAGAGATTTTATAGTTGAGGAATTTGAGACAAATAGAGGTTAGATGGCTTTGCTAGAGTCATAAAGTTACAAAGTACCTGAGGCTAGATTTAAACTCATGTCATCCTGACTCCAGGCCAAGCACTCTATCCACTATGCTGCCTAGAGAGCTATGTGATCAGTAATCCTGGCAAAATGTTATTCGAGCTTGAACTAGGATCAAGATTGAAGGTTGTATAAGTGGAGAGAAGCGGGAAGGATGTGATAATTATGAAGACAAAATCAACAAGCCCTAGGAATTGGTTGGTCATAGGGGAGAGATATGAGGTAAATAGTCATAAATAACTCCAAAGTTCAAAACCTTCATGACTAAAAAGATTGCTGTTGTATAAGAAGGAGGAGGAGGAGAGAGGGAGGACGGATGGCTTTGGGGGGAAATACAGTGAGTTCTGTTTTGGAAATCTTGAGTTTGAGATACCTGTGGGATATCTAGGTGGAGGTTTCCAGCAGACAATTGTTAATACAGGACTCAAATCCCTACTCTACCACTGGTATTTTGAGCAGGTCACTCAACTTCTTTGGGCCTTAAATTTCTTAATCTGCAAAATTGGACTGGACTAGATTGCCTTTCAGGTCACTTATAGCTCCAACATTTCTTGAGCATATTATCTTCATGCCAGCTGCTGCCACTGTGCCTCTCTCCATATGCTGCCAGAATTCTCAGTGGGGATGAAGAGAACATTTGGCATTGGTACTCCATCCTATCTCTATTCAGGGACTCTACTATCAGAAATCCCACCCCTAATGACTTCTATCAGAGATGTGGTTTCAGGGGTTCAGACACCTCTCCAAGGACCAAAGTAGAGGACAGGGTTGACTGGAATGAATTCCCGGACTCAAGCAATCTTTAAGTCAAGTTGGCAAAGGTTTATTGTTATGCTATCCAGAGGGCAAAAGTTCTTAAGGAACCTGAGACCTTATAAGGGTATAGTTCAAGTTCATATAAAGTATAGTTAAAGAAAAACCATAGTAAAACAAGTGGCAAGTATGGTAATTAGGTGATTCAGGGCAGGATTAGGGAGTGGTTAAGGAACATGCACAGGTGCTTTACCCAGAGTTCACCAGGAAAAGCTGAGGTGAGGGGCGGGGGAGAAGGTGTGGTTTTTAGGTCTGCTACTTGACTATGTTAACTAGCACTCGGGATCAACTGAGGATTGCCCAGTCTACCACTAATCAATGTCTTGTTTGACAAGATAGATATAGGGAGTATACGTATGTCTTAAGTCTAGGATATACATAATGAGGAGTCCAGGATGCATATAATGAAGTAAGGAGTTGGTATAGATAGTCTGGTGGGTACCACTCATCTTTATGAGCCAGTGCAAGGCCAATTCAAATTAATAATTCCTACATATGTGGTTTGTTGCTGTACCAGGGAAAGAGATAAGTGTTTCACTGAGACCCACTTGTGAGTAATTGCTAGGCATAGTGTCCTTGGGCTGGGGAGAATTTGCCAGGGATAGAGTTTTTGAGGCTAGGGAGAAATATAGTCTCATAATTGGGGTCCAAGCACAGGCACCCAAGCACCCCATCATCAGCACTTCACAGTCAGCCCACCTCAAGAGCAAATTTCAAAGCATTGAGGAAATTAAAAGTGTAGCCATCTCTTTCCAAAATGTATTGAAGACTCCTTTTCTACACCTTTCTATCATTCTCAACCATGATTGGTTGTCTCAGGTTAGTTCTTTGGTCCCTTCCCCCATGCCCTTTGGCACTCTATTGTACATATATTTAGCCTACATGGGGGTGTAGATAGATAGATATTAATAGATGCACAATATGTACACCACATAAATCTTATCACTGTGCAATATAATCACCTTTAGATTTCTGAAGCTCATCCCTGCATTTTCACCTTAATTGCTTGGTTTTCTCAGGATGAACAGAAATCTGAAATATAAAAAGACCATTGTTTCAGTTTTCAGGTCAACAGATTATATTTCTAAGCTCCCTTAAAATACAAAGGTATCAAAGATGAAATGACTTTCAGAAATATGACCATGGTTCACATGAAGAGATCAAGGTAAACAAAGAGCAGGACTGTCAGTAATCACAAGAGCAACATCGTAAGTTGTGGCTCTTCTGAGCTCATTTTAACACACATGTATATGCATACATATATACATACACACACATACACACATACATTGCCTCTTTCCTTGCAAGTCTCTGGAATGGTAAAGATGTTGGAACAGAGTAGCAGCAAGCAGCAGGTGAGATCCAAGACTATGGTCTAAAAAACATGTCTCTTCCTGCTTTTCTAGCTGGCATAGAAGAAATGCTCTAGCTATCCATGCTGAGAAATAGTGTGTTAAAATGCAGTAAATCTGGAAAGAGACAAGCTCTACTACTCACTTGAAATTTTGGACAAGTACTTAAAGAGCCTTAATTTCCTCATCTGTAAAATAGAGGCACTGAATTAGATATCTAAGGTCTTTTCCAGTATTAATAAATACTGTGACCCATTTCTTATAGTTGTTCCATGCTTTCTTGGTATTCCATGGGATTTTATTTTTCATCAGACATTGGGTCACTTTCCCATGTTTCCTAATATTTTCTTAGCATGCTTTGTAGTCTATTTAATGGTTTAATAATGATCCTTTTGTCTAGTTTAAGGATTCTTTCTGTAGATTTATGTGCTGATGCTCTGGGTTTTTATTATGTTTCCTTCCTTTTGAAATCTTTGTTATTTTAACCACTTTTTCCTTATATGCCTTCCAACTCTTCCCTTTGCTGATGGGTTACACCCTTGGATCTGGGCTGCAAAACTGCTTAATCCACTTCCCATATTGTGGGACTTTGTGTTCATCAGCTTGACCCCTAAATAACTGGAGGCAGGCAGAGGTAGGAGGACTGGCCACAGCTGGATTTTAGTCCCTTTTCCTTCCAGCTTGATATAGTCACCCCTGCTGGTCCCTGCCCTAGTTTCTCCCTTGGCTTTTCTTTCCTTCTCAGACCAGGCTGAATCAACATCTATTGGATTTTTGCAGAGTTGGGGGAGGGAAGGAAGGGTATTCCCTACAGTCTTTGAAACCTTAAGGGTCTCTAAACTAGGGAATGGACCTTGTTAAGGCAGAAGGCAGTATATTCCTTTGAAGTAGGAAAAAACAGAATATTCAACTTGCAAATAGCAACAAACAACTGAAATATAAGAGAGGGAAAATGTAGAATTACCAGAAAAACAATTAGCAACAAAACAAATTACTCAATGTTTAAAGGGGGGGTTGTTTTTTTAAAACAAAAATAAAAAGAAAGATTGACTTGCAGGGTAAAAAAAAAAAGATGTATCTTCAAGAGATGGAGTGGGGTGGAGCACACAAGGAGATAAAGAATTTAAAGATATAGAAGTTAATCGAAGCCTCCTAATTGTAATCACTACAGGTGACACAAGAAATTTTGTGAGACAAAATTACAGTGTACATAAATGGAGAGAAAGAGAGGTGATATGAAGGAAAGAGGGGGGGAATGTGTACCCTTGAACAGTCAGTCAGTGCTATCTGCCAGGATCTATGCTAAGTGCAGGGGATAGAAAGAAAGGCAACACACAAATACACACATACAGAGAAAGAAAAGACGATTACTCTTACATTCTCTTTGAAAAGGACATGTGTACTTCAGGTAAATCAGAGGTACAGCAAAATGGAGAGAATGAAACTAAGATAATCATACGAAGGATCTCAACCTGGAGAAAATAAACAGTTCACTGTCTATTTCCATGAGAGAAGTATATATCTGTAATGGGAGATGGAGACCTCATGATGGGTTTAATATAGGAGGAGCTGGTGCATTGGGAGATGACCATACTGGAGAGAGTGCTGTGCATCCATGGACATCGTTCTGCCCAAGGATAAGTAAAATGAGAGATCTCTTGTAATAAAGTAAAACAATTAAATAAAATTAACAATACAGTTACTTCATCTAAAAGTTTGTGCAACATTCCACATCTGTAGTATCCCCATCTCTTTGGTTTTTTTTTTTTAATTTTAATTGAAAATGTATTTTCTCTCCTTCCTCCCCCACCATTAAAAAAAGAGAAAAGCAAAATAAATTCTTTGTAACAAATATGTGTGGTCAAAACAAATCCCCTTATTGGCTGTATAATATCAATATTGATATCTATTATCTACATACATATATACATGTGCATGTGTCATTCTGAACTCTAAATCTTCTACCTACCAGAGATGGATAATATGTTTCACCATTGGTCATCTGAATTAACATATGTTTACTGAATTATTCATACTTCTTTCAGCTTTCAAAGTTGAATGTCTTTATGGTATTGATGGAATAACTGATGCTATAACATCAACATTATAAAATTGAATAATTTTGAAAATGTTTATAAGGTGGGAAAGAATGAAATAGGTAGAAACAGGAGAACAGTTTATACAGTAACAACAACACCGTAACAACAAAGAATGTCTTCTTAGAAGAAGGCATGGGGGAAAAACTGAATAAGGAGATACTATAAAGAAAGTGAGGGGAAAAAAACATTTTGAACTAATCATCTGACAAAGAATAACAGTAGAAGGAAAAAAGGGAGAAAATAGATAACTAAAGTAAAGAAAGAAAATTCAATCAGTTAAGTAAAACCCCAAAACTAGGGAAAGGGTTGGCAAAAGGTATGGGTGATGGAGAGGAAGAGCCTGTGGAAATAGTGTATCACAGTTGTTTAAGCAAAACTAATTGTAGGGACAAAATATTGGCTTGCAAAAGAAAGGAGATAAAAAAGCAATCTTAAAAGGAAAACAATGCTAGAGAAACAAATGTAAGAGAATACATTCCTGTCATAATTTCAAATGTAAATGGACTAATCCAATAAAATGAAAGAGAGTAGCTTAAGAGGAAAGAAAACAAAAGACCACAATCTGCAGGTTACACGAAACACTTCTAAAAAGCAAAGGCATACATAGAACCAAATTGAGAGGTTAGAACAAAGTTTATTATGCCTGAGGTGAGTCCAAGATAGGAAAAGTTGTAATCATACTATCACACATAGCAAAAATAAAAACCACAGTATCAATAGAGATAAACAATTATATCAACTTTAACATTATACTTGAAGGAACTATAGACAACAATCCACTATCTAGTTGCTCCATCTTAATTTTTAAGGAATTATTTTTCAGTGAGATTTTGTGACTCCTTTTCCATTTGACCAATTCTGCTTTTTAAGGAATTCTTTTCTTCAGTGTTTTCTTGTGCCTCTTCTACCATTAAGCCAATTTTTTTAAGGTGTTATTTTTTCCGGTATTTTTTCTGCTTCTTTTATCTATCTGTTAATTATCTTTTCATAATTTTCTTGCACCACTCTCATTTCTTTTTTTCAATTTTTATTCTATCACTTTTATCTCTTTCTTCAACTCTTCCAAGGAGTCTTATTGGGCTAATTCTAATTGGGTCCAATTAGCATTTTTTCTTTGAGGTTTTGCTTGTACCTGTTTTCATACTAATGTCTTCTGAGATTATTTCTTGCTTTTTCCCATGCCCATAATAGCTTTTAATAGTCAAGTTCTTTTTTTGTGCTTTGCTCATTTTTCTAGCCTATTTCTTCACTCTGAACTTTATATTAAAGTTGGACTCTGCTCACCTGGAGGTGGGAAAAAAAACTGTCCCAAGCTTCAGACTTTTCTGTGATGCTGTTTTCTTTTTTTTCTTTTTTTTTAAATTTTTAAGCAATTGGGGTTAAGTGACTTGCCCAGGGTCACACAGCTAGGTGATGCTGTTTTCAAAGTTAGTTCTAGACATCTGTAAGGGTTGGTTTTTTTTTACCAGCATTTCTATATTTTACTAGCTAACAGAAGGATAAAATAGGTTTAAAAAGAAAAATTCCTTTTAAAGTAATCATAGAATTCATTCAATATCTGGGGGTTTACCTATCAAGGGCATAGAAATAAAATAACAAAACAGTCTTTTCAGAAATAAGGGAAGACAAATCATTGTAGTGTTCGGTATTCATGACTAGGTTATGTCAATATAATCAAAATGATGATACTATGTAAATTTATAGATTTAGTGTCATATCACTCATACTATTAAAGGAATACCTTATAGAACCATAAAAAACTCATATGAAAGGACAAAAAGTCAAGAGTTTCAAGAGAAATAATGAGAAGATGGAATAAAATGAACTAAAATTATCATGTTTTAAATTATATAATAAAGAAGTGGTTATCTAAACTTTATATTTTTATATTTTTATTATATATTGTTTATATTTTTAAAAACCACATAGTAGAGCAGTGGAATCAATTAATTAATCACAATCTAGAAGTAAATGAATTTATTATCATTCCCTAAACCTTAAAACACAAAATATTGGCAAGATCCATTATTGAACAAAAACTTATTGGCAGAACACAGATTTAGAACAGTTGTCTTACATCACTTTTATCTTTAACATCTCTTATAATAGTCTGACATTCAGAATCTTCTGGTAATTGACACAATTTTATAAGACTAAGAATGTTACAAGTAAACAGCTTTCAAAAGAAAAAAGATAACTACTAAAATCATGAAAAAAATTCTCTGAAACAAACTCATAATTAAAAACCAAAACTACTTTGAGGCATAGTTGTACTTATATTGAATTTGCAAAAATGGTAAAAGACAGAACAGTCAGTATTGAAGGGGCTGTGAAAAGATGGGTGTACCAGTATATTGGTAGCAGAGGTATTCATTTCATACAAATCTTACAGAAAACAATTTTGAATTTTTTAAGAAAAATTACTAAATTTTTACCTAAATTACTAAATTACTTATACCAATGCAATGGAACTGTGGTTACAAAAATGGATTACATAAAATGACTTTATTATTACTCCGTTTCTTTGATTTCAACACTTTTTATTATTTTCTTTACTCCAACCCTTTGATAATCTTACTACTGGGTTTATACACTAAGGATTTCAATCACAGAAAGAATGTTCCCATATGTACCAAAATATTCATAGTAATACTCTTATTAATAGCAAATTTATAGAGATAAATTCTGTACTCAATGATTGAAAATGACCGAACAAATCATAGTATATTAATGTAATAGGATACTATTGTACCTTATAGAAAAATTAACATAAAGCATTCAGAGAAATATATCATGACTTTATGAACTTATGAAGAATGAAGACAGCAGAGTCAAAAAAGAATTATATACCTAAGTAGTATAATTAATTAGTATATTATATATTTACCAATTGATAGATCAAAACCAACACTAAGACAACAAAATTCAGTTATAATATGACTCATGTTTGTTCCCAATGACTATCAAACCATAATTCTTTTCCATTAGAGTTTGATAAAGATAATGATTGATATTTACATATTACTTTAAAGTTTATGAAGTAATTGACTTAGACTCACTGTTCATTTGTACTTCTCCATAACCTTTTGAAATAGTTATGGCAATACTAAGAGGTTAGCTCTGATCATTTAGCAATGTCAGAGGCAGGATTTAAATATAGTTCTTCCTAATTCTAAGCCTTGCCCTCTACTCACCACAAAGAGGCCCTGACTCTTTGGTACACTATACGAGTAGAAAGTTACAAGTGCTCATTCACAGGTATGATATGAGAAGGTTTTGCTTAACTGTTTTTTTTTTTTATGGGAAGCAACTATGGGAGGAGGTTATTATTAGGAAGTTATTTGGGGTCAAAACTAAAATCTATTAATAGTTGGTATTTTTGGTTGTATTTTTCCCCAAAAGATAAAAACATAATCATACAGAAGTACAAGGATATGCTGGAGCCAGCTAAAGAAAGCTGATTGTGAAACATTCATTACAAGAATGTTCACCTCAGAAATTGGCAAATGCTACAAATCTGAGCTGGGTTTATTGTTTGGTTGATTTTCCAGGCTCAAGAAAATGATTAATAGAATGTTAATAATACAGATTAAATTTACATGTATGTCCTATGTTCATTGCTTTTTTTTCCAGACAGTCAGTTATTAAACATTTATCAGCACATTCCAGACTGTAGTTGATATAAAAGGATCAGTGACATAGCACCTGACCTCAAAAAGCTTACAGTCTAGTAGGCAAGATAAAACATATATAATAATAAATAACAATAAATAAATATGAAGTATTTATTAAACACATTATGTTCTAAGCATTGAAGATACAGAGTTAAAAGTGAGATAGTCCCTGTTCTCAAGGAGTTTAATTTTTAATAGGGCAGTGTCTTTTCACTTTTTGTGTGTTGTGGACCCCCGTGGCAGTCTGATAAAGCCTATGGACCTCTTTTCATAATAATGTCTTTAAACGTTTAAGATATAGTATTATTAAAAGAAAGCAATTATATTAAAATACAATTATCAAAACACTTTTTTTAAAATCAAGATAACACAACTCAGTTAAGAACCCAGGAGGAGGCACCCCCACTTCGAGTCTTCTTACCCCTTGCTTTCTCCTCCACCATCTTGTACACTGTGTCCAGTGACACTCACCTCTTTGATGTTCCTAGAACAAGAAACTCCTTCTTCTGAGTGTAGGCATTTTTACTGGCTGTCCTTCCTTCCTGGAAGGTACCCTTCCTCATATCTACCTCCTGTCTTCATTCAGTCCCAGCTAAAATTCCATCTTCTACCAGAAGCCTTTCTCCATCCCTCTTAATTCTAGTTCCTTCTCTCTACTGATCATTTCCAATTTGTCTTGTGTATATCTTGTTTGTACATAGTAGTTTACATGTTATCTCCCACATTAGACTGTGAGTTGCTGGGGCCTTTATACCTTTTTTTTAATATCCTCAGTGCTTAGCACAGTGTCTGGCACAAAGGAGGCACCTAATAAATGTTTATTGACAGACTGAAATTTAAAGCAGAAAATAGCTCTGCTTCTTTAGCTGCACTATTCTGGTGATATAGATCTACTATTATCACCATCAATCTCATGCTAAATGGCTACTGCTCTCATCCTCCCTTGTCTTGCTTACGTTATCCATCCTGAGTCTCTTCTAAGAGATGTGGCTCTGTCCACTATGCCATCCTGTGGTGGACTTCCTTCTCATTCAAAATCGATTTCAGGTGATCCAGGGCAACTTCCTGCCATGTTTCTGTGGCCAGTGCTTGAAAGCCAATAGGAGTTGTCTTTCTTTGCTGCTGACCTCTTTCTTTTTGTTTTATGTCTTTTCCTTAGTCTCACTCTCCATAGCAATTGGATGTATCTGATTTACCTCCCCTCACCTTCAAGGTTGACTAAGTGTAGTCTGAGATCCCTGTTGCATAATACCTCTCACTGGTAACATTCTGACAGTCTGACAGCATTCCCTTCTTCTGCCTTCACTGCTCCTTGGACTGTCAGTCTCAGGAGGGATCTGGTCACATGCAGCAGCACTAGGTTACTAGGATTTCAGAACCTCTTCCCTTCATGCTGGTAGGTAGTGACGAACTAGTTATAGGCCTCCTTAGTGGTCACTCCTCTCCCGAGAGGACTTTCTGATCTTTGCAAGCATTGCATTGCTGAGCCCTTGGGGCCTTGAGATTTCAGACAGAGCGTGAGATTAAATTCTAGTTTCCTGAGGCTCTCCATTAGCTTCCTTCATTTCTCAACATCAAGACCTACTCATTACTTCAGGTCTTCTGTATCATGACATATGGGGGTGTATAGGATGTTCAAGGAGGACTAGTACTTCTAGTGTGAGGGCTTGCCAGGCCTTTTTCTGGGCTGCTTATCCACCTTAGGTGTCCACCTGGCCCTCTACTCTCACTTGTGGTTCCAAGAAGCTGTAGCATGCTCAGTGGCCACATCCCAATAATATCATCTCGGCAGACAGGCTAAATCAGATTGAGGGTGATCCATGGGCCTCAAACCCATCAGTGAGCGGGATGTCTACCCCAAGCATGTGAAGGCCTCCTCAAGCCAATTGGATAGATGAGAACAATTTGTTCCAACAGCCATGAAGGCAGCTAAAGCAGACGTTGTGGAACACTTAGAGTTTGGTCAGACATTGAAGACGCCAAGGATATCCACTGCATCCCCATCATCGCCAGTCATCTTGACTTTTGTTTTGCCACTGGAAGAGAGAGTGAGACTGACAGCTTTGTACAATTCTGCCTCACTTAAATCCAGTTCATGCATGAGTCAAGACATCACTTTGTAATATCATTAGTTCTCTTTGAAAATAAAAGACAAATAACAAACAACAACAACATCACGCCCTACCCAGGACTCAAAAGGTTCCTCTCCAGGGTCTGTCGATAGACTCCTGAGAAGCTTACCTTTAGGTACTGAATTCTGTGTGTTCATGTGAAGATAGTCTGATCTCAAGCTCAAATTGTTATTTTCCCGTAAAGAGGTATATCACTCTGCCTTCAAAAAATCCTTTGTTCAGGAGGGCTCTGACTTTTTCACCACCTCATCCTAAGTGGAAAGACTAGGTATCAGGTACAGACATTCTCCACAATCTTTCTCTCTCAAAGGATCCTGAAACTTTCTATTGATACAGCTGAATTATAGAATATAGTCAATGGTTTAACTGCTTTCTGTCATACTTTAGTGTTTTGTGGTTCAGTCATTTCAATTGTGTCTGACTTTTTGTGACCCCATTTTGGTTTTCTTAGCAAAGATACTAGAGTAGTTTCCTATTTCCTTCTCCAGATCATTTTACTGTCGAAGAAACTAAGGCAAATAGGGTTAAGTGACTTGTCTAGGGTAACAAAGCTAGTAAGTGTCTCAGGCCAGATTTAAACTCAGGAAAATAAGTCTTCCCGACTTCAGGCCTGGCACTCTATCTACTGTACCACCTAGTTGCAGATAGTTGTAAAATGCCTTTAGTGTTTTATATTTCCTTAAATTGTCCCCTGCACCACTTAAATCACTCTTTTTTTTTTAGGCAATTAGAGTTAAGTGACTTGCCCAGGGTCACACAGCTAGTAAGTGTCAAGTGTTTGGTCTGAGGTCAAATTTGAACTCAGGTCCTCCTGACTTTAGGGCTAGTGCTCTATCCACTGCACCACCTAGCTGCCCCCACTTAAATCACTCTTAACAACTCCTTAACATCAGAGGGTATGAACCCCTTAAAACTAGGAGTCACTTGTGAGGTTCCAAAAGTACTGCTGTATACCAACAGTTTATTGATGTATCCATTTTGCTTCTGTACTTGTTTAAATCATATTTAGTGTTGCAACAAATGTGAACACTTAATCACATAATTGTGAGTCAATAATAAGCAATGTAACATAGTAATGGCATAAAACTTGAGGTGCAATGAAACACAGCTGTTCTGTTCAGGAAAGGAATACTAGTAGAAACAGTAAATTTTTGAGCTACCAATATGGTTTACACACAGAGAAAAGGTGTGTATGTGTTGTGGGGGAGGAATCCACCCTAATGGAAATAGACTTGTAACAATATAATCCACATGCTTCTAAGATGCAAAAAGTGAAGGACAATTATTTTACTGAAGCAAGCTTCTATGTGTAGTCACCAGAGAGCAATGGGTTATTTGCCAAGATACCTGTTCTTCTAGGATCAGAATCCTCAGGGTAACTGATTATCACTAACCCCTGGATCCATCTTCCTGCAATACATAATATTCTGACCTCATTCTATAGCAAGAGTTCTTAATCGTTTGTGTGTGTGTGTGTGTGTGTGTGTGATGGACCCTTTGGCAGTCTAAAGAACTCTATGGACCCCTTCCCAGAATAACGTTTTTATATACATAAAATAAAACTTATAGGATTACAAGGAAAATGATTATATTGAAATGTAGTTAACAAAATACATAAAATATTTTTAAAAACCAAGTTCACATACCCTAGGTTGGGAACTCATGGGGTCTCGGGTGTGTGTATATGTGTGTCCATCAATCAGTTAAGGACAATAAAATCCCTCTGCTGCCAACCTCCTTTCCAACTCCCAATTGTTCTGAGCATAGAGTAGGTTCTCAATAAATATTTGATGGTTTAATTTTTATCTCTTTTCAATATCATTAGCTGACCATGCCCCTTTTTTTGTCCTTTCCTCTTTCCACAATAATAAAACCTTCCATTTCTCTAAGCAAGTTGTCTGCTACTTGGAATAACCAGAACCAAATAGTGGAGGAATTGGTTGTGGTCATCCATTCATTCATTCAATAAGCCATTTTTGAATTGGCTGTCACACCATGCCAGAAAAACACTCCCTACTGACCTGTGTCTTAGTTCCTCTAAGGCTTCCATCAATTCTCAACCCAAATCCCACTCTCTGTAGTGATTCTTTTGTTCTCCTTCCAGCTACTATTAGCTTTCCCTTTGGGATCACCTCCCGTTTACTTTGTATATAGCTTTTCTATAACTAGTTGCTTATATGCTATCTTCCCCATTAGAATATGAACTCCTTGACAGTAGGGACTGTTTTGACCTTTTTATCTTCTTACTTAGAGCAATATCTAGAATATAGTAAGTGATTAATAAATGCATCTTGATTGATTAGTTATTATTCAGAAAGCATTTTTCTAGGTATGCAGAGATTACAAAAATAAAAGTCTTTCCCTCAAGAAGCTTACACTCTATTGAAGAAGTAGAAATCACATATAAAGTAAATACAATGAAATTTCGAGGTATCTGAGGAAAGCATAAACAATAGCAGAAGATCAGGGATTATTATGCCTATTCAAAGAGAGAAAATCTATTCTCCACAAGAAGGAAAATGACAATTCATTGACTACTCAGGGGAACCTTGCTAGGGTTATTTCTGATATCCCTTCTTCTTTCTTGGAAGAGAGGATGAGCAGGAAAAGTCCTGAACAGGCCTGTGACATTCCACTACCACTCTGTGCTAAAATGTTTATGTATACAAATAACCAACAGACCCCCAATAATTAATCCTGGTCTATGGAACTTCATTTTCCTACACCTAAGTAATATTTAAGTTATATTTAGGCACTGTATAAATGGTGCTATTATCCAATTTGTATTGAGAACCAAAAAGTGTGGCATTAAAACATAGAATAAGAAATTAGTACAGCAGGATTCTCTTTTCTATTTTTTAATATTTTACTTTTTCCAACTAAATGTAAAAACTTTTTAGCATTCTGTAAAATTGTGAGTTCCAAATTCCCTCTCTCTTTCTCTTCCTCCCCTCTACCCTCCCTGAGAAGGCAAGCAATATGACATCTATTATAACATGTAGTCATGCAAAACATATTTCCATATTAGCCATGTTACAAAAGAAAACAGACAAAAACAAACATTTTTAAAAAGTATACTTCAATTTGCATTCGGATTCAATCAGTTCTTTCTCTGGGCATGTAGAGCATTTTTTATCATGCATGAGTCCTTAGGAATTGTCTTAGATCACTGTATTGCTGAGAATAGCTATGTCATTCACAGTTGATCATTGTACAGTACTGTTGTTACTGTATACAGTGTTCTCCTGGTTCTGCTCACTTCACTTTGCATCAGTTCATGTAAGTCTTTCAAGGTTTTTCTCATTATTTCTTGTAGTACTATAGTACTACATCAGAATCATATACCACAACTTGTTTAGCCATTCCCCAATCAATGGGTATCCCTTCAATTTCCAGTTCTTCAACACCACAAAAAGAGCTGCTATAAATATTTTTGTATATATAGATCTTCTTCCTGCAGGGTAAAAATGTACATTTAATAAAATTTAGGACTTTCAAGCATTCTTAATAAAAAGATGTGATTGCTACCCATGCTTTATTTTTCACTTCAGCTGAAGCATAATAGGTTCTGCTTGAGCCCCTTATTTTTACTCTGTTTGTGTCTCTCTATTTCAAGTGTATTTCTTGTAATCAACATATTGTAGGATACTGGTTTTTAATCTGCTCTGCGATCCACTTCTGTTTTGTGAATGTATTCATTCCATTCACATTCAAAGTTATGATTACTGTGTATTTCCCTGTATCCTGCCTTCTCTCTCTCTCTCTCTCTCTGTCTTTTCACTCTATCCCTCCTCCAAAGAGTTTTGCTACTGACCACCACCTCCCCCAGTACTTCCTCCCTTCTATCAGCCCCATCTCCTTTTATCCTCTGCCCTTCTACTTCCCTGAAGGGTAAGATAGAGGTGAATACCCAAATGAGTGTGGATGCTATTACCTTTTTGAGCCAATTCCAATGAGAGTAAGGTTCAAGCATTGCTGCCACCCTCCCATTTTTCCTCTCCACTATAAAAGCTCTTTCCTGACTCTTCTATGCAAGAAAATTTATCATATTCTACTTTTTCCTTCCCCCTTCTCTCAGTGGATCCCTCTTTCTCATCCCTTAATTTTATTTTTTTGGATATTATCCCATATCATAATCAACTCACACCTGTGCCTTCTGTCTATGTATACTTATTCTAACTGCCCTAACAATAATAAAGTTCTCAGAAGTTACAAGTATTGTCTTCCCATAAACATAAACAGTTTACCCATATTAAGTCCCTTATGATTTCTTTATCACATTTACTTTTTTATGCTTCTCTTGAGTCTAGTATTTGAAATTCAAATTTTCTATTCAGCTCTGCTCTTTTCATCCAGAATGCTTGAAAAGCTATCTATAATCATATGAAAAAAATGCTCTAAATCACTATTGATTAGAGAAATGCAAATCAAAACAACTCTGAGGTACCATATCAGACCTATCAAATTGGCTAACATGACAAAACAGGAAAATGATAAATGTTGGAGAAGATGTGGGAAAATTGGAAGACTAATGCATTGTTGGTGGAGTTGTGAACTGATTCAATCATTCTGGAGGGTAATTTGGAACTATGTCCAAAGGGCTATAAAATTGTACATACCCTTTGACCCAGTAATAGCAGTTGTAGGGCTATATCCCAAAGAGAGCATAAAAACAGGAAAAGGACTCACACATACAAAAATATTTATAGCAGCTCTTTTTGTGGTGGCCAAAAATTGGGAACTGAGGGGATGTTCATCAATTGAAGAATGGCTAAACAAATTGTCATATATGAATGTAATGGAAAACTATTGTTCCATAAGAAATGATGAGCAGGATGCTCTCATAAAAACCTGGAAAGGCTTACATAAACTTAAGCAAAGTGAAATGAGCAGAAACAGGAGAATATTATACACAGTAATAGCAATACTGTACATTGATCAATTGTGAATGACAAAAGTATTCTCAGCAATGCAATGATCTAAGACAATTCAGAAAGACTTATGAAGAAATTGCTGTACACATCCAGATTAACTGATGGACTCTGAATGAAGATTGAAGAATACTTTTTTCACTTAATTTATTCTTTTTTCATTTTTTTTCTGTTGATCTGTTTGTTTCACAACTGTGTCTAATATGGAAATATGTTTTACATGGTAGCACATGTATAACATATCAAATTATCTACCATTTTAGGAAAAGGAGAGGGGAAGTAAAGAGGAAGAAAAATTTGGAACTTGAAATCTTGTAAAAAAATGCTAAAAATTGTTGACATGTAATTGGGAAAAAATAAAATACTATTAAAAAGTGGGAAAAAAGATTCATCAAGTATTAGATAGAAATATTCTTGTAACTTAGAAAATCAAAAATTCATATTTTCTGTTCTCCTATTACATCCCTCTCCTCCAGCTTCTGGCAGGAAACAACTTCTCTGGCTTATTAACCACAATAGAGGAAGCTGTAATTTCCCCAGAGTGTCCCAAGGTGGTTGGAAGAACCTGGCTTAGAGGACCACAGAGCAAAGAACAAATAATAACCCAGAAGCAGCAGCTCCAGAGGTAGAAACAGAAGCCAAATTAACTGTAACAGCCAAAACAACAGAAACTTTGGATCCATGCTTTAAATTGGCTTCCTCTGTAGTTAGCTCCTGAACAAATATCTTGGTGTTAAAACCTGTGTGAAAAAGGAATGCAGAAAGGATTGTGAATTTAGGCTTAGCCCCTGACTTCATATTAACTATGGAGAATTCTAGTTGGAAGAATGACAAGGAAGAATGGATGCTAGATGCTTTACGCTAGATTTCAGTTTGCTATTAGCAAATAATCCCATCTGTATGCACTTAGTGGAGTCAGATGTGACACATTAGTTTGGTCCATCCAATTTGCTATCATCTGTCTACCCAATAACAAGGAAAGAGAGAAACTGGACTTCTAGTGAACTGGAGCAATCAGATCTAGAAACCATGTCCATATCTACCTGGGACTCACTGAATTCAGTACAAATTTGTTAAGTATCTACAATGAACAGGGTGCTATAGTAGGCACTGGGCATATTCCAAAATTCCAATGAGTCTATGATCTCATTAATTTGAATATTCCTTCCAATAATGCAGATTGCAACCCATCCATGTCCACCCCATACCATAAAACTTTTGTCCATATCCTCCCATAAATTCATGAATACCATTTGGGGACTTCCTTACATTTTTTGACATCAACTACCAACATAGTATATGAGGTATACATCAGTTATCCTTCAGTCTCATCACATAACTAGTCTATTTTTTTCAGTCACTAGAGAAAAGACTGGAACAAATAGGAAAGCATTGACAGTATAGTAGGAGAATGATATGTATAAACAAATAACTATGATATGAGATTGAATGATCCGAGGGAATATAGTACAGGAAATTCAATAGAGAGGGATCAGAGAATCATGAAAGATGGGATCTATCTAGGGATTGGGAATCAGGGAAGATTTCCTGAACAAGGTGTCATTACCTAAAAGATTTCAACAGAGATTTGTGGGAAATATATTCTAGGAATATATTCTAGGAATATATACTTCTAGAGGACAACTTGTATAAATGCATGCAAATGAAAGGGTACAGAATGAGAGAAAGAGACAGACGGACCTTGCAGCCTGGTTCCCAAATCAGCATCTCCTTTCTTATTGCCCCTACCTAGAGTTTACCCTAGGGAATATCAGACTATGACCTCCAGAAGGCAAAGGCCTTCACCAGGTCCTGTTCCTAGAGGGAACAAATGCATTTAATGAATACGGGGAAACCTTTATTCCAACCTAGAAAATTTGGAAAATGCAAAGGATTCACAAGGAGTCTTTAAACAAATGAAGAAAACGTGTAAAGAGCTGGAGAATATTGCATTAATCACCAACATAATTCTAATTGTTCTTCGGCTCATCCAATTTTCCATCAATGTTCTGAAATCCTCCAAATAAGAATCAGTGCCATGCTGCAGTTTGTACTCCCCTCAGAAGGGAACTGAACTTGGTAATGCTAGATAAGTAGCATCCCACTTTCTAATGATTCTCTCTTCCTCCCATAGAGATCCCTTAAGAAATCTTACCCCCACCCCCTCTGCTCAAGGGAAATAAACTTGGAGCTGCGAGCAAAACAGGCAACCCCCCTTCCTATATGACTTATACCATATGAATAACTCACAAAAATAGCATAATGGAAAGTCTCAGTCCCTTGCTCTTCCATATGGTGACGGAATCCCTTGCCACTCATCCCTGCAAAACCAGGGCCAAATGCGTGAGTTTCTCCTCACATGCGAAGTCACACTGCCCAAGAAATTCCTCATCTTTTAATTGAAGGTAGAATTTCCACACTCTTAAACTTAAGGTGGCTTATGAGACAGTCTCCTGAAGCTGACACTGCCCAATTAATCTGCTCTGGCTATAAACCTAGATTTCAATACTGTGCTTCCTGAGAAATCCCCACCTCTCCCCCTTCTAACTAAAAGGTTAAGGTTCAGGAACAACATTTTTCACAGACTTTTAGGCCATGAAGATAAGAACATGTCTGACTTGGCCATGGCAGCTGGGTGGCACACTGCACCTGGAATCAGGTACTGCCTTAGCCACATAATAACTTGTGACCTTGGATAAATTACTTAACCCTGTCTCCTTCAGAGTCTTCAACTGTAAAAATGGGTATAATAATAGTATGTATTTCACAGGGCTGTTGTGAAGATTAAATGAGTTAATATTTGTAAAGTGACTGGCACATAGTAAGCCCTTATCCCCTTCCCCATGTACTTCTTCTATTAGTTGTTCCATCACTTTTCAGTTGTGCCAGCCTCAGTGATCCTATCTGAAGTTTTCTTGGCAAAGATACTGGAGTGGTTTGCCATTTCTTTCTCTGGCTCATTTTACAGATGAGGAAATTGAGGCAAAGAGAGTTTAAGTGACTTACCCAGAGTCACACAGTTAGTGATTTTTATCTTGCCATTGGACTTCAATGACTTTGAAAGAAAGAATGCAACTGACGACTTTTCACAACTCTGCCTCACTTAAATCCAATCCATTTAAAGTCGAGACATCACCCATCATACACTATTTTAGCTTACTATTTTAACACAGCATCATGATATCATTGGTCCTTTTAGAAAATGAAGGATGACCAAGTGTCTAAGGCCAGATTTGAACTCAAGAAGATGAGTCTCCTGGACTCCAGGCCAGGTACTCTATCCAGTGCATCATTTAGCTACCCCTGTGATGATCATTAATTAATTTTAAATGCATATGAGGACTTGGATGCTTGGGGAGTGTGAGGCAGTTTTTTGTACCTGATGCACTTTTAGTGTCTCTCTGGACAAAAGTTAGAAAAAGAAAAATATCTGAGCAGGCATATAGGCCAGTAAGAAGTTCTGGCTCCTTCCACAATATTCTCTCCTCTGAAGAGTCCAAGCCAACTAATTCATGTTGGAGATGCCCTTTATGAGAAAAATCCATCTTCCAGGAAAAACTAAAAGATATGTCTATGCCCTCTATGGCAGTAGCTCTTTACCTGGGTTCCATGAACTTTTAAAAAAAATTGATATCTGTATTTCAGGATAATTGGTTTCCTTTGGAATTTTATGTATTTTATTTTATGCATTTAAAAACATTATTCTGAGAAGGCTTCACTAGACTGCCAAAAGGGTTCAGGACACCAAGAAGTAAAGAACCCTTGGTCTCTAGGGAGATAACCAGTTTCCCACTCACTACCCTAGAAGACCCAGTGAGTTGATCAGGAAATTCCCTGGGGTAAGTGGGCAAGATGTTTTGCCAGGCAGGGCCCAGCCAGAATGTAAGTCACAAAATTGAATATGAAAAACACTCATCAGAAATATGGCAAGGGTTTCTGGAATAAATTCCTTCCATTGACATCCTCAGAGGCATTTATTTGTCAAACCACACACAACTTTCAGATATTTGCCTAATCAATAGTAAGAACAACTCTCTTCCAAATATTACTGCTTACTATGAAACCTCTGTGACTAAGATGTGGGTACTCAGCAATGGCATAATATGTCTCTATCCTGGTACAAAAACTGGAATTAAATAATAATAGCCATAGCATTTATATATTTCTTTAAGCTTAGCAAAAATACTTTCTATAAACTCTTTCATTTGAGCCTGAGAATAGCCACGAAATAGGTGCTATTGTTATCCTGAGGAAATTGAGACTCAGAAAGGTTGGGTGACTTGCCTAAGGTCACAATCCATTAAATGTCTGAGGCAGAACATAATATAATTAATATTAAGAGTAATAACTAACATTTATTTTTCACTTTAACATCTAGCAAGCACTTTACATATGTTGTTATTCAGTTGTTTCGGTCATTGTCTGACTCTTCAAGACCCCATTTGTGGTTTTCTTGGCAAAGATACTAGAGTGGTTTGCCATGTTCCTTCTTTGAGATCATTTTACTGATGAGGAAACTGAGGTAAACAGGGTTGAGTGACTTGCTCAAGGCCACACAGCTAACAAATATCTAAGACCAGATTTGAACTCAGGTCTTGCTGACTCCAGGCCCAGTTCTCTATTCACTGCATCACCTAGCTTCCCTTTTACATATATATAGTATCTCATTTAATCCTCATAGCAATGTGATGAGGTGGATACTATTATCTCCATTTTTCAGATCATGAAACTGAGGCCCAGATGGGTTAGTTGACTTGCCCAGAGTCATACAGCTCTTCCTGACTCCAAGGCCAGAGCTCAGTCCACTGTTCTCATGCAGCTTCTCTCGCAGATTCTATGCTGGGAATAAATCTGTAGTTCTACAGAATGTAGCCTCAAAGACAAATGAGATCTTGGGCTCCTTGGAAGATCAGTGGAGATAAGTTTTCCAAGTTTCATTGACTTGATCCCTTGAAATTCTATGGAGATCTTTAGCTATATCTACCTAACTATGCATGAGATTTGTAGGGTTTTCCTAGCTACCTGAGGCAAGAATGTACATGGAAATAGGAGCCAGGATATTTTCTGGGAAAAGAGCAGCCACGTTGGAGAATCAAGGATTGGGAGAATAGAAGGATAAGCTGGGCCTCTAGGAAAGATGAGACTTCAGTGGCCCAAATGCCTAACTTGCAGCATTTTTCCAGGACTACAGCTGTTTCTTACTTCTTTGGCACATAAATGAATGGTAAGGTGCATTGTGCTCCTCAGGAAAAAATAACAACCACAAAAAAAAAAACCCAAACAAATGAGAATATATACTCCCCAGCCCCAAGGACAGTGTGCCAGAGGCCTTCTCTATCCAAGGTTTACTGTTGCAGCAGCAGGCAAGAGTCCTCTACCATTTCTCAATCCCTCTGACCATGCTGACAGAAATGAGGACATTTCCATCCCATTTTGACATCTGTTGTTGATTGATAGGTTTGCAAAGCAATTGGTAACTCATTGGCAGAAGCTGCAATATCCCACCTGAACACTGCTCCAGAGCCAGCACACTGGGTCTTAGAGCCAACATTGAATTGCTTCCAAAAGTAATTTACTTAACTAAAGTAGGCTGTTTTCATACACTATATTCAGCCAGTGTTCACCTTTCTAACCCCCAAATATTTCAACACACCCACAGAAGATATTTCTGGTGCCTAATCAAGGAAGCTTGCTTTTTACCTTAGAGGATGACTTAGTCTCCGGATTGCTCATGTTTGCTCAGAAGGCACTTACTTACCCCAGGACAATTGACTCGATAATGCTTGAATGCTGCTTCCTCTCCTAAGACAAGAAAAGTGGGAGGAGAATAGAACCTTAAAGTGAATCCATCTGAGCATACCTAACCTCTGTAACCCAGGTATAGTGCCTTCTCTGCTGCTGTGAGGCTTCTAAAACTTTCATGTCAAGGAGGTGAAAGAAGGACCCAAGTCATTATCACTGTAAACCAACTGAACTGAACTTCTCTTGCATGCAGAATCTTGGTGAATAACCTTACAAACAGCAGCAGCAATATGAGGGATTCAGGTATGAAATGAGGAAGAATTTCCTGAAAGATTCTGCAGGCACAAAGATTTTGACTTTTTTTTCCCTTAAGCTTCTCACTCCTCCACTGGACTTTCATAATACCCTCCTATTGGCTCTCTCTGATCCTATACTCTCTCCTCTCTAATCTGTCTTCCCCAGAGCAGCCAAATTAACATTCCTACAACACAGGCCTGACGGTGTAGTTTCCCCTACTTAAAGATTTCCAATGCTTTCTTGACTAATACAAACTGCTCAGCCAGACATTGATAGTCTCTCCACAGCCTGGATCTCTCTTGACATTCCAAATTTCACTCCTGGTACTCCTTTTCCTGTATTCTGTGATCCAGTGAAACTGACCAATAGCTGTTCCCTGAACTTGACATGCCATCTCTGATTTACAATTCTTTGCACGGACTGTCTTACATGCCTGAAATATACTTTCTCTTCACTACTGATTATTATACTCTCAGAATTCTTTCAAGATCTAACTTAGGTCACCCCTTCCCCATGAAGCCTTCTTGACAGTCATAGTAGTGGTGGTAGTAGTAGTAGTAGCAGCAGCAGCATTTATAGAGCACCCATTATATTCCAGACACTATGCTAAACCCTTTACAAATATTATTTTATTTGATCTTCTCAACAACCCTGGGATATAGTGTTATTATCGTCACCATTTTATAGTTAAGGAAACTGAGGCAGAAAGAGGCTAAATGACTTGATTAAGGTCACACAAGTAGTAAGCATCAGAGGTTGGATTTAAACTGTCTCCCTGATGCCAGGTCCAATGCTGTTTCCACTTACTGCCTGCACTGAGTCAGTACCATAACATTTAGCACCTCGTTCATTAACCTCTTATTGTTTCAGGTATGTGTTTTGGTGCCTCACTTAACCAACAGGTGGTGGATGTTTGGTAAAATTCAATTCAGTTCAGTTCAATACACATATATTAAGTACCTACTGTGCTCAGAATACTTTTTTATGTACTGGGAGAGATAAAAAAAAAAAACTTGGGACATGGTCCCCACTCTCATGAGAATTAATAGGCTAATAGTGGGATAAGACTCAAACATAGATCATTGTAAATGGTAAGACAATATCATATTATTAAGTGCATTCAAGAAGTGGTTGGCTAGCTTTAAAACCAAATATCTTTTAATTAATTTTAAAGAAATCAAGGGAGGAGATAGATGGTCTAAACTAAACTTTAGGGAGACCAAGTAGAAAGAAGGCTGAGAAAAAGCCATTGAATTTTTAAAATTTTATTTATTTTATTCTGAACTTAAGGAATAAAAAAAGCATTTCCATAACAGTAGAATAGGGGAAAAAAGATGATTATACATGAAATTGCAAATCTTTTATGTACAACTTGCTTTTCCTTTTAAATATGTTATCATGTAACTTTTTTCCTTTTTTTCTTACCTCTCCCCTCCCCACCCCCTCAAGCCCCAACTTTGTTGGTAATCATGGAGAGAGCTACTTCAGTAGAGAGGTACAGCCACAAATCACATTGGGAGGGATTGAAAAATGGTGAATAAATTGAGGCAACAATTGGAGAAGATTCCTTCCAGGGATTTGGCAGTCAAAGGAAAAAGCTCCAGAGTGTGGCAGAGTCAAGTGAAACTTTTTTAAAGATGAGGGAGACCCGATATTCATAGGCAAATAGTCAAAAACAAATAAAGAGAGATTGAACATAAGAGGAAGAAAGGAATGATCAAGGGGATAGGCTCCTAAAAGAGATGGGAGGAGCTTACAACAAGCTAAAAAATGAAAGGGTTGGTCTTGGCAAGAAGAAAAGTCATCTGTCCCTCAAAGACTAGAGAAAAAGAAGAAATGATAGGAAACAATGTAAAGGGGCTTTGAGGTATTTGGGAAAGGGTACCCTACACTGCAGATAGACTAGACTAAACAGCATGTCCCTTTTATGACTCTTACTTCCCTATCTCTGTGTCTTTGGGCTGGCTCTCTCCCATGCTTAGCTTTGTTCCCTCATCTATGACTCTTGGTTTCCCTTCAAGACTTCAAGAGTTGCATCCTTCAAGACTCAGCTCAAGCCCCACCTTCTGCAGGAGGTCTTTCCCTATCCCTTCAGCTGCTAGTACCTTCTTCTTGTCTTCTTCAATATAATGTGAGCTCCCTGAGGGCAGGAACAATTTTTGGCTTTATATGTATCTCCAGCACTTAAAATAGTGCCTGGCAAATAGTAAGCACTTAATAAATGCTTGTTGACTCACTGACTGACACTCTCCCTTCCACCACCTTCACCTTGAATTCTCAACTCAAATATTACCTCTTCCTTGAAGTCTGACCTCAATACTTAATGCATTAATGGCTATTCTCCCTGGGAGCTCATATAACACCCTATTTGTTCACCTTTAATACATCAATTGTGTATTATTTTATATTACATTTATCTGCATATATATCATATCCTAGTCCAAGACTGTGAACTCCACGAGGGCACAGACTTTGTTTTTTTTTCAACTTAACGTCTACTTTAGCATCCAACACAGTTTTCTGCTTAAGTTGGTGCTTGAGAAATGTTTATTATGGTTACAGGTAATAGACTTAGAGTCAAAGGGAATTTAGTGCTCATATAACACCCTTTATTTTATAGTTGAGGAAACTGAGACCCAGAAAGGCTTTAGGATTTACTTGAGCTCATATAGGTAGTATCAGAGCCAGAATTTGAACAAGCCTTCTAACCCCCAAAATAGGACTCTTTCTATTACCCCATGCAGTTGTAATCAATATCTTTACATTTATCCATTTCTTATTTGTAAAAGTCAACAGACTATATCAATAGGTTAAGTGGTAGCTTCTTTACTGGTTTAGACTAGGGACAGATTAGGGAAAGTATTCAAAAGTAACATGACAAGTTTAGACTTGGTGAGGTAGAAAGTAGGGAGTTAGTATAAGTTCTTAAGTAGTGACATAATAAAAGTGGGGCTATAGGAAAATTATTTTGGCAGTAGTCAAAAAAAGGAAGGTCTGTGATCAGTGAGGGTGGCTAGAAAGCTCTTGCCACCATTCCTGGACCATTGCAATAACCTGCTAGTGATGGGGGTGCTTGGGTGCCCGTACTCAGACCCCACTTCCAAGATCATATGTCTCCCTAGCCTCAGAAACACTTTACCTGGCAGTTTCTCTACAGCCCAAGGACCCTATCTCTGGCAATAACTCATGAGTGGACCCAGTGAGGCAAACTATCTCTCCTTGTTACAAGAACAAGCTGACCTCTGCAGAATTTCCCTTGTATGAACAGGACTACCTTGTACCAACAGAACTATCAAGTGCTGATGCCTACAGTTATCATATACAATCCAGAGGTCAAGCTATAGACTCATTTTCTGAAATTCTCTTGTTACAGACATAACAGACCAAAAATATACCCCTTAGGAACCCTCTTCCCTCCCCAGTCCCCACCCCTAGGTTTCCAGTAGTGAATGATGCCTGTGACCAAGGTTGTATTTATCACCTAATTAGCATACTTGACACATAATTCACCACTTTTCCTATATAAGTTGTAGCATCATTCCTGTTAAGTTACAAGTTCCCTAAGGAACTCTGCCCACCATGGCAGGTTCCTTGAGAATCCTTGCCCACTATACAGAGTAACAATAAATCTTTGCCACCTTGACTCAAAGAATGCTTGAGTCTGTGAATTCATTCCAGACAACCCTGTCCTATATCCTGGTCTTTGAGGGGTCTGAACAGCAGCATTAGTAGTAGATCTCCCACCTTAAGTCTTCCCACTCAAATCCATCCTCCACTCAGCTGTCAAACTGATCTTCCTGAAACACAGGTCTTGCTATGTCACCTACCTATTCAAAAAACTCAAGTAGCTCCCTATTACCTCCAGGATCAAATATAAAATCACCTGATTTGCATTCAAAGCACTTCACAACACTTTCTAACTTTCCAGTCTTCTTATATCTTACTCCCCTCCACATACTCTGTAATCCAGTGACAATGGACTTGATGTTCCTCACATGAGACATCCAAGTTTCAACTTCAAACCTTTATTCACTGATTGTCCCCCACGCTTGGAATGTTCTTGCTCTGCCTCCTGGCAGAAAAATATTGTTTATGCCTCCTAGTTTCCTTGGGTTCCTTCTAATCCCAACTAAAATCCTACCTTCTGCAAGAAGCCTGTCCCAGTCCTCCATTTTATTTCCTCCCCTTTGAGAATGCCCCCAATTTGTCATGTATATATTTTATTTGTAAACAATTGCTTGCATCCTCTCTCCCATATTAGACTCTGAACTCCTTGATGGCAGGGGGCTATTTTTTGCCTTTTTTGTATCCTTACACTTAGCACAGTACCTGGCACAAGGTAGATGCTTAATCAAAGCCAATTGACTGCTACTGAGTATGGACATGTGGGTGTAGTATCAGGGGTCTACTGTTGTAAATACTATGTGGAGATCCAAGCTAACAGTATCAAGGAAATCCAGAAGTAGGAAGCAGATGGGTATACTAGTAGGGGAGAGAGCAAGGCATCCAAGTAATCTGATAGCCAATAGTAAATTCTTGGATTTCATTTCAATAAATGAAGTCCAAGCACAAGGACACTGGATCAGCAGCTACAAATAGGTTCTGCAGTTTGGGGGCAGGGTCCCAATCCCAAGAAGGATTGGAAAATGCTTTATAAATCTAAAAACACTATATAAATTCAATTAATAAAAGTAGTAATAGCAGCCATAATAATAATAAGCATTTGTCTTAACTGTTTAATTATTTAAAAAAAAAACCTTTTTAGCTACTTCTGCAATATTCCATAGAAGATAAAGAATAATAACATAGTGACTTGTCTTAGGACCAAGGCATCTATCTAGTTGGCATAATGGATACAGTTCTAGTCCTAGATTGAGGAAGACTTGAGATCAAATCCATCCTCAGACACTTATTAGCTGTGTGACCTTAGGCAAGCTACTTAACCTCTCTCTCCAACTGTAATTCAATTTAATTTCTCCAACTGTAAAATGAGGATAATAATAGGGTTGTTGTAAGAATCAAATGAGGTAATATTTGTAAAGCACTTAGCACCTGTCACATAGGAGGTATTGAATAAATACTTGTTCCTTTTTCCATTTCTATTTTTATCTGAAATCCATCAAAATATGAAAATAAAATTATCATATTATTGATAATAGAAGCAATCCTTAGCCCCAGAAGAACAGTGTCTAGGACAAGACAAAGAACCAATAACTAGGACAGATAGCTTGTCTTTCTGGGACATTTCAGTTATCAATGGTTTTTTAAGTCCAAGAGGTTGAACTACATGTCTTTTATCCTATCAGACTTCTATAACTGATGACATTGCCAATAACCTTTGTGGATTAAAGTAATTTTTTCAAGATGTGATATTACCAGGGACCCACTCCTCTGGGATTCCAGATCACAAAAAGGGTCAAGTAATAGCAGTAATTAAGTTCCAGAACTGACATCTAAGAGAAGATCAAGGTCAAGAGATCCCAAATTCAGCTAAGCCCATAGGCTTCAAAGAACCAGACCAGCCACTCAATTCATAATTAGTGTACAATCATTCTTTTAAAAAAAAGGTATAAAGGCATACCTTGTATTTTTTGCTCTTCACTTTACTGAACTTCACAGGTAGTGCACTTTTTATTTTTTTACAAATTTAAGGTTTGTGGCAACAACTCTGTGTCAAACAAGTCTATTGGTGCCATTTTTCCAATAGCATGTGCTCACATTATGTCTCTGTCACATGTTAGTAATTCTCACAATATTTCAAATTTTTTCATAATTATTATATTTGTAATGGTGATCTGTAATCGGTGATCTTTGATGTTACTATTGTAATTGTTTTGGGCACCACAGACTGTGCCTATATAGGGCAGAGAACTTAACTGATAAATGTTGAGTGTGTTCTGACTGCTCTACCAACCTGCCCTGTTCTCCTATCTCTCTCCCTCTCCCGAGGCCTCCTATTCCTTGAGAAACAATAATGTTGAAATTAGGCCAGTTAATAACCTTACAATGGTCTCTAAGTGTTCGAGTGAAAGAAAGAATCAATAGATATGGTGACTTCATTACTGTGTTATTTTAAGAAATTGCCACAGCCACCCCGAACTTCATGAACTACCACCCTGCTCATTCAGAAGCCATCAACATTGATGTAAGACCCTTCACCAACCAAAAGATTATGACTCGATAAAGGCTCAGGTGATGGTTAGCATCTTTTAGCAATGAAATATTTTTCAATTAAGGTATACACATTGTTTTTTAGACATGATACTAATGTACACTAAATAGACTGCAATATAGTGTCAACATAACTTTTGTATGCACTGGGAAACAAAAAAATCATGTGACTTACTTTATTGCAATATTTGCTTTATTGCAGTGGTCTGGAACTGAACCCACAATATCTTCAAGGTATGCTTGTACCTAGCATGATGCAGTCGAGGAAGCATCCACTGGCTTTGAGTTCAGAGGATCACTTGCACTTAAATTCTTGCTCTGTCATTTAGTACTAGCATGACTACAGGCAAGCCAGTCATCTTCAGTTAAAGATCTCAGTCTCCTTATCTGAAAAATGAGAGTGTTAGACTAAATAACCTCTAAGGTCCCTTCCAGCTCTAAATATGTAATCTTGTGTGTAAATGAATCCTAGCCCATGCCTGAGATGTGATATCTATATGCTCTTCTCCAGCGAGGAAAAAAATGGTCCAGGCAGAAAGAAGTAAAGAAGCTATTATCCAAGTGAAAATTCCGAATTGACAAACATAAAAAAGTTAGTCAGAAAGATGATTCAGAAACTCCTAACTACGACATCTGCAGTCATGCTTGGTTCCCCATGGAACAGCTTAAAAGCTTTATCTAGTGGAAAGTAGGTGGGCTGCCCAGAGTTATGAAGCTGGGAATATAGGGATATGAGTCAGGAGATGCAGATTCCTATCCTGTCTCCAGACCCCTATAGGCCTCAGTTTCTTTGTCTACCAAATGAGATGATCTACCTAGCTTACATAGCTATGAAGAAAAAGTGAGTTAATAGAAGTGAAAATACTTTGTAAAATTAAAGGCACTAAAGAGAGACATCACTAGAAAAAGCATTAGAACAAAGGACTGGGTTAAAATAAGTCAAACTTCTCATGGGTTAAGCCCACTGCCAGGAAGCCTGGGAATATCCAGTCCTATAGGCACCAATATCCTCCATGTAAATCTGCAAAGGAGATATAGAAGACAACATTGTATACTAAAAAGATCACTGGACCCAAGACTCAGGAGACCTGGCTTCTAGCTGTATGTCTAACTAGTTAAGTGATCTTGGACAAGTCATTTCTCTCTGAACCCCAATTTCCCTATCTATAAATGAGGTGTGATGGGTGATCTATAAGGAAGAAATGAAGGAAACAAGTATTTATTTAATATCTACTAGGTGTCAAGCACAGTGTTAAGCACCTTACAAATACCATCTCATTTGATCCTCACAGTAACTCTGGGAAGTAGATGTTAGTATTATTCCCATTTTACAGTTAAGAAAACTGAGGTAATCAGGGGTTAGGTTGACTTGCTCAGGGTCACACAGCTAATATCTGAGGCCAGACTTGAATTCAAATCTTCCTGACATCAGGCCCAACACTATCTACTAAGATACTTACTGGCTGGCCTCTTATAATTAGATTTTGGGAAACAAAGAAGAGAGAAGAGTCAAAAAATAAGTGGGTCTGAGGCTAGATATATGGGGAAATAGAGGTTCCACTGACAGGAATAAGGAAGTTTGAAGGAGTAACCAATTTTGATGGCAAAGTAATGAGTTTAGTTTTACACCCTACCAAGTTTGAGGTGACAGTAAAACAACCAAATGGGAATGTCTAACAGATAATTAGAGACATGGACCTAAAGCTGCAGGTACAAGGAAGAAGAAAAGTCACAGACCACATCAATCTTTATGGAGAGCAGCTGTAGCTGCAGAGAAAAGAGCAACAGGCCAGGAAGCAAGTGGCCTAACTCTATTCAACAATACTCATACTCACAGAACAAAGACACCAATAGCAACAGCATCTACTGACTCCAAGTTCATTAAAGAATATCTAGATATAGATATAGACATAGATAGATAGATACACACATATAGAGAGAGAGGAAATTATAGAAGATTGATATATAGGAGGTATATATAGGAGACATACATATATGAGAGATAGATACACATATACATATACATACATATACATACCACACATACATACATGTGCATATGTGTGTTTTATGTATATGTGTGTATACATTATATCTGTATGTTTGTGTATACACATATATATATAATGATTATGAATATGTATATATCCTCTGCTGTCTCAGTCATCCCGTTCAAATACCTCCACAGACCTTAAGACCCTGCTTGAACTAAGCTAGACAAAATAAAATCCGCTTAGGTACACTGATAGCAGTCTCAGGGAACTGGGATGCCAGTCTTGTGTCCTGAGCTGCTTTCCTATCACTTGAGGTGTAGGCACAGGGCAATCGAAAGCATTGCCCTGAAACAATAGGTAGGCATCGTCCTTTAATGGAAATGGCTAAAACCCCAGGCTTTCCTAGTTTGGTCTCTAAAATGAGATTCAAGCCCTTCCAACCTTTCTGATAATGATGGCGGTTCACTAGTATAAATGAAATCTGACAGCCGCTCTATATGTCTCAGCAATTGTTTTGGCAGCAGCTTGGGGCACTCAGAGCCATTCATAGCTGTCCTGTGGAGGGGACCTCATGGCTTTTTCCTGCCTATCCATTTTACTCAGCAGACCACACTTGTGGCAAGATTTGTCTTTTCTTGGATTGCCTTACCTCCCTCCATACTTTCCATTATTCTGAATCCTTACAACCTTTTGCCATGTGCACATGCTCCACTGAGCACATCTGTTATTTCATTTAGGAACAGGTACATTTCTACCCAAAAACATACATTCATTTATGTCTTGTAATCTTTTTTTAAGAACATGCACAGGAAAGTGTTGGTTTGGAAAAAAGTTCTCTGAAAGCAAAACCAACAAAGTAAACAAATCTAGTGGTTAAGACAAAGAACAAGCAATTGTCATCACAGGATTTCATTTCTGTATCCATAACTTGCCTATTGATCTGTATTGAAAAGAAATCATTCAATTTTCTGTGTAACAATTATTAAGTAAACTGTAACAGAACATAACATATTTTCAAGGGTATAGTGGTTTTGTACAGTTTTATGGTGCTCATGTAAAGAATTAGGAATGGTGCTTAATTATATTTCTCTAAATCTATTATTCTATGATTGCTTGTAAAATATCAATTTGCTTCCATTTAAGAAAATTCAATATATAATCAAACAATAAACATTTATTAAGTACCTACTATGTGCCAGACAGTGTGCTAAGTGTACAATGTGTGGAACTTACTAGGACAGTATGTAAGAATACAGACTCTGACAACTAACAATGTAGTGATAATTTACCTTGAAAGAATTGTTTTCTAAAAGGTTTCATTCCAGATTTTCTTTAGAAGACAATTCCCCAAATGCATTTTAAAATGGCTTCCATTTACAAAATACTTATTTACACAAAACTTGTTATGAACAGCCTTGACACAAAACTTAAATTTACATGAATTACATATCATGTATGTTTTGCCTATTTCAATCCAGACTCATCAGTTTTTAAGAACTTATGAACAAATATTCCAAATTGTCCAAAGATTAAGCACAATCTCTAACTTGCTTTGTGTAATGCCTCACAAAGGAGTAGATTTTCAAAAGGATATTGACAGTCTAGAGCACCTCCAGAAGATATCAATGAAGATAACACAAGGACTGGAAATCAAGCCATATAGATTGGTTAAAAGACCTGGGGATGTTTAGTTTGAGAAAGAAAACACTTCAGATTGCTATGTTGCCATAAGGAGTTTCAGTTGGAAGAAGGATTTAACTTGTGCTTGGTCTCAGAGAGCAAAAGTAGGAGCAATCAGTGGAAATTAGAAGTAAGTTTATTTTGACTCAGTATAAGGAAGAAATTCCTAACACAATTGTCCAAAACTGTTATGAACTTCCTTGGAAGTCAATCGATCAATCAAAAAGCATTTATTAAGTACTTACTCTTTTCAAAGAACTAAGCACTTACTATGTGCTAAGTTCTAGGAATACAAGAAAAGGAAAAAATAGTCTCTACCCTCCAAAAACTAATGATCTAATGGTGGAGAACATGCAAACAACTTATACAAAAAGCTATATACAGAGTAAATATAACCACTAGAGGAAAGGCACTAGACTTAAGAGGGATAGAGAAAGACTTCCTATAGAAGATAAGATTTTGGCTGGAACTTGAAAAAAGCCAGGATGGTTACTTAAAATTAGTCCTGATATGTTGGCATTGCTAACAGCTATATAAATGTCTTCAGAAGGGTCTCATAACTCTAAAATGACCCCTTACCCTCCTCTCCTGTCCCAGGAATTATGCTAGGAATAGAATAGGTATATTTTATTTGATATGGCAAACACCTCATAACTTATTAGACATGATGATATTTCTACCCATAATAATAATGACTTTGAGATATATATACATATAAACACATGTATATGTGTGTATTTATAAGTATAGATGTATATATTTGTATGTATACATACACATGTGTATGTATACATATATATTACTTTAAAGGGCAGCTAGGTGACACAGTGGATAGAGTACCTGGAGTCACGAAGACCTGAGTTCAAAATTTGGCCTCAGACCCTTACTAGTTGTGTGACCCTGGACAAGTCACTTAACCCTATTTGCCTCAGTTTCTCATCTTTAAAATGAACTGGAGAAGGAAATAGCAAACCACTCCAGTGTCTTTTCCAAGAAAACCAGAAATGTTGAAATTTCTTCCATCACAGTGGCAGCTATGTTTGATCAGCATATACCTCTCTGTTACATGCCTCATCTAAATTATGATCAAATGGTTATTCAACAGGGTTATTTCTATTGTCACATTTTTCAAGAATCTTGAGTGATTTTGGTGCATAGATTGGAGACATTTCATTAAAAAAATCTGTAAGGTAGTATTTTGCTTTAGCAAATCAAATTTTTATTACTATGGAATCTTATGTTCTCTGTGCCTTTCAGACAATTGTGAAATCATGAAGGTATGGCCTATTAAATCTTATTTGCAAAAGTCTGCTTATTCCCTGCTAATACCCTCATCAAGAAAGTCCTTAATTCATGTATAAGTGACACATAATGATTTCATATAAATTGAAGAGTAGGCATATATGGATAATTATTGTTATTTTCCCATTAGTTTTTTTTTTTAGTATTAGTAAGTTCTGAGGTATTTCTTTTTCTGCACCTTTGGTATCTCTCACTCTAGATAACCATTTTTTAAATTGATTTCTTGTGCCCTCACAACTGTATTGTCTCCAGCACAGATCTCTTCCCTATATTCTTGGTACAATATGGCTGATTTCCCCATCTTTGTTCTCCTTTGTGTCATTTATCCCTTCCTTATTAGCATAAATGG
The DNA here is from genome assembly GCF_900497805.2 of Vombatus ursinus. Classification (NCBI taxonomy): domain Eukaryota; kingdom Metazoa; phylum Chordata; class Mammalia; order Diprotodontia; family Vombatidae; genus Vombatus; species Vombatus ursinus. The sequence goes on along the minus strand of NW_020947390.1, from coordinate 11,841,342 downwards.
AAGTATGATATTAGGACCCAAGTGTTGTGGTTATACTGTTCTTGATGGATAAAATAACTTCTTACAATAATATGTACAAATCTTTTCCATTTATCTCCAGTTTCCCATCCTTCCATTTTTGTCCATAAATGGGGTGACTTTGCCTAGATGAATAACTTGACAAACTTTATTTAAAAAATGTTTTACCCTTCACTCTTTCATTCTGCTTTATGAGATCATAAATGTGCATCATCTTTCTTCATAAGATTTTACAAACAAGCTTATATTCTAACCTAATGTTGCTTTTGGCAGCCACATCTCTCCATTTGGCAAATAAGTCATTTTTTTTTAATGACAAGATGCTTTCTGAGTTCTTTTAGTCTTCTTATTATGGCAATTCATTTATATTGGTTATACTTCTGTATAAAATCATTATAATCAGTGTCACTATCAAGTCTATCTATAGTATCTACAGATGACAAAATAGTTCCTATTTCTCCTTCCAGTAATCTTCACCCAAATGCCTTCAACTTTACTGCTCCATTCAGGTACCTGGATTTCCTAACATGAGACAGCTTCTTTTTTAAAAATTTATTTTATTTTTAATTTATGAAATAAAACAAGCATTTTCATAACATAGTATGAGAAAAAAGCTAATCGCATATGAAACTGCAAATCTACTATATACAACTTGGAATTCCTTTCAAACATACAACAAAATTATCATGTAAATTTCTTTTTTCTCCTTTTTTCTTCCCTACCCTGCCCCGCCCTAGAGATGGCTACCATTAGACACAAATAGGTATAGGTATACACACACACACACACACACATATACACATATATACATATATCTAATTATTCTATGCATACTTCTATTTATCATTTATCAGTTCTTTCTCTGGATACAGATAGTATCTTTCTTCATATGTCCTTTCTAGTTAATTTGGGTATTTATAATAGTCAAAATAACTTATTCACTCAAGGTTGTTCTTAAATATTGCTGTTACTGTATACAATGTTCTCTTGATTCTGCTCATTTCATTCTTCATTATTTCATACAAATCTTTCCATGTTTTTCTAAGATCATTAAGCTCATCATTTCTTATAGAGTAGTAGTATTCCATCACAAACATATACCACAATTTGTTCAGCCATTCCCCAATTAATAGGCACTCTTGTATCTCATGCCATTTGACAAAGAAATGCCACTATTGATCTATTTCCAAAAAGTATAGCTTCTTAATACGTAACGCTATCTCCTCCTTTTTTTCTATCTGGGTTCTTTCACAGATAGTATCCAGAGCTTTACTCCAAGCCTAGAGTTTCAAGCCCAAAAGTTTCAGTGACATTTATGAGACCAAAATTGCTTCCTTATTTTTATGACCTCTAATGGCCTAAATGTTTAACATTCATACAAACACACATACATACACATATGCACACACATATATATGTAAAAAATTGAGACCATGGCTTTGACTACTGACTGCTTTTTTTTTTGTCTACTATGAATTACTGAACCTCTTAATTGTTGTTCTTCTTCCTTCATTGTAGCTACCTAGTCTTTATGATATCTAGCTTGGTAGATATACATAGTCAATTTCCCCTACTTTTTAGCTTAAAATCCTTTTGGTTAAATTTGCAAAACAAAAGGCAAACACATACTTATTAGTCTGTGTTAAGTGTACTTAACTTTCCCTGGTAAACAGCTTGTTATTCCTGTATTTTAAGTTGTGGTCCAGAAAGCCAAATTTCATGCTGTTACCATTTTCTTAACTAGCTATTTATTGCTTGTATCAATAAATTTGTGATTCATCTCTTGCCTTAAATGAACATCAGCCAAGAAAATGCCAATTGTGCCAACACGGCAGTGGTTTTCAAATGTAATATAGTGACTTCTTCATTTCTAATAGTAAAAAATTGTCAATCTTCATATTTTTTCATAAAAATATTTTTCTTAACTCATTTCATTCTAGCAAAGTTAAGAATTTTTATCAAACTTAACTATTTATTAAAAATTATTTCATTTAAAATTAAACAACACACAGGGAAAGTGAGAAAGAATCACTATCCCATCCCCCAACTACACATCAGTCTACCTCACTGTGGCTCAGTGATAACAAACTTCTTCCACCAGTTGGAACAAATTCCTGGTCTTAATCTTGCTTTTGTTGACATTGATTTAGACTTTGTTTTCATCAAAAATTTGTTTAAACAAATTCAATGTATTTATAGAGGAGTTGTATTTTAAAAATCCAGTGATTTTGGTCATTGTTTAGTGCCACCCCTTTGAGATTCTTATACCCCTCAAAAGGGGAATTCTACTCTATGGTCTTCAATTCCTTGATCAAGACTTCATAATCTTTGATGATACATTCTGGCTTCCTTCTAGTAGTATCACAGAATTTGAGAGTTAACCCACCAACTGTGGAGACAGTTCATACCAATTTGAGACAGTTCTGTTTTTTGTTTTTTGTTTTTTCCTAATATCAAGCCTTAATTGGCCTTTTTGCAACCTTTAGCTAGTGCTTCTGGTTCATCTCTCTGGGGCCAAACAGAAGAAATTCTTCCTCCTTGTGATAGCCCTTAAAATTCCTGAACGTAGTTACCATGATCCACCTGAGTTTTCTCTTCTCTAGGCTAAACATCCCTTGTTCTTTCAATCTATCCTTATACGACATGGACACAAGGCTCTTTACCATTCTTTCAAATCACCCTCCCCTGATCCTCCATTTTATTAATATCTTTCTTAAACCATGGTGCTCAGAACTGAACATAGTGCTCACAGATGAGGTCTGATGAGGGCAGCGTACAGTCTATCACCTACCTACGTATTCCTGGAAATTATGCCACAATTAATACAGCCCAAGATTATATTAGACTTTTTGGCTGCCACGTAACACTGATGATTCATATTGAACTTGCAGTTCAACTAAAACCTACAAATAATTTTAAGAAAAACTGCTGTCTAACTATGCATATACTTGTGAAGTTTTTGGTACCCAAGTGCAAGATTTTACATTTATCCTTTTTTTAATTCAACCTAATTAGCTTCAACTCAATGCTCTCACCTGTGAAGATCCTTTTAGATGCTGACTCTGTCACCCAGAATGCTCACTGACTCTCCTAGCATTGTGTTATCTTTGATAAAAATGTTAAACATCATAAGCCAAATGCAGATCACTGGAGGTTTCTTTTCAGTTTGACATTAAACATTAAGAACTACTCTTTTGAGTCCAACCATCCAACTATTTCTGAATCCTACTGAATCCATCTCTCCATCCTCTCCAAAAGAACAGTATTAAATAACTTATCAAAGGTTTTGCTAAAATCTAGGTGAACTATATCCACAGCATTCCCCTCATCTACTAGTTTAATGATCCTGCCAAAAGAGGAAATGAGGTTAGTCATCCATGGCCTATTCTGATATATCTATGGCTCTGAATCTGTCACGGGTGCTTCCCTATCTAAATGCTTGCTAACCATAACTGTAATGATCCATTCCAGAATTTTCCCAGGAATTCAAGTCAAGCTCACTGGTTATAACTTGAAGATGCTTCTCTCCACTGGAAAAAAAAAAGCTATTAGAACATTTGCCCTTCTCCAATCATCTGCTGATACTTCTCCAATTTTCCATGATAATTAGAAGGAGGTAGCAGTCATCCATTTTGATAAACTTTGGGAGGTTTTCTCTTGTGACTTAGATACAAACCTCAGGAAAATAACTGACCTCTCTGTTATTATCATGTTGACAAACAACTTCCTCAGTAACCAGAGCAAAGTTTCTTTGTTCTTCTTGTCTTCCTCTGGTCTTTATTGGAAGCCTTTCATCTGATGACTTTTGTGGCTCTACTTTATCATTCCTATGAGGGTAACCAACTACTCCTTCCTCAGAGCATTCAGTTCCCACCTCTTCAGAATGAACCTCAAATTAGTTGTTTGTTTGTATTTTAGTTGCAGTTGTACAGTTGTCCATTTCTTTCCTTTCACTCTCCAACCTTCTGACAAAAATAATTTCCCCTTTGTAATTTCAGAAAATTTAAAAACTTGTCATTTCCCTTGCCTAGCCCCACTGAAGCAGTTTTCATTTTGTTTGTCTCTTTTAGGAAAATTTCATTGTTTCTAATAACTTGAGGCTGAGATAAGTATTCATCTTCTTTCTAAGAGGGACACTATCATGAACCTGAAACATAGATAGAAACCTCTTGACTATGGCAAAAATATCAGCACCACACATTCAACCCAAGTTACTGCTCTCCATACTGACTGAGATTCTTAGACCTTTTTTCTCAAAACTTCACTCCTCTAAGCATGTTTTCTGATAGTAAAATGGGAAAAATTTTTCTCAAAGTATAGAATTGAGAGTTGTTATTATCAATATAACACTTCTATTAAACAAAAACAAGGTTCAGTCTTATAAGTAAAATGCTGCTGCCAAAACTGATTGCTATTTAATACCCCTTAGCACCTTGCTTCTGAAACTGAGAACCCAGGGAATAGACTAGAAACCTATTAAAATAAATCAGAATTACCCTGCACAGATGAGGGGTATTATGGACTAAATCCATATCCAAAACATGTGGTCCAACTGTCAAAATTTGGGATGAGTATACTCAAAGAAGGCCAGAGCAGCTGGTTGGAAGTTGTTTCATCTGACTCAAAATAAACAAAAAGAAAAAGAAAGAAAAAGAAAAAAAAAACACAGTCATGTAGACACACCCAAGACCTTAAGTGAGTCATGTGACCTTAGTCAACTCATTTTGCAAGTATGGGCCTCAGTTTACTCATCCAAAAAAATGGAATGGTTGTGCTATTTGATTTCTAAGGAAGACTCCTGGTTAAAAGAAGCACCAAGAAAAGAAGGAAGGAAACAAGCATTGATTAATCATCTACTATGTGCCAGGTATTGTACTAGGTGCTTTACAAATATTATCTCATTTGTTCCTCACAAACTCTGGAAGGTAGGCATTAGTATTATCACAATTTTACAGTTGAAGAAACTGAGGTAAGCAGATTAAGTGACTTTCCCAGGGTCACTTAGCTACTAAGTGTCAAGGAGAGATTTGAACTTACATTTTCCTAACCATAAACCTGGTACTCTTTCCACTGTTCCTCTAGCAGCCGAGGAGGACTCAGAACCTCCTCTTTGTTTCATGCATCAACATGAAAACACCTTCCTTCAGCTCTATGGCTTAGCTCATGACTTTTGAGGCTTCCAGTATGAAAAAGTAATAAAAGCAGTGCCTTTAATTTGGCTTTGCTATATTGCTTACCCAGGCTCAGGCCAAGAGTAGGCCAATCAGAGGACGCAGCTCAATGTCCTTCATGGTTCTGTCTGAGGTCTTAAAAGGCTCAGCACCAGTAGGCCTAGAGAGCAATGGCAGGAAAGTCTTCCATGATAAAGTCTCAGGGAAGGACAAGAAATAATAGATAGGCCATACAGAAAAGGAGGGCATTTAGTAACATTTAAAGCAAAAGGGGGCATGAGACAGGAAGCATGACCAGAGACTAGAAGAATTATTCAGTAGCAAGAAAGCATCCATGGGGTTAGCTAGGTGGCACAGTGATAGAGCCCCAGCCCTGAAGTCAGGAGGACCTGAGTTCAAATCTAGCCTCAGACAAAACACTTGATACTTACTAGCTGTGTGCCCCTGGGCAAGTCACTTAACCCCAATTGCCTTAAAAAAAAAAAAGGCATCCATGGGAGTAAGCCTGAAACAGGCCAAAGTTAGGTTGTTCAAAGAAGTCAAGTGAATGACAAGGTCTGAGCATGAATAATGAAGGTACATATATCAAGTATGCCTACTTTCTTTTAAGCCAAAGTAAGCAATGGTTAAGCCCATTCTTTCAAAGTTTCTTGCATCGTCAATAGCTCCCTTCAACCACCTCTATTTCTCTTATGGGAATTATATCTAAGAAATAGAGGACATATGGAATGATCCACAAAACCCTTTCTCTTGTCAAAACATTTAACCACAAAATCCTGTCCAACTCATTCACAGAAACAGGTAGGGAAAAGGTTCTTGTCCATTAAAGGACCTACATGGAGATGGAAGAGGCAGCCACCAGACTAGTGATATTTCAGAGGCACTCCCCGCCAGTACCCTTTGCTGTGTGGCCCAGTGTCCAAAATATCTATCATTACAATCATTCCTCTGAGCTAAGGTATTGTGTCATCAGAAGATCCCTGTCCAAAATTAAGTATGTTACTCATTGGGGTTAACCCACCGTAATCTATTGGCATACATGGTCACATTATCCCAGACTGGCTAATAAGCTCTTTCACAAATGGCCCTGGGGGAAAGGTTGGGTAGTCAGTCAATAAGCATTTATTTTGTACTTAATATGAGACAGACACTGGGATAGGAAGAAAGACAAAAACATGATCTCTTCCCTCAAGGAGCTCATAAACAAATGAGGGAGAAAAACTTTAAAATAACTAGTTACATATGATAGATAAATAGCTTGATAGAGAGATAGATAGACACAAACAGACATTGTAAATGGGAAATAGGAAAATGAAATTCAGTCTGAATGGGGGTGGGGTATGTTGGAAAAATGGAGAATATGGGAGCCAGGGCAGCAGTAGAAACCTGAACCCTCTGCGACTTCTGAGTACTTGATCAGATGAGAAAAGGGTGAAAGCTGGAGGGAAAAGGTGGTACATATTGCCTTGGGTCAACCTTGCCCTAAGATTTTTCACCTTCCTTTATGGTACCCTAGGGATTCTTCATTTTCCTTTCTCTGCTAGACACAGGAGGAAGCATTTGTCATTTTTTTAATGTTTCTAAATATTCTTTCCATGTTTTGGAACAGAGATTAATTGGGAAAGTGAATACTTGTATGAAAATAATTGGCATTCCCCTGACAAATTGCAATGGGTTTAAATTCTGGCATAGGTTAGCGCCTTCTCTGATAAGGAGCATTAATATGATTAAAATGACCAGACTGCTACTGCTGCCACATTTGGCATCTCCAGACAAGGCCAGAGATAATTTGGCTGCATGGTTTCTGTTTCCAATGAGACTGTTTAGTGAGAAACATGGAAGCAAGATGTGACCACGGAGAAAGCCATCGCCTGGAAAAATAGACAATAGGAGAATGAGGCAAATGGTGAGGTCCTCTCCTTCTGTTCCCCATCACTCATCTCAAGCTCAAGCAGTCTGTGAAATGAGACACCATAGCATGACAGGCCTGAGGAAATGTGACATAAGTGTTAGGGCTAGATAAATACCAGAAGGAAAAGAAAAGATGGTGCCAGGGTTTGTCCATGTTGCAGAGAAGGGACCCTTTAGAGACAGTTGTAATCTCAAATCCAGTGAAGTTACAGGACACCATGGGACTTGGGAAATTTGAGGGGTAGAGAGTACTACCTGGGAATAGCAGATGAGAGGCCCAGATAATAATAATAATAATAATAAATAGCTGATATTTACATAAGACTTTTTAAGCTTTGCAAAGCACTTCACATGCCTTTCCAAATTTGACATTCACAACAGCCTTAATAAAAGGCCCTTAAATAACCCTTAATAAAAAGGATTTGCTCTGTGAAGTTTGGATTCAGTCAGAGGACCACACCTGAGGACCTAGAAAGCTATATGTGGCCCTGAGGTTCTCCACCCCTGGCCTACAAGCGACTATTATCTCCATTTTGCCAATGAGAAATTTGAGGTTCAGAGAGGTAAGTGATTTGCTCAGCTTACATAGCTAGTATCTAAGATAGGATTTAAACCTAGGTCTCCTCAATGCTACCATGCCATGTTGCATGTCATTAAACTAACAAAAAGCTTCTCAAGTTCACCAAAGGGAAAGTCAGTTCAGTGTGGGCAGGCATGAAAGACCTGAATTTGAGGAAATTAAGGATCAGTAGTGAAGGGCAGTGTAAGAACAACAACAGATACCTGGGAGGATCTCAACAAGTGTTTATCGATGTGAACAATGTGAACTGTAGGAGGTAAAGTTTATCTTGACAAATCTCAATTAGCAAATACTTACTGAGGGATCATATGGAGGGGAAAAAAAAAAAACCTGGATTTGTAGTCAAGAAAGCAGAGTTCAAATACTAGCTCTGACACTTTCTAGCTCAATGAACATGGACAAAACACTTAGCTTCTCTAAAATTCAGTGTGTCATCTATAAAATAGGCATAAAAATATTACCTCTATCCACTAGCTACCCCAAAATCTACTTAGTCCAACCCCCTAATTTGCAAATGAGGAAACTGAGGTCCAGACATTTACCCAAAGTTGTGCAATTAATAAGCATCAAAAGTGATATTTGAACCCAGGTCCTCTGAAAACAGAGCCGCTACTTTCTCAACTGTTCATAAATAATTATTTCCATAGGGTAGTTGCAAGGAATGTGCTTGGTAAATCTTAGAGTAAATCATATATAAATGTGTTGCTGTCCTAGATATTTGGAGGTACATAGGAAAGAAGAGATAACCACCTTTCTAAAGGAGAGTACTCTCATGAAGACACCCCCAAACATGTGATCCACATAAATATGGTCATTATCAATATGGCCCTTAGGGGATTGAAATTGTGCTAATGGCTTGGAGGATGGATGGTATTAATCAGGCTTCATTTCTTGATGAAAGTAGATGTTGAACTACAATCAGAAGAAGCAGTAAGGGGATACATTTTCTCATCCATGTTGAAAGAGATTGTTCCATACAGGAAATTGCTTAGACAAAAGTTCAGGGGTTGAAGAAGGAGAACTGACAGGCAAGGTGAAGTGGTAACTCAAAAAGGCAAATTTGGCTGAAACAGGGAACAGGTATAGATAGCAGGGGAAACCCATTTGGAAAAAAAAATCTGAAGGAAAATGTTAAAACTTGAGATTTGATCTTAAGAGTGAAGCAGCATAGTACAAAGGAAAGAATGGCTGATTTGAAATATGAAAACTTTGGTTTGAGTCCATGGCCTGTCACTTAGGTAATCTTGGGAAGTTTCAATCACTCTAGGCATTAGTTTCCTCATCTGTAAAATGAAGGGGTTGGACAAGATGAACCATGAAGTCTCTCCCAAATCTGTGATTCGATTATTCTAATATTGGAATGTCACAGAGGAAGTAATTCAGCATGGAGAAACTAGCAGGCAGGGAAAATTGTGATAAGCATCCTCATGAATATTCATATACACAAACCCCTGATGTACCATCTAAATATTGGGTGGGAAGTAGGGTAGGTTATGGACAGAGGTTGGGATGCTAACAAAAAGAGACCATAATAATCTAGGCATGACTCACTGAGTCTGCTTGAAGGGGAAATTCGAAATTAACTCAGGTCCTGAAGAAGAGGAGAAGAAAACACTGTGTTCTCTAAGAAAGGTAGAAGGATTTCCAAGGGCTAGGATTACTTAAAATCATAGAATCTTATTACTAGAAGGGACCTTAGAGACCATGGGGACTTAGGATTTAGAACTAAAAGGGAACTTAGAAGTCAGTTTGTCCACCTACCCCTTTCATTTGATAGGTGAAGACTGAAGAGATGTGAGGTGATTTGCCCAAAGTTCTACAATTATTATTATTGTCAATTGATATGGCTACTCATAGGATCACAGATCTCGAACTGGAAGACCTCAGAAGCTATTTAGTCTTTAAGTCATTTTTCAGTCATGTCCAACTCTTCTTGACCCCATTTGGGGTTTCCTTGGCAAAGACACTGGAGTGGTTTGCCATTTCCTTCTCCAGCTCATTTTACAGATCAGGAAACTGAAGCAAACAGGGTTAAGTGACTTGCCCAGGGTCACACAACTAGTAAGTGTCTGAGGCCAGATTTGAACTCAGGAAGATGAGTCTTCCTGACTCCAAGCCCAGCACTCTTTGTACTCCTAGCTACCCCAAAATCTATTTAGTCCAACCCCCTAATTTTGAAGATGAGGAAACTGAGGTCCAGGGAGACTAAGGGACTTACCCAAAATTCCACAATTAATAGGCATCAAAAGTGATATTTGAATCCAGGGCCTCTGAAAACAGAGCCACTACTCTTTCAACTGTTCCATAAAGTTGTGATATTAATATAAAGGCATTAATAACAGGCTTACTCACTTCTGTGGGAGAAAAGCATAATTTAGCACCATACCTGGCACATAGCAGATACTTAATAGATGCTTGTTGACTGACAGAAAAGTGTTATGGTAAGAGAGTGACACCAATATTTAGTTATGAATTTAAATAAAACCGAGGGAAGAAAAAGAACCTCCCAGAATCCATAAGACCTTCCACTAGAGACCAGAATTAGAGCTAGAATACAATGCCTAACTGTGTGTAGGTTGTGTAAGCCACTAATGTACTAACCAAAAATAATGGGGCAATTTCTCACCACCCAAATGCTCACTTAGAGACTGGCAAGAGGAATCAGCTGTGCCCCAGCAGCAGATGGAAAAGTGTGTATTGCTACCATAGGAAATGAAAGTTAAGAAACTACCTATTAGCTCTGTTGGGTTCTGACGCCAAGCCAGAGATGCTGGCTCCTTCGAAGTGTACCTTTTTTTTTCCTTTGCTCTCCCTAACCACTGATCTTGGCCATATATTTTACCTTCTGGCAGATGGCAGAGGTTCCAGTGGTAGCATCCGTGCTTAATCTTTCACTTTCCAATTGTGGGGGAGAGCAGTTGATGGAACTAACCTGGGAGAGGAAGTCGGTGTAAAGGAAGACATTCTAAGGGCAGGAAGGCAATAGTGAAATGGTAGGCTGTAATGGGGCAAAGTTACAGGAGCTGATGCCCAAGAGGTGAGATTATTCATGTGGCCACAAGATTCTTTGTGGGGAAAATCCTATCAGAGTTCATTTAGGGATACCAGAGGACCTTTCCACTCTGGGCATCTTTGGAGGAGAAAGTGGAAAGACAACCCCATACACACCTCCTACAGAACAGAAATGCAGGAAGGGGTAAAAGTAAAGGTTAATTAGTAAATAGAGAAGATTCACAAAAGCCAGGAAAGTGAGGTAGATCCTTGACTTGAGAACGGGGAAGCAAAGAAGTTTAAGATCAGCTGAAGAATCATGAGTCGAAAGTCCCAGATACAAAGAAGTGAAAGGCTGATAAACACGGCTGCCCAAGCCAAATTTTAACATCCTTGAGTGTACTTGTACTTGAAGGTAAATGCCAGGTAACTGGGGCTCTGGAGATGAGATTTGACCCAGAATCTTAGAAACATAGAATGATAGAGTTAGAAATACCTGGCAGGTCAACCCTTAATTGGAATCCCCTCTGTATCATGCCTAAGAAATGGTTATTCAGTTTTTGCTTGACATCTGAATGGCACAATGGAAAGAGCACTGGATTTGAAGTCAGAGGTCTCAAAATAGTTCAATTTTTCTCCTGGCTCTGCCATTTATTAATTGTTTGTGTCCCCGGGAACTTAACCTCTGGGTCTCAGTTTCTCAACTCCAAAATGAGGAGGTTGGACTAAATAACCCAGGAGGGCCCTTCTAGCTCCAAATCTGTTATTCTATTTGGGACAACTCACTTTTCTTAAGATAGCCTATTCAACATTGGAATACTCACTGTTAGAAAGGTTTTTCATCTAAGCCAAAATCTTTCTGCTTACAACTTCTATCCAATGCTCCTCATTACGTAGTTGAGAGTCAAACAGTTGGTAGGTCTTTTAGTCAATACACATTTAAGGGCCTCCTCTGTTTCAGACAGTGTGCTATGTGATAAAAATACAAAGAAAGGCAGAAAAGATAGCCCTCATTCTCAAAGAACTCATTGTTTAATGGGGTAGATCACATATAAATAACTGTATACAAATGAACTATCGACTAAATTGGAGATCCTCAACAAAGGAAAGGCACTAGAGTCAAGGAGGTTTTATTTATTTTATTTAGCTTCTTGAAAGAAGCCAATGAAGCCAGGAGGCAGAGATGAGGAGGCAGAGAATTCCAGGCACAGAAGATGTCCCATGAAAGTGCCCAGAGTCTGGAGATGGAATATCTTGTTTGAGGAACAGCAAGGAGGCCAGTGTCACTGGTTCACAAAGTATGTATTGGAGCAGGGGAGAGAGGAGCGGGTTTAAGTATAAGAAGTCTGGAAAGTGGTGTGGGGGCAGGTTATGAAGGGCTTTGAATACCAACCTTGGGATTTTATATTTGATCCTGGAGGTGATAGGGAGCCAGTGGAGCTTACTGAGTAGAGGTGACATGGTCATAATCTGTATTTCAGGAAGATCACTTAGATAAATGAGTGGAGGAGAGACTGGAGTGAGGAGTGATCATGTTTAATCTCTCTTCATGCTACATCTTTTCAAATACTACAAGATACTCATCTTGTTATTCATACAGTCTTTTCTTCTCAAAGCTAAATATGTCTAGTTCCATCAGATGATCTTCATTTGGCATGGTCTTAAGAGGTATCATGTAGTGGGTGAAAAACCAGACTTGGAGCAGGAAGACCTGTGTTCAAATCCAGCCTCAGACACTTACTAAGTGTGTGACCCTGGGTTTCAGTTTCTTCATCTGTAAAATGAGGGGATTGGACTTGAAGGCATCTCAAGTCCCTTCCAGTTCTAAATCTGACCCTATGAGTCCCATTTTGTCCTGGTTGACCTCATGTGGATATACCCCAGTTTGGCTATGTCCCTTTTACAAAGTAGTATCCAAAACTGAGGACAGTGATACAGAACTGGACTGAGTCAGAAGATTAACTCCTCTTTGCTCTGAATACTTACTGATAGAATGACCAAAACACAACAAAACAAAACAACCCATAACTACAGAAAGTACCTGACCCTACAAAGAAAATCAAGTGGAGGGAGGGGACACTTCAGGCTGCATACAACACTCTATGCTTGAAAACTGGGGTAAGGAGGAACAAAACAGACACACCTTAGATGATCTTGGGATAAACAAAAAAAAGTGGGAATTTCTGTTATCTTCACAAAACACAGATCTGACCTGGGCATTTCCCTGCTCCAAAATCTTCAGTGCCTCCTTATTACCTTCTAGATAAAACACATAATCTTCAGCCTGGCACATAAAGCCCTCCACAATATTGATCACATCTACCTTTCCAGTCTTATTTCATATTCTTCTTCACACTCCATTTCTATCAAGTTGTTATTTCCTATACATGATATTGAATCCCCCTACTGTTGGCCCTTTACAAGAGTCATCTCCTATGCCTAGAATGCACTCTCTCCTCACCACTGATTCTTAGAAGTTCAAACTTCCTTCAAAGCTCAGCTTAGGTACTACCTTCTACATGAGGTCTTTTTCAGTCCATTCCCAGCCCCCACCTGTTGTTAGTTCTTTTCCCCTCTTGAAATAATGTTGTATTTATTTACATGTGTGCTTATGCTGTTTCTCCCAAATAAATTATATGTTCTTTGAGGGCAGGGGCTGCACAGTTCCTTGCACATAGTAGACACTCATTAAATGATTGGTGTTATTGAATTCTCCAACAAGCAGAAAGTTTGAACCGCTAAGCCACCCAGACTCACAAGAGTGAAAAAGAAAAGTGTGGATTTTGAAAAGGCAAGAAATGGCAGTTTTGATGACAAACATGAAGAAAATAAAGATGGATATCTCCATTATAGAGAATTATAGAAAAGGTATAAGAGGCCTTAAGCATCCAACCTAATCTCTAAAGCAGTGATATGCCTGTACATCATGGGTATTTTTTGGCATGAATCCATATGGCAACCTGGTGAAGTCTATGGATCCCTTCTCAGAATAATGTCTATAAATGTGTAAAATAAAATATATATCATTACAAAAGAAACCAATTATATCAAAATGGAACATAATAGAAATATAATAGATTGAAACATATTTCATAAACATGTTTGGCAAACATATTTATCAAAATACATATCTTTAAAAGGAACCATGGTCCAGAAAGGCTAAGTGGTTTGCCTGAGGTCATACACCCATCCATGACAGAGGTAGGATTAGAATCCAGGTCTCCACTTAGTCCAGTGATTAGACTACAATCAAAGCTTTCCTAATTCTCTAAGACATCAATAACTCATTTAGAGTTAGGGGGAAGAGTCAAGTGAACTCTCCTTCTATCCAAGCAGGTGCATACATTCTTTGAAGATGCAGCTATTGCCGCTGATAGTTTAGATGATGATGATGTCTGCCTTAACACATTTGTCTGCACTCATTCTTTTTTTTCACAGTCCCATGCCCTGAGTCAAACTGCCCTGAATCCTTGAAATAGCCACTATCCTCACACCAGCCATGCGTGATGGTTCATTTTCCCTTTCCTATGTAGAGTTTCCCTAATTATACACCTTCTACAAATGTACACCTTCTGCAAAACCTATTAGGAAACCACAAGCCCCAAACCCAGGAAATATAATCATACAATAATTGGAACTATCTGTTCATAGTGATTTTGTCTTTTTCTGATCTTCCCTATGAGCATATTAAGGATACCTAGATGACTGATCTTTTCTAACCCTGGCATTCATTGTGTGTCATGGAGTACCATGCCCAGTGTACCCTAAATACAGTGATGTTCATGCACATCATGGATATTCAATGCATGCCTGATAGTAACCCAGGAAAACTACCTCCCCTTCCCAGACATGGAGAGGCAGCATGGCTTAGATGATAAATATTTCTCAGAACCAGGAAGACTTACATTTAAAATTCCTACCTCTCATGCATATTTGCTGTGTAACTCTGGAAAAAGCACAACCTCTTAGAGTTCCAAGCAGCTCTGTAAAATTGTAAATTACAGAGAAGATGCTAACCTGCCTTGGTAGAGTGTTTCATCATCCAGGAATTCCCTATGTTTATGAAATCACAGGTTCAGTTACGATCCTAGACAATGCCTACTGAGGCAATGCTTTAACATAGTAAGTACACGGTAAATATCTATTGAATTGAATTGAATTGAAATGATAACTACTGTTGCCTTTGCCTAGAAAGCTATGTCTTCTTTTTAAAATGCACAACTCTATGCACCTAGAGAACCTAACCTAGCAAGGGAGAAATCGCTGTTGAAAAATGTAAAGTGATTTGTCATAAACATGACTGACTATATAGACAGACACTAGCACTATGTTCTGCTTGTGATGTCCAAGTTTTCTAAGCATCAAAAGTGCAAAGGACAAGTTAAGTATTTTGTACCTGGGAGGGAGGTGAGCTTAAAGTAATGGGCAAAAGGTGAACATGGGAAGATTTTTATTAAGCTTAAGGTAAATTACTTTGCTGCTAGTGGTGAACTGTATCAGGAGTTTCCAATAAAACTGTATTTAGGTCTCTAGAGAAGCAATACTGGAGAAGCAAGGGGATGGGTGAGGACCATTTCAGGCTATTGCCTTGAAGTTTTCCTTAACAGCTTACATATAGTCTGTGAAACCAGCTAGATAGAATAGGCCTTGTATTGTCAGTCCTTATCCTCTGTCCATCTGGTCTCTCTCAGAAGTCTCTTTTCACAGAGCCAAGTGAATAACTAGGTTTTTAATGGGTGTTTTGAGCACTGTGGAAACAGTTTCAGGAAAGGAAACTGCAATCACTTTCAGACACCTTTATGTCATCGTCTCTGAGTGAGCCAGAATTGGAGTCATTAGGATATGGGAGGTCAAGAAAGAGCTGCACCAATGGGGCTTATAACATGCCTGAGCCAGGAAGCCTGAAGCATCAATCATTCATTTTTCCAGGATGGAGGGCACAGGCAAGTGTCATAGGGAAGCAGCTGATCATAAAATGGAACATATTTAATTGGCATAGTCTTTGTATTTACTGATTTACTGATCTATGTACATGCTTCATTCCCCTTAATGGGAGATCTTAAAGGTAGAATGCTACACATATTGTTTAAATTAGTGGATGTGTTGGTTCGTTTTGCTGTTTTTCTTTTTTTTTCCTCTTTGTTTTAAAGGATGATTTAAAGGTCAGGGAGGAGAGATATGAATGATGGTGATGTTAAAAGTAAATTATATCAAAAAATTTAAATAATATAAACTCCTTAAAGTGAGGGACAATTTTGTTGGGTTGTGGTGGTAGTGGTGGTATCCCCAGTGTCAAACACAGTGCCTTAGAGATGCTTAATAATTTCTATGCTTGTTAAATAGCTTATATATAAACTATATTAAATAGTTTATATAAAATAAAGGAATGGACCTGAAGTTAGGAAGACAAGTTCAAATCTAGCTTTAGATACTGTGTAACCTTGGGCAAGTCACTTAACTTCTATCTGCCTCAGTTTCTTCATCCATAAAGTGGGAATAATAACAGTACCTAGCAGGGTTGTTGCAAGGATGAACAAGATATTTTTAAAGCACTTTACACTTACAGTCCTATATAAATGCTAGCTATCATTAAACTTAATTGAATTGAATTGAACGTAGAAACATATCTCATGTGGCCTGGCAGGGGTTAATCATCTGAATGTAGTTTGGGAGACTGTCATTAGTTCTATAGGATCCAAATAAATGACCCACATCTCCAGAGTAGCTCCCACAAATATATCTCCTGGGTCTGTGAATCACATGAGAATTTGCTATTTTAAAACATTATCAAAACCTCATACAGACACATGGACAAGATGTCTTTGTATTATTTACCTCATCGTATTTTCCTGGACAGAGCTTAGGGGAATAAATATTTTAAAACTAGGCTTAGTACTTGAATTAAACTGAATTTTCCTCTATTTTAAGTCTGTGAACCTCAGAAAAAGCCTAACAAGTGACTTTTAGGAACACTATCGGTAGTTCTTTATTGATATCCATTGTTTAATCTTTAATTTCACTAGAAAGTTCTAATTGTCACATTGTACAAGAAGTGAACAAAAGTTTCCATAAAACACAGCCCCTCAGATGGTCCTGATTTTATCAGAATCACCCTCCCTCCCCCATAGCTCCACCCTCACCAGAACAATACAATGTTCCTCACTCCATTTCTATTTCCACATTTCCAACTCCCTCAGACCATCTCTTCCTGGAGAGCCCACAGCTAGCTGGAACTCAATATTTCCCAAATCAGTTCTTCATCTGACTTCCTTGAATTTGTTAATGGAACCACTAACTTTTATTTTCCAGCTGTCTGGGATCCAAACCTTGAGTTTTGAAACATGATACAGTTGGAGGGGAAAATTCATTGGCTCTGGAATCAGAAGATCTCAGTTAAAATTCTGCCTCTGATGTTTATCTGCACTACTTTGGACAAGTCGCTTAACCTCCCTAGGCCTCAGGTTTGCTCTACAAAATCAAGGGGTTGCTCTATAAAACCAAAAGACCTCTGAGGTCTCTTCTAGATCTTAATGTATGATTCTACAACTTTCTACCTTTCTTTCCCTAACCCTAACCTTAAGCTTATTTATCCAATAAGTTGCTAAGTCCTGTCAATGCTAGTGCAACAGATTCTCATAGACAGCCCCTCATTGCTATTTCTCTTTGCTAACACTTTACTTTAGGTCCTCACTGCCTCTCACCTGGACTATAATGAAAACCTTTCTTCTGAGATGGGACACTCCGATTGTAGTTTCTTTCCTCTCTTCAGGCCATTCAGCACAAAGATGTCAAATTAATATTCTAAAGCTCAGTTTTGATCATGTCTCAGTAGCAGAGATAGCATTTGATTTGAAGTCAGAAGACCTGAGTTTGATTCTAGCCCTTCTACTTTACCTAGGTGACCTAAGAGTCATCGAGTTTCATGTTTTCTTATCTATGAAGACTGTATAACTTCCTCCTAGCTATGAATCTATGATTACACACACACACACACACACACACACACACACACACACACACACACA
>NW_020947390.1:11789877-11823636 GCF_900497805.2 Vombatus ursinus | reverse complement strand
CACACACACACACACACACACACACACACACACACACACACACACACGCATAGTGGCTTTATTGTCTACCCAATAAATTCCCAGCTCCTAAGCTGGTAATTCAAGGACCTTCATGATTATTCCTTTTTCTTTTTTTTATGGTAATTTTTTATTTATTTTTTTGTTTTCAACATTTCCTTCCACAAGATTTTGAGTTCCAAATTTTCACCCCATCTCACCCTTCCCCCCACCCCAAGATGGCATGCATTCTAAATACTCTTCTCCCTAGTCTGCCTTCCCTTCTATCTCTCCTCCCCTTCTCTTATCCCCTTCCCCTTCAATTTTCCTGTAGGGCAGGATGGATTTCTGTACCCCATTTCCTGTATTTCTTATTTCCCAGTTGCATGTGAAAACATTTTTGTTGAATATGTGTTTGTAAAACTTTGGGTTCCAAATTTTCTCCCTTCCTCTCCCCCCACCTACCCTCATTGAAAAGGCAAGCAACTCAATATAGGTTATACATGTGCAGTTATGCAAAACACTTCCATAGTAGACAGGCCATGAAAAACTAACTCTATTTCCCTTAATCCTATCCTGCCCCCCCATTTATTCTATTCTTTCTTTTGACCCTGTCCCTCCTCAAAAGTATTTGCTTCTGATTACTCCCTTTCCCAATCTGCCCTCCTCTCTATCATTCCCCTCCTCTCTTGTCCCCTTCCTCCCCTATTTTCCTGTAGGGTAAGACAGATTTCCACACCCCATGATTATTTCTAATACATCTTTCTAGACTTATGCCCCCAAATTTTCCTATGAATACTTTATATTCCAGTCTAAGTGAATTATTCACCTTTTCCAAAATATGGCTTCAAATATGAATATAGTCAGTGTTGAATTAGTGGAATAATCACTAGATCTGAAGTCAAAAGAGAACTGGATACAAAGCCAACCTAAGACACTTTCCAACTGTATGATCATGGATAAGTCTCTTGACTTTTCTGAACCTTCATCTTTAAAATGGGGATAATAATAGTTGTGCTATCTACTTCACAGAGTTGTTATGAGAAAATATATAATTTTAACCATAAGGCAGTATTTAAATGTTAGTTATTACCACTATTACTTAATGCTTTCCCTCCTCTGTGCCTTTGGTTGTACCATTATCTTTGCCTAGCACAGCCACCCCTCCATATCTGCTTCTTATAATATGACCTATCATTCAAAGCTCTTCTCAAATGTCACCTTTTCCATGAAGCCTTCCATGATTTCCTCAATCAGATGTGACTTTTCCTATTGAGCCCCACAGCACTTTTTTATGCTATCTGACAACCCTATTCTATATGGTACTATAATTATTTGTACATATTCTTATTCCCCACTGCCATTGGACTATAAGCTCCTAAAGAACAGAGATAGTAATTTATTCATCTTTCTAGGTTCTTCAGCCCTTAGTACAATGCCTTAAACATACAAGCGCTCATCTTTTTTAAAAAATGGAACAAAATAGTTAATCTGTGTCTATATATAGAGCCATACCCAGCCAATCTGACCCCAGGATTAAGTACCACAAAGCCTGTGGGGCAAGGAACATAATGATGCCTTCAAATCAACTCATCAACCTTTTAAGACCAATTCAGTTGAAGCCATGGGGTGGAGAAAACCTTAGATTTCATGATTAGGTGCCCTATAGAAGGAGAGATTCTGAAAAGCCACCCCATGGTGGGGGAAACAAAGTACCTAGGGCAATGGCATTTGAGGGCTAAGGCTTTCTGCTGGTGAGGCCTCTGCTGCTGGGGAAGGATCCAGGGAGAAAAAAAGGTCTAGAGATGATTTCTAAGTTTGTTTTTGAGGGTTCTAAAATGACTTACCCAATAAGTTCCCAAGTTCTAAAATGTTGTCCTAGGTCATAGGGGACTAGTGCACTGTGAATGAGAAAGTAATAAATAGCTAGATTTTTCCTTTAACATTATTTAAACATGTAGTCTGAAAATGGGAATGCATTTTTAAAAAAAAGCCTCAAGGAGTAGTGATGGGAGGGAGCACACCATCTGGTAGGTTCCTATTTTAACTAGTTATTCTTGTTAACTAAGTGCCAAGCTCAGTTGTCTCTACTTGCTGAAGGTATTGTCAATATCCACTAAAATTTAGGGATCGAGGGCAAAGGTCTGATTATGGTGCACCATTTCAAGCCTATCTATATGTTATCCTAAAGTATTTTGTAATGGAAAAAATTTATGGAAGGAGTGATTAGGTCATCAGTGAGACAATCCAAATATTGTCACTAAGAATGGAAGCATCAGCCATGCTGTCAGAAATCCTGATTTGATCATTGCTTTTACTCAGTGTAGGGCAGGTGCTACCCATGGTGCTGATGCGATGAACCTCACTGGGGCAGTGTTTTATTAGGGAATCACAAGCTATGGAAATACAGCACTTAGATGAAACCCCAAACCTCTTTGGCTCCTCTCCTGACTTGCACAACTGACTCAGAGCCCAAAGACCATAGAGGTAGAGATGGAAGACCCTTGAGAGACCATCTAGTCCAACTCCCTCATTTCACAGATGAAGAAACAGACCCAGGGATGTTAAGTTACACATATAGGTGATAAGGGAGGGTTAGACACCAAGTCCCCTGACTCTGGAGTCAATATTCACTCTACATGCTGAAAGCAGTGTTTTTAGATGCAGAATGGATTGCCCATAAAAGCCTTTTATTATCCTTGAAGACCTTTTTTTTCTTTTAATTGCTTTATAGACAAATGCTAAAAATGTCCTTTATCCTCAAGCAACTAGGGCCACTCCCCTTGGTAGATGAAGTAGATGTGGCAGCTAGGTGGAGCAGTGGATAGAGCTGTTGGACCTCAAGTCAGGAAGACCTGAGATCAAATCCAGCCTTGGACACTTACTAGCTCTGTGACCTGAGCAACTTTCTGAACTGCCTCAGTATTCTCATCTGTAAAATGGGAACATCTATCTTCTGGAGTTGCTGTCAAAATCAAATAAGGTAGCATTTGTAAAGTGCTTTGCAAACCTTAAAGTGCTACATAAATGTTAGCTATTATTATTGCTAGCTATTTGATATAACTGAAAAAATAGACTCAAAATAACAAGTAGTCTTCTAATGGAGACTATAAGTACAAATCAGAAAGCAATTTTCACATGAGCAAAAGGGATGAGAAGGGTTGCTAATCATGAACTGGTCTTTCTAGGAACACACACACACACCACCACCACCATCACCATCACCACCACTACTAACAACAACAACAACAACAAACAACCAAGACAAAAAGTAGCTTCCCAAAACGGAAAAGCCCAATGTAGATGCATTTGTGCAATGCATTTCTATACATGTATTTAGAAAGCACCAATGTGGTGAGCACTGGGTAAATGAAAAGAGACTTAAAAGCCTCCTAAATCAAGCCAGAGGCAAAATGCTTTCAGCTGAACAGTTCCTGGTGCCAGTGCAATAAGTCTGAAAAAGAGTTCCTTTAACCTCAAGACCCACTACAATCAAAGCTATGATCAAAGAGGAGAAAAGGGAGACGCTCTGCCCAGTGTGGAAGAGAAAAAGAACCCACAGCTGCTGTCTTTTCAATATTCACTGGAAGTCATGTACAACAGTGCTCATTTTATCCTAATCCTTTTTATGATTTGTACTTTGGAGATAAATTTAATATGATACTAGAATACAGTGACCTTAGTCATATTAATATTAAGGGAAGACATCCAAAGCAATACAAGCCTACAGGCTCTGGACTTCAAAGAAATTAGGAAGAGCCCAGCATATTTCCTCCAGCCAGAAAGGGGTACAAGTGTTTTAAGGGCCTGATCAGTCTCCTCAGACTGACTCATAAAGACCTTTTATATCAATTAATAAATAAGCATGTATTGATGCTTAATAATGACTCTTCTCACTTATAATAAAACACTCTATATAAGACATTACAGGACCATTGATTTAGAGCTAGAAGGGACTCTGCTTAGACCATCTTGTTCCTTTCCTCCTTGTATTTACAGATGAGTAAACTGAGGCCCAAGGCCTCAATTAAGTGGCTTGCACAAGGTTTGCAGAGGTAATAAGTAGCAAAGATGGGCCTTGAACTCAGGCTCTCCAACTCCAAATCTATCTAACTGTTCACCATGTTACATTGCCAATATTTCAACAAATCTATGATTTCATTGACATAGGGATTTACCCCACTGACAAATATTATGTCTCTTCTATGCATTTGTAGGTAGCCTCCATGAGTGACTATGACAAACACAATTCATAACTGGGCAGCCAGCCTTTGACAGATGAACCTCTCTAAGTTTAACTAGACCAGCCCACAAACAACATGTGCTATAGTAGATAGAGTGCTGAACTTGGAATCAGGAAGACTTGGATTCAGATCCTACCTCAGACACTGACCAGCTGTATGACTATGGACAAAGTGACTTAACCTTCTGAGCCTTAGTTCTCAAGTCTGTAAATCTGGATAATAATGGCACCTACTATAGATAACTTTGATTTCTTTTTCTGGAAACTACCTGTTCATTGAGATCACGAAGTGAGATAATGTATATAAAGTGATTTTCAAGCCTTAAAGTCCTATATAAATGTCAGTTTTTATTATTGTTGCTATTATTATATATTATATTATTTTAATATATCATTATGTTTTTATTGTTATTGTTATTATACTACATACAGATTTTCAGTTCGGTAAGATGTGCCTGAGTTTGCACTTCCCTAATCTAGCCTTCAAGAACCGTAGCATGCAGCTAAACATGATGATGCATGAACATACCTGTAACCCTTGATACTGGGAAGGCTGAGGAGGTTGGTGGATTGCTTGAGGCTGGGAGTTCTGATTTACAGTAGACTAAAATGATGGGATATCTGAACTAAGTCTAGCACCAATTTAGTGAGTCCTGTGGGAAAGGGAGGCCACCAGGAAGACACAGAGAGAAAGAGAACTGGACCCTTTGGTTCATTCATCACAAAAACAGCCCCATAAAGGAGAGAGTTGTGAAGTATCTGGGATGAAATAGTGTTGCCTTGTGAATTTGAGGGATATTTTGTGGTGGACTTTTGCTTACAATCATTAGGACGATGTACATCAGTTTCTATAATGGTTCTATGGAAAGGAATGGACATAATGAGGTCATTGAAGTAGTCAAATTCCAGAGCTCCTAGGTCAAGGAGAAAATATAGTAAGTAGCCAGAAAAAAATTCAAATGTTGTGGAGTCACAGTCAAGTATCACACAAGATTTACCAGTTTCCACATTAAAGTGGAAAGTGAAATTCTGGAAGGCAAAAGACCTAGTATTGTAACCAAGAATAACCTATCCAGCAAAACTGAATGTAATCCTTGAGTGGGAGGGGGAGAAAAAGGAGGGGCAGGAATGGACATTTGGTGAGAAAACTTTCAAGAATTCCTGATGAAAAGACTAGGCTTGAATAGATAATTTGACATTCAAAGACAAGAATCAAGAGAAACATAAAAAGGTAAATAAAAAAGTAATCATAAGAGACTCAATAAAGTTAAACTTTATATTGCTATAGGAAACATGACACACATAACTTCTAAGAACTTTTTTATTAGGGCAGTTAGAATGAATCTTCACAGGATGAGGGCATGGATATGAGTCAATTATGTTGAGATGATCTACAAAAAAATAAAATAAAATAAAATAAAGGGGTGAAAAGGAGGGATGCACTGGGAAAAGGGGAAAGGGAAAGAAAGAATGGGGAAATTTTTCTCACATAAAAAAGGCATGCAAGGAAGGGCTTTTATAGTAGAGGGGAAATGGAGGGAATGAACAATGCTTAAATCTCACTTTCAAAGGAATTGATTCAAAGGGGGAAGAATAATCATCAACATTCAGTTGGATATAGAAACCTATCTTGTCTAATAGGGAAATAAGAGGGAAAAAGGATAAGAGATGTAGGGTTAGGATGATAAAATGGAGGGTGGATTAAAGGAGGCAGTGGACAAAAGCTAAACAGACTTTAGAGGAGGGACAGGATAGAAAAAGAGAGAGGGAAGGATAAACAGAAGAAAATAGGGTGGAAGGAAATACACAGTAATCAGAACTATGAATGGGAATGGGATGAGCTTACCCATAAAATGGAAGCAGAGAGCAGAATGGATTAGAAACCACAATACAACAATATGATATTTGTAAGAGACGCATTTGAAAAAGAGGGACACACATGGAATTAAAATAGAGGGCTAGAACAGAGTCTAATCTGCTTCAGCTGAAGTAAAAAAGGTAGGGGTAGTAATCATGATCTCAGACAAAGTGAAAGTACAATGAGATAATCAAGGACACTACATGTTGCTAAATAGACAATGAAGTAATATCAAAACTTTTTACAACAAATTTCTCTGATAAAGGCTTCAGTGGGTCAAATTTTAAAAATGAAAACCATTCTCCAATTGATAAATGGTCAAAGGATGTGAACAGATAGTTTTCAGAAAAAGAAATCAAAGTTATCTATAGTCATATTTTAAAATGGTCTAAACCACTATTGATTAGATAAATGCAAATTAAAACAACTCTGAGGTAACACCTCATATCTACCAAAAATAACAAATGCTAGAGGGGATGAGGGGAAATAGGCACACTAATAAACTGTTAGTGGAGTTGTGAACTGGTCGAACCATGCTTGAGAATAATTTGAAACTGTGCCCAAAGGGCTATAAAACTGTGCATACCCATTGACTCAGCAATACCACTACTAGGTCTGTAGCCCAAAGACAACAAAGAAAAAGGGAAAGGACCTAGTTGTACAAAAATATTTGTAGTGGCTCTTTTGTGGTGGCAAAGAATTGGGAATCAAGCAGATGATTATCAATTGGGGAATGGTTGAAGAAGTTGTGGCACATGATTGTGATGGAGTAATATTGAGCTATAAGAAATAACAATGAAGGGTGTTTTTGGGGAGGGGAGGGACATGGCAAGACCTATGTGAACTGATTCAAGGTGAAATGAGAAGAACCAGGGGATCAATTGTGCACACTAACAGCAATGTAATGATGATCGACTGTGAAAGACTTGGCTACTCTGATCAATATGATGATCCAAGACAATCCCAAAGAACTCACAATGGAAAAAAATACTATCTACCTTCAGAGAGAAAGCTGGTGAACTCTGAGTGCAAACGGAAGTATAACTTTTTCACTTTTTTGCTTTACAGTGATATGGCTCATATGGAAATATGTTTCACATTATTTCACATGTATAATTGATATAATTTTGATTACCTTCTCAGTGGATAGAAGAGGGTAGAAGGGAGAGAGAGAATTTGTAATTCACTTTAAAAAAAATAAAGAACATTAAAAATAAATAAATAACAATTAAAAAACAAAAAAATAAACTAATAGGTGAATCAAAATTCAATTACTTTATATTAATGTTAAATTAAATAAGATTTTCAAATCTGATAATTCTTAGCTGATGATATATGCCATCTAATTTGTCATTGTGACAAACTATGCAATGAGACTTCTCTTTTAATGAAAGAATCATAGAATTGTAAAATTGGGAGTGATCTTTGACAGCATTTAGTCAAATTCTTTCGTGTTAAAGAAACCGAGGCCCCAACAGATCAAATGATTCGCCAAATGTCACACTATTCAGTGTCAGAATCATGACAAGACTTCATGTCTCTTGACAGGAGCTCTTTCTACAATACCACAATGTCCAGTTACAAATAAATGACCAGAAAGAAGAAATTGATTAAAAAAAATTAAAGGGAATTTTTCAGTTCATAGTTGTTGCTTATTGCCATAAGTATGTACAAAACATGGGATGAGTATGCTCAGATATATCAGTAATATCCTTTATTTTCTGTGTTTTTCTCATCTTGTTTGGTTTTCATTCATGTGTTCCCATAAATGTATTACAAAAGTCCCATCCAACTTGCCAAGAGTTTTCTTTGCATTGTTCACATTTTTCAGAGATGAGTGGAACACACAGGTGGTATATGGTCATCCTTCTCTTTTATCACACACCCAGCTCATCATTTTTGTTAGTCCCACATTAAATAACAACTGCTCACATGTATATGCGAATTTAAGTTTGGGAAACTCTTTACATACACTACCTTATTTGATCTTGGCAATGACCCTGTGAGGCAGGTGTTATCAAAGGCTTTTTGGGAAATTTCAATAAACAGTAAGCACAGGAGGATCTTATATTCACTCTGTCAACTGTGTGGTTATAAAAATGTGTTCTACTATAGATCTTGGTTTACAAAGTTCTTCATATTCGTATAAGGACGTCCTTAGTGTCTGTAGGAGAAGGGGAGCTATTTCACAAGAGTTTTTTAGAGATGGGGAAGTAGGCATGTGGGTCAGTAATTACCAACATTTTCTCACCTTAAAATCTGTGAGTTCAGGTTGGGGAAGTTTGTTGTTGTTAGTCATTTCAGTCATGTCTGACTCTTCGTGAGTCCATTTGGGATTTTCTTGGCAAAGAATCTGTAGTGGTTTGCCATTCCTTCTCCAGCTTACTTTACAGATGAAGAAACTGAGGCAAACAGGATTAAGTAACTTGCTCCGAGTCATACAACTGGTAAGTGTCTGAGGCCAGATTTTAACTCAGGACCTCCTGACTCCAGGGCTGGCACTCTATTCACTGTGCCAGATGAATGACCAATGTCCTTGGCTGCCATAATCTCTCAATTTGGGTATGGTTTGATAGGCAAGTTCTAGGTTCTCTTCACCTCTTCCTTATGGCAACTGATTTATATTAGTTACATTTTTGTATAGAATGCTTATATTTGATGTTGGTGTTTTCTCCACTCAATTCCCATTCACAAGACTAATAACTTGTTTTTAAAAATAGGTTGGTAAGGGGCAGCTAGGTGGTGCAGTGGATAGAGCTCTGGCCATGGAGTCAGGAAGACCTGAGTTCAAATCCAGCCTCAGACACTTGACATTTACTGACTGTGTGACTCTGGGCAAGTCACTTAACCCCAACTGCCTCACCAAAAATAAATAAATAATAGATTAGTAGAGTTTTAAGTTGCATAATATATCTTTTTATTTTTTCATCTAGCTTTTAAGGACTTTGGGTCTTTAACAATTAGTAGTCTGCACACAGGCGATTGATTCATGACTCCCACATTAGTAATGAGTTATTTCCTGTCTATTAACTAGGTGGCACAGTAGACAGAAGGGCAGCTAGGTGGTGCAGTGGATAGAGCCCTGGGTCTGGAGTCAGGAAGATCTGAATTCAAATCTGGCCTCAGATACTTATCAGCTATGTGACCCTGGACAAGTCATTTAACCTCTACTTGCTCAGTTCCTTATCTATACAATGAGGACACACTGGAGAAAGAAATGGCAAACCACTCCAATATATTTGCAAAGAAAACACCATGGACAATAGTCCATGGGGTCACATAAAGTCAGACACAACTAAATGAATGAACAACAGTGGACAGAGCATAGAAATTGGAGGCAGAAAGAGTTCAAGTATAGCCTTAGATTCTTACTCACTCTGTGATCCTGGGAAAGGCACTTAACCTCTGTCTGCCTCAATATCTTCATCTGTAAAATGAGAATAATAGCACCTACCTCACAGGGTTGTTGTATCAGTTGAGTTAACATATGTAAATTGATTTGCAAACTATAAAGTACTATATAAATGCCAGAGATGATGATCATGATGATGTGAAAATATAATCAAGTTCATCTTTTGTAAGGTTGCTTTGGTGTTCACCACTAGTGCTCCCTGACTCTTTTTTCTACAAGTTATGTTTTTTATTTAGAAATATGAGGCTTCTAGGCAGTTACTGATTATATACCTAATAATTGAGCAAGGAGTTTGGCAGAGCTAAGGCCAGCCTATAGGGTTCTGGAAGGAACAGATACCATTCCAGGCTAAACTTGAGAGAAAACCAAGCATTCTGAGGCAAGCATTTTGACTCTTCTTGAATTGATTCATCAACAAGCTTTTAAGAGCCTAATATGTGCCAGATCCTATGTTGAGCACTAGTGATAAAAAGCCAAAAAATGAAACTGTCTTTGCCAAATGGTCAAATGGATCTGTGATCTCACCAATTTGGAAGCTCCTTCTAACAATAAAGATTGCAATTCATTCATATTTGCCATTCCTGGGAGACTCTTACCTATTTCCTTCTATAAGTTTACCACAAGGGATCCATCCAGAATGCTAGAGGCTTCCCTGGATTTCTCTTGATATTACAATGGTAATAACAGAGTGTTTCCACACCCGTCATCCCTCAGACTTATTACATGACTGGACCATCCTTTCTTCCCACCATAGATTTCCTTGTTGTTGGATTTTATTGTCAATCTTCTTCAAAGTTTCTCATTGCATTATATGTTGCAGCCTACTCACATCCACGTGTCTATTGTTCTATGTGATATTTTTTTTCTTTTTTGCAGATTGTTTTATTCTATGTCTGCCTGTCACCTAATTACACTAGTATGATGTTGGCATCAAAAATATGGACTTTTGCTTCCATTGGAAACCTGGGGTGATAAAAAAAAAAAGCTTTGTAATTTCCCAAAGGAAGTCTGTCATCTCCTCCTTCAGCTTAGTTTCATGGCCAGCTCAATGTCTAGATCTACTGCCTGTCTTCGAGGTAGATATTGATGGTCACTTCTCCATCCAAATTTATATTACAATCTGGGGAAGAGACGTTCTTCAACCACTTTTTTTTTCTGTGTGGATGATTACATATTTCTTCCAGGAGACTCTATGGTGCTCACAGTCACCAGAACATCATTAGCAAGCAGGAGCATCTCTAGGACCTCAACATCCACATGGAATTCTTCTCCCTTCCATCTAATCTCTATGCAAGCTCTCCTCCATTGCAGTTGTGAACACCTTTAATGAGCATATTTTCCTCATATTATTCCTTATCTGATATTTATAAGATGTTTATAATGTCTGGTTAAATCATCATCACTCTACTATGAGACTGGAAGAGAACAGAGGAACAGATTGGAATCCTGAATATGGTTCAAGTTAGGGTAGAGATAGAGAGAGAAGAATCTTGCTTAGAATTAATATGCTTATAATTGACTCATCAGACACTGGGTAGAGACTATAAGGAGCACTCCCAGAATGTAAATACATGTCTGATATAATTAACTCCCTCCTCTTTTGTAAATAAACTCCTCCAAAGCTCACAGAGGCTCAAATATATTCAGTAGCTTCAGGGAGGAATCTTGGTGAAGAGCTGGGTATTGGAAGTATAGGAATCTAAGCAGTGATGATGGGGTTGGAGGTATAGGAAGACAGAAAGTAAGTTGCAGCAGGACATTGAGCTCAAGACTTAAGTCCTTAAGATAGATGATTGAGCATCCTGGAACAGTTTGGGTCAAACTGCAATTTGTATGCTCCAGTAACCAAGAAGTCATCAGGATCCCAAAACAAGTTCGCAGTAGCACCACCACCATTACACAGAGGATCTGTGTAACTACATCCAAATGACTGAAAGTAAACACCATTCCCAAAGGATTTTCTTATCTTCCCTTTATAATATGACCAATTCTCAAACTATAACAAAACCACACTTCTTTCTAGCATTTAAGCTTTGATAAATGGATAAAATCATAGACTTCTATGTTCTAGTAATAAAACAAATTATGGATTATATTTATATAGTGCTCTTTACAATTTAAGTCATTTCATGCTAATTATCTCAATTTATTGATAAAATGCCAAACATGTTTTATATATCTAAGATGTGCAAAGCAACATATGGGGATAGAAATGGGGATACAAAGATTTTTTAAAATGGACACAGCACCACCCCCCCACCAAGAAGTTAGCATGCTATTAGAAGGACAGAACATAAAGATAAGTGAAT
The DNA here is from genome assembly GCF_900497805.2 of Vombatus ursinus. Taxonomy (NCBI): domain Eukaryota; kingdom Metazoa; phylum Chordata; class Mammalia; order Diprotodontia; family Vombatidae; genus Vombatus; species Vombatus ursinus. The sequence goes on along the minus strand of NW_020947390.1, from coordinate 11,811,817 downwards.
AAATAAAAAGCACTTTTTGAGGTAAGAGGCATTAGCAAATTAGGACTAAGGGGAGATAATCAGAGATGTCAGATAGGAAGTAGCACTTTCAAGGTAATACCTTGAAGGAAGATAAGTTTTCTGGGAGGAAGATAAGTAGGAAAAACATTTCAGACTTAGAGGAAGAGCTTGTACAAAGGTAAAGAGTTTGAGGAACAAGTCCAGTTTGGCTAGAACTTAGAGCTTATGAAAAGGAGTAATATATAATAAAGATAGAAAGTTAGGTCAGTGCCAAACTACAGAGCACCTTAAGTGTCAAGCTACAGAGTGTGTATTCTAAACTAAAGTTATGTGAAGTCATTGAAGATTTTTAACATGGGAGTAAATGAAATGGTAAGACTTGGGCCTTTGGAATATTATTTTGGCAAGTGTTTGAAGGATGGATTACAGGAGGAAGGGACTGAAAGCAGGGGAAAAATTAGGAGGTTATTGCCATAATATAAACAACAGATGACAAGTATCTGGTGCTATGTGAGTGGAAAAAAGGAAAGCAATATAAGACATGTTTTAGAGGTAGAATTGGGAAGATAAGGCAATTGATTGGATAGGGGAAGTACAGAGTGGGGCAATCAAGAAGAGGAAAAAAATCATAAAAATGACTCTCAGCTTCAAACCCAGGAGACCAAGAGGATAGTGATACCTTTAGCAGAAATAGGGAACTTTAAAGGAGATATGGGTTTAGGAGAAAGATATTAAGTTTAGGATTTGTTGTGTTCAATCTCTGATTGCTAAAACTATCTTGTGAGATAAAGAAAGAAAGTATCATTATATCCATCTAAAATGAGGAAACTGAGGCAAAGAAAAGATAAAATAACTTGGACCAATGAACTCAATTCACAGAATCACAGAGTAAGTTAACTGACATTCACTCAAATTACCAATGTTAACTAATCCCCGCTTTTCAGATATATTAAAATGTTGAAGAGGAAAAATTCCTCATTTTCCAATAGTGTCATTTTACCTCCAAAGCCTATTATAGATAAATTCCCCTCAGGAGAGGTTGGAGAGCTGCCATTTAATTGTCATTGCCCATAAATTAAAAGGACTGTTCCAGTCAGGTGTCATCCCCAGTGCTCGAAGCCTCTGTGGAGTCAGGCAAAAAATGCTGACATGTGTGACAAGAAGTGCCTGGCCAATGAGTCCCTACCTACTCAATGGCTCTGCCCAGGCCCAGAGTCTAATTAATTCAGCTCAACTTTTATTTTTTTTACTTCATCTGCATCAAATATAAATTACCAGCAGGCTCAAATGCTGAGCTTAGCAATCCAAAGGACACCTAGGGAAAGGAAAGCAGGCAAAAAAGATGTTGTCTTTTTTATCTTCACCCTTGTGCAGTGTGTAAAATGGAGAATGAGAGCCCATAAAAAGCTATATTCCTCCATTCTCATAACTGTGAAGAAGCACGTTTCTTCCTGACCCAGAGGACTATTTCAAGGGAATGTTCGGAGTGAATTTGACCCATCTTGGGAAACCTTGTCTCCTAATTGGCAGTAAAAATAAAGGACATCAAAACTCCACTCGGAGGCTATAATTGTAGCAGAGCAGGAGGTTGGTGACTCACACTGTAAAACTTGAGAAATAATGGTGAACCCAAGTGGCTTTAGTGACCACTCTCAATTTGTCCATATCCGGGAAAGATTTCACACATCCAGCCTGTTGCAAAAGGTGGGAGGATGGGGAATGGGAGAAGGAATGGAAATTGTCTCCTTATTTCACAACATTATTCGCACTCTGCCTATATTTTCTGTTATATATATACGTATACACATACATGTATAAACCAAAATGTGTTATATGTGTATATATGTATACATATATATACATATATATATACTCTCCCTCCCTCCCCCTCCTCTCTCTCTCTCCCTTCTGCCTTCTCTCTTTTTCCTTCCCTCCCTTGCCCCTGCTCCCTCTCTCTTTCCCTTTCCTTCCCTGTTTCCTCCTCTCTTCTCTTCCTTTTTTCTTGTCTCCTCCCTGTCCTCTCTCTGCCCCTCTCTCTCCTCAATCTTTCTCCCCATCTCTCATTTTTTCTCCCCTCTCTCTTTCTCTCTTCCCTCTCCTCTTTCTCTCTTTCAAACACCTATTTTTGTGTTTTGTTTTACAAGAAATCCTTAACTAATCATCATGATGACTTTTCTGAATTTGAAGATTTTCTGTCAGCAGTAAGAGCCTATTAAAAACTTTTCTATTTCTGATCATTTAGACTTTTAACTTATTCTGCTTGGCCCCAGAGGGCATAACTAGGAGCAATGGGTGAAATTTACAAAGTCAGATTTTGGCTCAATATTGAGAAAGAGCAATGCAAGTGGTTTAAAAAAAAAAAGAAAAGGTAACTTCACAAGGTCCTTCTGGTTCTAAAGTGATGTTCCTATCATTCCTAGCATGAGAGGTATTCAACTAGAGATTTGATAACAACTTTTCAGTGATGTTGTAAAGTAAATTAATGTTTCAGATATGGTTTGGACTAACTGATCTCTCAGCCTCTATAATCTTAGAAAGGCAACCAGTCAAAGCTGTGGTTCTACTTTACCAAAGTCACTTTTCTTAAAATGGTACAAAGTTTAGCTGTGTGTCCAAGTAATGAGAAAAACTTAGTGAACCTCCCTTTGTACAAGGCCAAGAGTTAGAGATAAGGTAACAAATAGAGTTAAGTTTAAACTTTAAGGGCCGGGGGTGGGAGGGAGAGAGGCAAGGCCATAAAGCCATAGAACATAAAAGCTAGAAATAACCTTAGAGAAATAATCAACTGGATGGAACTTCCAAGATGAAAACTGATCCTAGCCAATGGATGAAGCCCTTGTTCAACAGCAGTGTCAAACTCAAATACAAACAGGGGTGAATCAATCATACATAAGGATCTAATATTATCTATGTTCTATTATTATTTTTATTTATTTTGTTAAATATTTCCCAATTATATTTTAATTGGATTCACATGGTTCTTAGGAGTATTGTTGTGCTGCTGAACAACATGATGTAGATAGAGAAAAATTTTTTAAATGTTCAAATAACTGACAAAGATATATCTATGCATACATATATAATATATGTATATATGTAGAGAGGTAAGTTTAGAAATGCTTATATATTCAAAGGGCAAAGCTGAAGTAGAAGAAAAATCAGGAAATAGAAATACTGAGTTATCCTAGTTATTGACATCTGAAACTCCATGGAAGAATCATTAATTTTAGAGCTGGGAAAGACCTTAGTGGTGAATTTTGAAAAGATCTTTAAAGGGAGAGGACTTATGTGGAAGAGTGGAACATGAGGATGAGGAGAGCCTTGCAGATTGGGTACAGAATGGCATTTGTAGGTAAGGAAGAACAGTAAGTATAATGGAGGACAGAAAGACTCCCTAGTATAAAGAAAGAACACTATCTAAAGAGGGAATGAATGTAATGGATGCAAGAAGTAAAAATGTCAAGGAAGTTGGTGATGGACCTAAAAGTTCACACACAGATGGTAGGAGAGATCAACAGCAACCATGCGGCTCTGAGAAGGTGATGTGATCACGATGAAGTGTAGCGAATGTTGCAGTCCATGTCAAAAATGGGATAAAGGGTTAGCTTTGGTGCTAGAAGGACCTTTGCTCGAGTCACATCTTTGACACATACTGGCTGTCAGCCTGGACAAATTACTTAAACTCTCAGTACCCTCTCACTCTCTAAGACTTTAGGTTTCAGAGAAGGTGCCAACATGCATTGGTAAAGGGAGTTTCTTCATCTGAGAGTTCCCTATGCCAGTGAGATCACAGGGCTAGTCCATATCCCTGCATATATGAGTAATTTGGGTACTTAAATATGGTACTTAAAAATTCTTACACTTAGGGGCAGCTAGGCAGCGCAGTAGGTACAGCACCGGCCCTGGAGTCAGGAGGACCTGAGTTCAAATCCCAGTCTCAGACCAGATACTTGACACTTACTAGCTGTGTGACCCTGGGCAAGTCACTTAACCCCAATTGCCTTGCCAAAAAAGAAAAAGAAAGAAAAAGAAAAAGAAAGAAAAAAATTCTTACACTTGAAATGTTTAAAATAGTCAATATGAAAAAAAAAGTCCAATCTCTTAGAACCTAGGTTTGAAGAAGGAAAAAATTTCTGGAAGCAAATAAAAGTCAAAAATGCAGACAGCCTGTTTATTTGAAAGGGGGTGTAGGAGAGTAAGCAAGCTAGTTGCTAGTCATCAGAAATAGAATGAGAAGAAGAAAAAAAAGGAGGAGGAGGAGGAGAAGAAGAAGAAGCATTTATATAGTTCGTTAATGTTTGCAAAGCACTTAACAAATATTATCTCATTTTATCCTCACAACCCTGTGAGGCAGGTGTTATTATTATTTCCATTTTATAGACAAGGAAACTGAAGCAGGCAGAGGTTAAATGACTTGCTCAGGGTCACACAGCAGGTAAGTTGCTGAGTCCAGCTTGGAATTCGAGTCTTGTTGTTTCTACGTCTAGTGTTCTACCATCAATTAGCTGCCTCTAGTAGATGATAAATAGAAAGCAAACTCCTTGTGGGCAAGAACTGCTGCAGGGTGTTTTGTCTCAGCATCCCCTGACCCTAGTTCCAAGTCTGGCATGGAGCAGTCCCTCAATAAATGCCTGTTGATTGAATCAAGGGCTAATGAAAGTACTGCGTGTCTGACATAATATTTTCTTTAGGTTTTTTTATTGGGTTTGAGGAGGCAGCATGGATAATTCTGTTCAGACTAAAAGAAAAACAGTTGTTTCAAAAGGGAGCTCCTTAGTATTGCTGGAAGTTCAAATCAATGCCTCTGCTCTCATAAGGCCAAGCAGTTAATTAAAAGCTTTCCATACCTGGGATGGGAAAGGAACATCCTCAAGACTTGTGACACAAAAGGGAAAATAAGTTTTCAACCTAAGACTGGTAGGACAATAATAAGAACAGAGAGAGCTGTCAAGTTCAGATCGAGGAAAGGCACTCATGTCATGTCTACACATTTATATTCCTTCATCAGTCTTGCTCCAGACACATCTACGTGTTTATTCCCTTTCCTAGAAAAATATAATGCATGAATCCTCATTTAATAAAGTTGATATTTTTGTAGAGAAAGCCATCGTGACTGAACTTGGGACTGTATCTCACTGTTCTCAGCTATCTCAATCTGGGAAGTCCCATAGCTATGGTGAATCTACATCTCAATTTTGGAGGGAACAGTCCTGATTTCAAGAAAAGAAAATGGACAATTAGGGAGGTTTGGCAAAAGGAATATTCTTTGTCATTTTGCATGACCTAAATTTAAGATTCCTATATTCTTAACTCACAGAAGGGTAATGTGATGTGGTGGATAGAGAGACACCTGTCCTTAGGATCAGAAAGACCTGGACTTAAGTTCAGCCTCTGAAACACATTGACTGTGAATTCTGGGCAAGTCATTTAACCTTCCAGTGTCTCCAGGTAACTCTTTACGACTATTAGTGGTAGAGAAGGTTCAGTTCTACATTAGTGGAGAGAGAGTTTCTTTACTGGTCCCTTTCCTGTTCCATCCCATCCTTAACAGCAGGTACCACCTTCCACCTGGTAGTGGGAATAACAAACATATTGTCAAATAAAAAATGAGCCTCCAAGAGAGATATCTTGCAAATCCAAGATTCATCAATGACTAAGGTAAATAACACAGTAGAACAGCATCCCTTCAAGGCATGCAAAGATCTCAATCCCCTGCAATAGCTTTCTGTTCACATATGCAGGTAGCTACATTGGCATTTAGTCAATGCTAAGGTCTCTGATATGACAGCATCTGGTCATGTTTGTATAATTATCTAAAGCCCAGTGATATCGCCCCTTGTGATCTATGTCTACTGTCAGTTCAGAGATCCGTGCTATAAAAGGAGAAATGTCCAGGATGAGGTCATTTTTGCCCTTTTGAGGTGGTTATTTGTTTTTCTGTCTCTAAATACCCTATGTTCTAGTGAGCTATTAGACTTTCAGCTTCTTCATTAAGATTCCATGCTGTTACAAGTGAATATCTAACAATCAGGTTTTAGACACCAAATGTAAAAGCTGAGTTCACTCAATCTATTTTTTGTCTTCTAGAAATAACCAGCCATCATATTTTAAACTGTCTCAATAATGCCAATGCAAAGTAGACTAATGAACATTACCAGGGAGAATGCTCAATTCAATTATTTCACAATTGATGAAAAAACAAATCTGTACTAACCCAAGCAAGTGGCACCCAAGATATAGTACAGCCTTGATTCCAGGTGACCCCAAACTACATTAAGAGGAATAGAAACCACTGAGGAAACTTTAATAATTCCTAGTATTTTCCTAAATAATTCCTAAAACACCTAGCATTTTCATTCTAATACCTCTGAGTTAACAGCAATAGCTATGTGGAAGGAAAGAAACAAGCAATTATTAAACACAATATGCTACTATGTGACAGCACAGTGCTAAGTGCTAGACACTGTCATTATCCCTATTTTACAATTGCTGTACCTGAGGCAGACAGAAATCAAGCAGTTTGGCCAGGGTCACACAGCTATTAAGTGTCTAAGACTAAATTTGAACTCAGGTCTTCTTAACTCCAGGCTCAGCATTCTATTCATTGCTTCTAGCAAAAAAAAAAAGTTCTCCAGAAAGATACCCTGGAACATGCTAGGTCTTCCTATATTCCTTTAAGACAGAGCTCCTGAACAATTAAACAGGAAATCCTTATTAGGGTTGAAATGTGCCTTAGCAGTCATCTAGTCTAATCCCCTAACCAAACCAAGAATCCTCTTGGAAATTTCCCTAGCAAGTATCTCTGCTTGAACAACTTCATTGACAGAGAATGCACTACTTTATCAGCCATTCCTCCAAGAGAAAAGACTCCTTCATGACAAGATGACACTTTTGTGAGCACATTCCTCAGATATCTTGATATCCTTCCTGGGTCATTCCTCCTCACAAAGCAATGTACACTAGGGAACCAAAGAATAGGAGCTGGATTTACTCAGAGCCAAAGAAGTAATAGAAGGGCACTTCTTCAGGTAATCTCTCAGTGGAAGATGGACCTATGTGACTTCTGTTAATGTCCTCCATGCCAATGCTAGAACAGGAGAATATGCAAGCAAAAAAGCTAGTAGAAGTCTTTATAGTTTTTCTCTGTCAATGTCTTAGGCTGAAATATCATCCAAATAGAATCTCCTCCAAAAAAACTGCAAGAGGGCAGGAATTGTTTTCCTTTTGTCTTTGTATCTTGAGTACCTATTATAATGGCTACCTAGCACATAGTGTATAGTTAGCAAATGCTGTTGAAGGGGCCCATGAACTTCAGGGGGGTTATGAAATAAAGGGCTTCCTTTCTTGGGGATGAACTTATTTTACAGTTGGCAAAGAGTAAGGAGGCCCTTTCTAAAATGTTTGTTGGTGTTCCTGGAGCATGGAAGCTACTAAAAACCATAATTTTCCCAAAGTGTCTGCTCTTGGCTTAAGCACCTCCCACAGACTCAGAAAGTCCTTGAGGAGGGGACACAGCAAATACAGTTGGTTCAGTCAAATAGGTTCCAATTACCTCTGAGGAATACAAACCACACAAATATACACAAATACCCTGGTAGACCAAATCAGCTATATATCCCCAGGGTTTCACAGACCATGTCACTGTTAAAGCAGGAAAACTCCTTCCCGCTTTTGTCCCTGCTTCCCTCCCATGCTGTGTGAATATTCTAGATTTACCCTAAATTCAAGTCTGGTCTAATAAGTTCTTTAAGACAAGCTCCTGGATCTAAGGATAAAAACTAACATTATTCTATGAAATCTGACAATGCTCAGACTGGAAAATCCTGAAGAGTATGTATCATGAGTTGTATTTGAGGATGATTCACAAATTTCTTATCTCCATGACTTTGCACTGAATGGTTCCCTTGCCTGTAATGTATTCCCTCCTCATTTCTACCTCTTAGGATCCCTGGTTTCTTTCAGGCCCAACTCATGCTTCACCTTTTTTATGAAACCTTTCCTAGATCTCTGTTCCAAGTATTAAAAAAAAACTAGTCTGAATATATTTTGTATATACTTATGTATTTACATGCTGTCTCCTGTGACTAGACTGTAGTATTCTTTTTTTCCTATTTTTTTTTATTTTTTAGGCAAGGCAATCAGAGTTAAGTGACTTGCCCAGGATCACACAGCTAGTGAGTATCATGTGTCTGAGACCAGATTTGAACTCAGGTCTAGATTGTAATATTCTTGAAGACAGGGAACATTTAACAATTGTGATTGTATCTCCAGTTCAAGGCAGATAGTTGGTGCCTAATAAATGCTTGTTGATTGATTCATCACTTGATATTGCTTTGTATTCTCTCACAGAGCCTAGCCCAGTACTGGATACCTAGTATGTACCGCTGAACACTTGAATGGAGGTGCCAGGCTACTAGAAGGGTCTAAAAGTACTCTATAGGACTAGTAGAGCCCAAAGGGAAAGCATAATGGTATTAGAGGGTCCCTTGTGGGATAACAAAGTGCCTGATCCCCAGCAATCATTTACAGCTAAACGTATTAGTGTCCATCCCCAAATCCCAAAGTCCTTTCAACTAAGCTAAAATTAAGATGATGAAACAAAATAAGTCAATGCAGCTGAAAGACATACTTACTCATATGCATAGCAGTCACCTTCCCTCCCCATCAAAAAAAAAAAACCCAGTCACTTGAGGTTCTTCAGTGTTCTTCACACAATGGCCGTCCAAAGCATAATAATCTGCTATTGCCATTGTGACCTGACTTGAACATAAAAAAATTATGAACTCCATGTTATCATATATCACATGAGAAGGGACTGCAGACTCACTGAAAGTTCCTTAAGCTGGAATTAGTTGGCCTTCTAACTGGTTTCAGACATGCTGTCTAAGTGGGAGAGCATATGCAACAAAGAAAGTTACATCTGGGTAATTGCCTCTTCCTTCTTTCTTGTATATACAAATTTGGTCCCTTGGACAGTACTTATATTGGGGGTGGGGAATGAATAATGGTCCAGGATGCTTTAGAAAAAAAGAGAGAAATAGGCATATCCTGATTTTCTCCATACTTCTTTTCTAGGGCAAGCCAGTCAAGCAATAGTTGTTCAGTGGCTACTACGTGCTGAGTACTGACCAAGGTGCTGAAAAGGGGATGAGTTAAAAGATTAAAGTATAAAAGAAATAGAATGTAGTTCATAGGCCTTCACTGAGAAGACAGAACACCTAGACACATCTGGACATATATGTCCCCATAACAAAGATTTCAGGGAACTTACAAAACAAAATGCTAACAATTATAAATGAATATAGCATAGCTTTGCATAACATAAGAGTTGAACATACAGTGGCTAGAAAACCAGCCTTAGAATATGGAAGACTTGGATTCAAGGATTTTTGACACATACTAACTGTGCAACCATGAACAAGTCAAATATTTTCCCAGTACCTCCAGTAATTCTCTAAAACTTACAGATGAGTTGTCCACTTGAATCAGTGGAAGGGCTTTCTACACTGATAGTTCTCACACCTATGAAATCACAGATCTAGACAAAAATAAGAATGATAATCCTAGAGTTAATTTATAAACTTACCTAAAGCTACAACTTTACCATTTAGAGCTACCATTAAAACAGTTTTATGTACTGTAAAGAATACTTGTCTTAGAATCAGAAAACCTGAGTTTCATTTCTGATTCTGCCATTATGAGCTATGTAGCCCTAGTCAAATAATTTCCACTCTTGGAAGCTTAGTTTTCTTAGCAGTAAAATGGACATAATACTTGCACTGCTTTCCTCTAAGATCTGATGTGAAGAACATTCTTAAAATGCAATATAAATATAAGTTAATATTTTTAAAACACTCACTAGAAATACAAACAAGGCTTGGAAAAAAGAGAGTCCCTAAATCTGAAAACATTATATGTTATATCTAAATTAACCTTTAATTTTATACCTATGGTTACTACTATCTAGTATATTGCTATTTACTATTCCTTGTGTTTAAGGAGGGAAAAAATGTAGTCTTTGATACCCAGGACTTTTACAAATACAAATTCCATTTTTTATCTTAATGGGTAGAAGAGGCATATGTGTGTATTTTAACCCAGATGTATCAAGTATTTAAAATGTGTGCAGTCCAGGGTTAGATGGCAAATGAAATACACAGAAAGATAAGACATCTTGATAGATGTCAAAAAAGTGGTACCTGTCACTTACTACTTTTATGAACTTGAGCAAGTCACTTAATCTCTCTGGGCCTCAATTTCCTCACATGTTAAAAGGGAGGATGGGAAGAAAGACTAGATCACTGATCAAGTCCCTTCTTGCCCAAGATCTGGGATCAAATGATTTTGATCTCATGGAGTTCATCATTTAACTATGGAGAGGACACATACAAATGAAACCCTGAAATAGTTCTCACTGAGTTCAGTGGTAATTTCATTATTTTTGAAGTATTTCCATAATTTATTGTTGTTAGTATTATTTATTTTTAATTGATTGATTTTTTAAGTCAAAATTGTGACAAGAACATGAATAAGGTGTTCTATCATGAATTTGCTGCTAAGGAGGAATTTCTGTCTTGTTTTTCCATTTTCAGTGTGAATAAAATATTTCTATTGCTGTGTGTTGCACATCTAGGCTTATTACTATAAACCAGGGCTGGTTCCCAGGGTTCAGGAAATATACCTAGCCCCAAAGCTGACTTGAGGGAAAATATTGAGTAGTTGAGGTTAATCTTTGACTAAAGAACACTGGATTTTGAGCCAAAGGAATTGGAAGAGGAGGAAGATAAGTAGAAGGAGGAAGAAGAAGAGTAAAAGTGGTAGTGGTGGTATTGGTGGGGTGACAGTGATAGTGGTTGGTTAGTTAGTTGGTTGTTGTCCTTCATTCTTGAAGAGGACCAAAATGACATCACTACGTTGGAGTCAAGGTACAGTGTGTCTAACTGTGACTGATCAGACCAATACAAGCTTGACACATTCTAGCACAGGTTGGGCACAAATAGCCTATATGAACATTTGGAGTGAAGATGTCTAAATTTGTGCATCTAATATTCTTTTTGAACTACTGCAATTCTGCTTCATTCCTACAGCACAGTGCCATCTTTGATGCAGGGTATTTCATGCAGAGCAGTCCTTTGTCAGCATCTCCCGTGTCACACAATCAGTTCCAAAGTTCTTCAGAGACCTTGAAAGTGTACTTTTGTCACTTCTTCTGACCACCATATGAGCACCTACCTTGCAGGAGGTTTCCATAAAATACTCGTTTAGGCAAATACACATTTGGCTTTGAATAAAGTGACCACCCCATCAGAATTGCATTCTCTGCAGTAGAGTTTGAATGCTTGGTAGTTTCACTCAAGAAAGGACCTCAGTGTCCAGTACCTTATCTTGCCAGGTGATCTTCAGAATCTTCCTAAGACAATTCAAATGGAAGCAATTTAGTTTCCTGTCATGTCGCTTGTATACTGTAGTAGTGATAGTAGTAGTAAGAGTAAAAGTAATAGCTCGTATTTACATGGGACCTAAGGTTTGCAAAGCACTTTTCCAAATATCTTATTTGATTCTCACAAACCTGGGATATAGAGGTATTATTATCCCCATTCTACGGATGAGGAAACTGGGGCAGACAGTTGTTAAGTGACTTGCCCACTTCCCATTCCAGTACCTTTGCCCTGACTATACCTTTGTCCCTCATTCCTGGAATGCATTTTTTTCACCTCCTCTTCTTGGAATACTTTGTTTCCTTCAAGACTCAGCTCAAGTGCCTCCCTCTACATGAGGCCTTTCCTAATCCACCTAACTACTAGTGACTACTCACAAAAAATTATCTTGTATTTATTTCATATAGAGCAATGTGGCATAGTGGAAGAAAAGCCACCCTCAAAACCAGGAAGACCAGGGTTCATGTTCCATCTCTGACACGTACTGGCTATGTGTGGCTGGGTAAGTCACAACGTCTCAGTACTCTAGGCAGCTCTCCAGGACTATGAGTTGCAGGGAAGGTGCTAAACTAGATTGGTAGGAGTCTAGTCCTTATCCTTATATGTTGTATATCATAATATTCAATGATGATGATGGTGGTGGTCGTGAGGATGATGATGATAACTAGCATTTATATAAAACTTTATGGTTTGCAATGCACTTTACAAATATTGTCGCATTTTATCCTCACTTTGTTACCACCAATTCACTCGTCACCCTCTTGAAATCTGTCTTCTCACTCTATAACTTTACTGATGTCTTCTTCCTCAAAGATCATTAATGCTCTCTTAACTGTTAAATCATATAGCTTTTTATCAGTCCTTATCCTCTTTGACCTTTCTGTAGGTTGAACTCCCTCTGGACTCTCACTTCCTTTACCTCCATGGCACTGTTCTGTCATAGTTCTGCTCCTATCTGTCTGATCACTCCTTATATTCCTTTTCTAATTCATCACCATTTCTTATTTTCTCTATCTACCTTCCCTCTCTTGTTGAGCTTGTCTGCTTTTGTGGCTTTAATTGTTATTTTTCTGAAGATGTTCCCAAATCTTAACATTCAATCCTAATCTCTTTCCCAAATTTCAATTCTGTATTGCCAACTGTTTATTGGATATCTCCACTGGAATGTCCTATCAACATTTCAAGCTCTGCATATAACAAATGAAACTTATCACCTCTTCTACAACTGCCCCTCCAAACTTCCCTATTCCTAGTAAAAGCACTCCCCATCCTCTCCATCCCTTGAGATTACAACCTTGAAAGCATCTTAGACCTTTCCCTTTCCCTTATCCCATCTTATCCAATTAGTTGCCAAATCATGGCAATGATATCTCCATCTCTCTTGTATGAGTACTCTTCTTTCCATTCACATGGCCACCATCTTAGTTCAGACCCTCACCATTTCTTTTCCAGACTATTGCAATAGACTCTGTTGTTCTCCATGCTTCTAGATTCTCTCTTCTCCATTTTATCTTCTACATAGCTACCACAATAATCTTCCTATGGCATGATTATCACAACTTTACCTTCCTGCTCTCAAGATTTTGATATCATTCTTTTGCTTTTAGGACACAAAGTATCCACCATGGCATTAAATGACTTTGATAATTTGTCACTAATATGCTTTTTTTTCTGAACTATTTTCATATTCCTATCATTCCCCTTCACAGATGTGTTGGTTCTAGCCATACTACTGGTTGTTCCTAAACTCAACATTTCATCTTGCATTTCCATGCATTCATATAAGCTATCCCTCATGCCTGGAAGAAATTTTCCCATCTCTACCTCTCAAAATTCTTGTTTTGCTTCAACTATCAGCTGAGGTGTTACTTAGTCCATGAAGCCTTCTCTCCTAAACCTTCCAGTTGTGCATACCCTCTCCCTTTTCAAATAAACTTGTATTTACTCACATGTACTCATTATATTTCCTAGATTCCCCCAACAGAACATAAGCTCCTTGAAGTCTTAGTGATTCATTTTTGGTTTTGTATCCCTGGTCCCTATCACATCACATAAGAGGCACTTAAAACATCTCTTCACATGAACTATAGGCTTAGGTACATGTCTTCACTGATCTTTGTCTCTTCTATTATTTATGATGCATCTGTCATTACCACACAACCTTATCTAGACAAAGGGTGTCCTTTAGCTCAAAGCACAAATAGCCATTTCCCTGCAGTCCATCAGAAGGGTTTCATTTATCTCAGAGACTCTCTGCAAGTAAGTTCTAATGTTCAGCTATTCAGTCAGCTCATAATACAGGGAAGACAGACTGCCTCTTTCAGTATAATCTAAAGCACCTTGGAAATTGCTTCTGAAAATATTCTATTATACATTGAATCCACAAGTTCCCAGCCAGGGTTGTTGGATAGTTTGAATTTTCCACTGAGATGCAGCTTTAGTCTGAAGTGTGAGCCACCATTGGCCCGAAGGAATATCTAATTTAGTGGTGTTGGTGCATTGCAGGGAATATTTGCATCTTATTATGTTATAGGGTATGCATAAAATAGTAAAAGGACCCAGCCCATAATGTGTTCCTCCAGTTAGAGAAAGGGGGAGGAGAAGTGATGTTTTCAACAGCAGAGACCTCTGATTATCCTAACCTGGCTCCTAAATATAATTTGATTCATTTAGAATGACAGTGGGGAAAGGGACCACAAAGCACGGAGTGAATAACCCAGCACGAAATAGCAGTCCCTTGGGGGAAAGTCCCCATGCCCATATGTATGCCTGATCTCTCTTACAGCAAGAAAGCATAGAAGCTTTTTACTTGTTTGTCTTACTTGTCCATCAATGACGGTGGCACAGAGCCAGGGTGATGGTAATTGTCCTGTTGGAGGCTGACCTAGATTGTTCCTTTTAAAAAAGATTCAGATCAAAGTAGCTGCAGTTCAAGTGAACAAATGTATATACACACACGTACACACACATCCATACATGTGAACAAGTACAGTAGAAAGACATAATGAGGGATTGGGCTCCAGAGATTGCTATATCTGGGGAAGAGCTTCATCAAGAAACTCACCAACCAATGAACATTTCTGAAGCTGTTGTGTCAGCCCTAGATCTGGTTTCCATGGCAATAAGTAGAGAACTGAGGTCTGCCACTACCTACCCTGAGGAGAAGGGTCAGAAATCAGTAAAATGCTCATCTGAACTAGATTTGAGATTTTCAAAGTCAATCACATCCATCACCAATTGCATTTCTTTTCCTTTATGTAAAGAATGTGGCTGAGTTTTTCTCTGCATTGAAAAAAGTGGGGAAGGTGTATGTAAAATGCTCTAGAAGTACAAAAATGATATACTGGACCCCAAGACAGGAATAGGACTTAATAAGACTTCACTGTCTTCATTATATCTCTGAACAGCCTGATCAGCCATACCAGACAGTGTCACCGTGACTGGGTTTTGAAAATAATCTACTTAAATACCCTCCCAAGCTTTCCCCATGTGGCTGTTAAGTATTACAGCCAGGATTGCTTAAGGACAAGAGGAGGACAGGAAAGGGGGGAGGGAGAATGAGAAACAAAAGCAGAACGCCATAAAGAACAAAGCTTAACAACCCAATTCACTGTTCCCAAGACAAATCCTTGCTTATGAGAAACACCATCCTGGCAGGAAAAAGCCCCCCAGTGACCTCCAAAGCTGATAAACAAGCAATTTAAGTTTGGCCCATGAACTTGAACCCCCAGTGTAGAGGAAAAAACACCTGAAAAACTCATCTAACACTGGCTGATACCATGGGGCTCAAACAATGGAGCACAATATGTCTGTAGTCTGGGAACTAGCCATACTTTCCCATCAAGAATGACTGAAGCCCTCTGGAGTCTATCCACAAATACTTCAAACAAGGAAAAGCTTCTGAGCCAAGAATTACTCTTTTCATCAGGCTACAACTACCCATACTTAGAAGTCAGGAGCTCACATAAATTTTATGGCACTTTTCTATAACCAAAGGGTTGATATCAAAGCTCGATGTGCACATCTCACAAATATGTCCCATCCACTTTAAGCAGAGGTCCTACTTCTTCTCTTTGATTTGCATCTCTTTCCCAACATAGATTTTTAACAGCATTGTCTGTGGTCCTTAGAATTCCTCACCATTCTCAGCTCATTCTGGACTTGGGCATTCTTGAATAATACATATAGGAGAGTGCCACATTTCTATATTCACTTTCTGATGACTACCCTTATTTTTATTTTCTGGGTATTTTTTAAAAATCTGAGTTAACCAATGAGTTCCCAATGAATTTGCATTATTCTCTTTTAGACAATGCCTCCTTTTCCTCCTCATTAGAAATGTTGCTCCTTGTATTCTTGAGAATTTCTTTGTTAAGAATGTCATATGTCCTAAGCTAACATCCCTCAGAATTTTAGGCCAATAAGTCTAACACATCATTTATCTGAACAACTTGAAATCTGTTCTGCCACAATCTACATGGCAGACTGTATCTTTCTTTCCCCTTCTCTATCACAGATTTTCAGAATCAGCATTCACTTCCTCTCAAGGTTCTCATCATTTCCATTTTGGGATCCAATTTCTCCTTGCTGGTCAGTTGGGAAGGTTCAGCCTATACCAACCTAAAGTCCTAAATGAATCTTCAGTCTCTCTCTTGACACTGGCTCCTTTGTACCTTCCTACAAACATGATTAATGTTCCCCAATCCTCAAAAAAGCTTTTCCTGGACACTTCTGGTCTAAGCAACTACCTTTACATATCTTTCCTCCCCTTCATTGTTAATCTCCTTGGGAAAGTCATTTATACATAATATCCACTTCCTTGACTTCTACTCTGTCCCAAACATCTAGCAATCTGTTTTTTTATTCCTACAACTCTGTTTAAATTACCTTCTCAAAAATCATCTGTAGCCTTCTAATTTCTAAGTCAATTTTTGGTTCTTATCCAGTTTGACTTCTACTTTTGACATAGTTCAGATAATCATTCACCCCCCCTTCCCATCTTGGTTTTAATGATAATAGAGTCTTAGTTCTCTTCTTGCCTCTAACTTCTCCATCTCCTTTTCTGGATCCCCTATCTGTTTCCTGACCTCTTAGTTGGAATGTTCCAATATAGCTTGACTTTGGCCTCTTCTCTCTTTTATATTCTCTCTCGGCAATCTCACTTATTTCTACTGCTTCATCTACCTCTTCTATGCATAAGATTCTAAAACCAATATCTCCAACCCTAACCTCTCTTTACAAATCCAGATTCACATCTTTAACTTTCTGCAGGAAACCTCTTCCTGACTTCTCCACCAGCACCTCAAAATTAACAACATATGTCTTCCTAAACCTGCTGTGTTGTCTCACTTCTCTATTTCTGTCTGTGAGGCTAGCATTTACCCATACTCCCAAGTTCATATCCTTGGAGTTATCTTTGTTTCATACCAAGTTCTAATGATTCCACCTACACAATTTATCTCATATTCATTCCTCCCTATATATTCCCACCAGCAATACCCTACCAAAAGTAATCATTACCATCACCTTTGCACTATTGAAATGGCTTCCTAACAGGTCTTATTACTTCTGTTATCTCCCCTACCTCCAAGCAATTTTTAATACTTTGTCCAGAACAGTTTTTTTCTTCTGCATATATCAGGTTGCATTACTATTCTATTCAAAAATCTTCAGTGATTACCTACTGAATAAAGTACAAAATCCGTAATGCATGGTAATAGCAAAATACAAAAATATCTAGTCTTCATCAACATCATAACTTTAGTCTCTTATTCCTTGTCCTAGTGCTGAAAGCCATCTGTGTGATCCTCTTCTCTAAAAATGAAATGTGCTGCCCAGGAAATTCCCATTCTCTTAACAGTAGATTGGACTCCTGAATTCTCAAACTTGGGACTGCTTGCAGGGCAACCTCTAGATTCTGGGGTTATATTGCCTAGGAAATTCACCTTCTCTGGCTGGAAGACAATATTCTAAGACTCTGGAACTTTTGGCCATCAGGAATTCTCAATACTTCCCCTCTTTACAGCTATTTGATAGTTGAGAAGTTAAGCCATTGCCTTTCTAAGGATGGATCCAAGAACTTAATAGCATCCAGGCATATTTTATCAGACCAAATTGATGATTACCTACAACATCTATGTGCTTCTGCAAAAAGGCACCAATTAATGGCTCTTGGGGGTAGGGAGTATGGGCATGATAGCATACAGCTTATGATATGTCTTTGTCCAAAGGCTTTCACTGGTGGCTCCAGAGGGTAGGAAATCTAATTTATATAATATAATAATTTTATATTTATGTGTGTGTGTATACATCCCTAATTCAAGACCCAAGACCACTCTGTGCTCTCAAGATCTAATGTCTCCATCTTATAGACCAGTACAAAATGGTGACTCCACTTGAGATAGTCCACCCCACTACAGTAGAAGTTAAACAATTGATCTTGGGAATATCTCCTATAAGTGATACCTATCCTCCAGGAGGTGTCACGGAAGGTAACCATACCCTTTATAAAGAAATGCAATAAAAAGTCCCAATGATTGACTTCTCTGTAAATTAATCAAATTGATAGGAAACTTTTCTGATCAACCCCCTACATTTGCCACCACTAAGAGTCATCCGCCCTCCATTGTCTTCCCTTTTCATCCCTTCATTCAAACCTAGGCTATTCCAGAACCCATCTGTGATAGCCAGGTGGTAAAAAGACCAAGACAACCAAAGTTATCCTTCTCCCTTTGCTTTTCCCCATCACCTGGGCTACTTGACTCACCACATAGTTTAAATAAAATTGGGGGTTAACAACTCCATTCATTCTGATGAGATGGAAGATTACCATGCTTTGCCATATGTCCTGGTGTTGCATTTTATTATATTCCTAAAATTATCTTCAGTTCTGCTTCTACCCTCTACAATCTCCCAGTACTGTCCTCTGACTAACTTATTTAACCCCAGGACCTACATTCACCTCACCCTTAGCACTTCTGGGCCTTTCCATATGCCTTGAAGAGGAACAGTGTCTTATGCATTATTTCCCCAATTAGAGCATAAGTTCCTTGCAATCAGGGGCTGCCACACTTTTTCAGTTTGTATCGCTAGAATATAACGGTGTTTGACATAGTCAGTAATAAATATTCATTTATTCATACTCCCCTAAAAGTAAATAGTTGCAATCTCTGGCAAATCAAAGCAGGGTACCTTTGGGTTCATTGTTCTATATCCCTAAATCTAAATCTATATCCCTAAATTCTTAAGGGAGCTAGAAAGGTTCATGGCAACAGCTTATTCAGTGCAATAGCTACCCTAGTCTTAATCACCTTTCCCATGCTTTTCACAATAAGCTCATGGCAGTATATATGATGCTTAAGTATTAGACATTCCTTAAATTCATAATCTTTTTCTGAGGGTCCAGTGTGTGATAGAGCACACTGGCAAATATATGTTAATGTAACATAGATATGAAGCACTTAGGTGATTGAATGGATAGAATGGTGGGCCTGAAGTCAGGAAGATCTGAATTCAAAGCCAGCCTCAGATATTTACTAGCTATGTTACCTTGAGCAAGTAACTCAACTACTGTCTGCCTCAGTTTCCTTATCTGTAAAATGAAGATAAAAATAGCACCTTCCTCCAAGGTTTGTTATAGGGATTAAATGAAATATTTGTAAAGCACTTAGCCCAGCACCTGGCACAGAGTAGGTGCTATATAAATGCTAGCTATTGATGATGATAATTATTACATGCAGATGAGAAGAACTATGAGAATTTCATCATGACCTCCAGAGAATAAGTTGATTCATCATCTGCCAAACTTATTATCAGTTGTCACATTTCTTGCTCCTACTAGCATAGCTAAACAAAGAAATAATGGCTAAGAATCAAGGAGGCAGCTTTGACTGACCTTCTGGGACAGGTTCATCACAGCAAATTTCCCTTAGGGTATTCAATCAAGCACTCAATCATCTGACCAACAGAGGTAAAACATACAAGATGACTGAAGAAAGGGGAAAAAATATCCTCTCCCATGGATTTGTACAAAAGACACACCTGTTAGAACACACACACACACAAACATGCACACACACACAAAAGGAAAGGAAAACCCCCATGGAATTTCTGCCTCACCATGGCTCCCACTCCTTTGGCCTCATTTCATGAGCTAACTTGCTCCCTAAGTAAATCATTCACTTTATTACAATGGAACATTAGCAGACTGGAATTCTCCCTGTGGTTTTGTGGGTTAATGGCAGCCATTTTCTAATATCAATTAACTTCCTAGTACCATAGAACCCCTGAGTTTCAGATATACTTCTTTCCCTGTTGTTTTAGCATGTATGCGATAGCCAATTTTGTGATCATTAGAACTATAGAAAAGATCATATGACTGGAATTATGGCACAATAATTGATTACTATAAACTTCCATTTAAGATCTTAAAAGAAAGCAATTATGTGCCCAGAATACAATAATTATAATTATAACAAAATATAACAGATAAGAAGATAAAATACCTATATAAAATTTTTAAATCCTCATGGATTAATGCAAGAGAGTTTTATTATTTAGAGCTCAAATTCAGCATCCCCAATTTATTACAGGTTTTCCCTTAGGTCAGCACAAGCAAGATGGAAGGTTAGTGACCTAGGATTCAGGTATAGGGATCCCCTATAACAACGTTACCCAAACACCACAACTCATAAGAGGAAGCAGATGTTGATTTTGTCCAGCCACACAAATAAAAGGGAAAAGACTGAAAAAGAAGAGATACAGACACCGAGAGGTCAAAAGGCACCTATGATGATAAGCTTCACAGACTAGAAGGGAAAACAGCATCAAGGCTGAGGGAAATGGGAATAGAAACCAAGCTGAGACCAATCCTTTCTCTCACCAGGAAGTTACTCATGGCAGCAGCTCAGATCTGACCAACTCTTTGCCCAACACAAGGAGGCTGACATTATGCAGCAGCCTAGCATTGAGGGTCTCTATAGCAATAGAAGGAGAGCAATCAAAGAAAAGAGGGGGTCCCAAAAAAGCAAGTGATAAAGAATACAAGAAATATCAAATTATTAAGAGAGGAATATTCTTTAAGAAGATAATTAAACAACAAAAAATTGCAAAAACAAGGACAAGTAATATGTAAAAATATAAAGAGAAGCCAAAGCAATTTAAATAAACCTTATGAATGAAAATGAACTAAAATTGTCTAACAAAATATCAAATCCTGTAAACTTTCCAGAAGTCATGGAACAATAAAAATATAAACTGCAGAATGAGTCAAAAGAGAAACTAAACATTTAGAAGAAATTAGATCAAATTTAAGTAAGAAATCAAACTCTCAATATGGACTTTAAAATATAAATGGCATAGTAGAAAAATTTGAATACATGATGGGACTTTTCTCAAGAGAAGACAAAGCTGTGAGAAAATGGATAAATGATTTGAAACACAAAATGCTTAAAGGAAGGGAAATTTTGAAGAAGTGAAGCTAAAGGCAAAAAATGTAAAATAATATATGAATTTACAATGTGTGCTGTCATGCTCCTGTAATCCCAGGTACCACGGAAGTTGAGTCTGGTATATCTCTTCAGCTTCCAAATTCTGAGGTGTAGTGGGTGATTTGAATCAAGTATCCACTAAGCTCAGCATTGATATGGTGAACCCTGAGAAAGAGGTGACCATCAGGTTGCCTTTTAAATTGGGCCAAACAAGCCCAGATTGTAAATAGAGCATGTCAAAACTCCGATGCTGAATAAAGTCAGTGCCATGAGTAACCCTTGTAATTTCCAGCCTGAATAGGATAGGGAGACCTCATCTTAAGGAGAAAAAAGAATACTCATATGAATTCTATATAAGACAAAATAACTAGCCTTAAAGACAGAATGCATAGCAATAGCTTACAGATCACAGATATACTAGAAGAACTGACAAATTAAAAAAACAAATGATGCCACAAAGCAAGAAATGAGCCAACAGAACTTTCAAGAACTTCTGAACACACACAATAAAGCACTGATCCAACCCCAAAGAATTTATCAATTAATTTTACAATTAGAAACACAAATAACAGGTTGAATAAACATCCAAAAGCCGTAATTTAAAATATTAAAAGAAGACAATTTGAATAACAGGGATATTCCATTTTCACAAGAAATCTTAGGAGAGAATGGAAGAGCATACTACCAAAAACAAAAAAGCAACGAAGTTCAATCTGTAAGCTAGATAAACACATCTTAGACTAATCATTAAGGGGGGGGTGGAATATTGTTATTTAACTAGAGAAGGATACGTGAAGTATTGTTATAAAAAATTAAAAATGAACACAGATTGTGTAGACATAATATACAGATGTAAATAAATCTGACTTGCAAACACACCAAACAACCTAAGTACAAAGAAGATAAATAAGTACAATTATTAAGGATAAATAAAATGTCTTTATCTCATGTTTGTAAGATACTATTTAAAATTAGGAAGATTGACAGGTTAAGAGAAAGTACAAAGAAATGGTA
>NW_020947390.1:11677398-11784877 GCF_900497805.2 Vombatus ursinus | reverse complement strand
AGGACTAGAAGTATAGTGGGAATTTCAAAAGTAAAAAGAAGTCTCTGTGATAATAAAATCATGCCATAAAAAAACAAAAACAAAAAGAGAAGCAGATTATATATGTATATGATCTATGAGTGCCCACATAGCTTGGGTAGGAAATGCATTCTTAACCAAACAAGAAATAGAATCAATTACAAAAGACGAAATAGATAATTTTGATTACATGAAACTGAAAAGCTTCTGCACAAACAAAATTAATGCACCTAGGGTAAGAAGGAAAAAAATTGAATAAGAAAAAAAAAATTTGTACAGATTTTTCAGATAAAGATTTGTTTTCCAAGATGTATAAACAATTAATAGATATTAATAGCCATCCTTCAATAGATAAGTGGTCAAATGATATGAACAGCTCTCAAAAGGAGAATTGCTAGCTATTAATAAAAAATTTATAGTCACATGAAAAAATGCTCTAAATTATTATTGATTAGAGAAATGCAAATTAAAACAACCTTGAGATATCATTTTATACCTATCAGATAGGCTAAAATGATAGAAGGGGAAAGCAACAAATGCTAGAGGGGATGTGGAAAAATTGGGACACTAATTCGCTATTGGTGGAACTGTGAACTTATCCAACCATATTGAAGAGCAATCTGAAATTATACCTAAAGAGTTATTAAAATACCTACTTTGACTCAGCAATACCATTACTAGGTCTATTTCCCAAGATGATTAGGGGGGAAAAAAAGAACCTACATGTTCTAAAATATTTATAGCAGCTCTTTTTGTAGTGGCAGAGAACTGGAAATTGCAGGGGTGCCCATCAATTGGAGAATGGCCAAACAAGTTGTGGTATAAGATCATGATGAAATAGTCCTGTGCTATAAGAAATTATGAGCTCAATGATCATAGAAAAACATGGATAAACCTGTATGAAATAACAAAAAACAAAATGAGCAGAACCAAGAAAATATTGTATACAGTAACAGCAATATTTCTTTAAGAACAACATTGAGTGACTAAGTCATTTTGATTATCATAAATACCCAAATTAACTACAAATGACCTATGAAGGAAGATGCTATCTTCATCCAGAGAAAGAAATGATAAATAAAAGTATATATAGAATTGTTTTACATATATACATATAGATATATATTTGTGTGTAACAGTAGCCATCTTTAAGGTGGGGAAGGAGGAGAAACTTACATGATAACTTTCTTACATATTTAAAAGGAATAGCAAGTTTTACGTAATAGATTTGCAGTTTCATGTGCAATCATCTTTTTTTCTATTCTACTATGTGATGGAAATGCTTGTGTTATTTCTTGACTCCAGAATAAAAAAATAAAAATTTGAAAAACATAATCATGTTATACAATGCTCCAAATCACTAATAATAAGACAAACATAAATTGACAACTCTGAGATTTCGCTTCATATCCAGAAAATTGACAAAGATGAATAGTCAATGTTGTAGGAGTTGTGAGATGATAGACATATTATCATCACACATCGATGGTGGACACATGAACTAGCTCAACTATTTTGGAAAGAAATTTAGAATTATGTAAATGAAGTGACTAAAATGTCTATACCCTTTGACTCAAAAATTCTTCTACTGATCCTATGCCTTAAGGACAGTATGGATAAAAAGAAAGTCCCTATTTATTAAATATTTATAGCAGCACTTTTTCATGATAACAAAGAATGTGAAACAAAGTAGATGTATATTGATTTTGGTATGGCTAAACAAATGGTAGATGATCATAATGGAATTCTATTGTACTACAAAAAAGGACAAATGTGATGAATGCAGAGAAACATGGAAAGATTTACATGAACTAATATAGAATAAAGTACGCAGAGTCAAGAAAATAATATACACAATGACTACAATGTAAACAGAAAGAACGACCAGAAAATATACATTTTTTAATGAGTGCTACAAAATGACAAAGAACAAGCATGGGTCCAAAGAGGTAATAGAGAAGACAGCCTCACCCCACCTCTTTGCAGAGACAAGAGGTCCCTGAGTGTAGTATATTGCACACATTTTAAGATTTTTTTTCCCATGTATTGACTCTTTTAACTGATTTCCCCTTTTTCTTTTCTTTTCTTCAAAATAGTACTTATTATATAGAATGATCCTCTAAGATGAAGAAAAGGAAAGAAAGCTGGGGGGCTGGATTTCAGTGATATAAAATAGCAAGAGACATCAATAAATATTCATTTTTTAAAAAAAGAAACTAATGTGACAGTTAGGTGGCACCGGCCCTGGAGTCAGGAGAACCTGAGTTCAAATCCGGCCTCAGACACATAACACTTAATAGCTGTGTGACTCTGGACAAGTCACTTAACCCCAATCACCTAAAAAAAATAAAATAAAATAATAAAAAATAATAATAATAAAAAGAAACTAATAGGAAAGTTAAGAAAAGGAGTGTGTTTGGGGTTGGGGAGAAAATAATTAGTTCTGTTTTGGATGTAAAGAATTTGAGATATTTTTATTTCAAAATGTCCAGCAAACAATTTATAAGAGGAAAATGGAACTCAGGAAAAAGACTAGATCTAGATATTTAGATCTTGGACTCATTTGCATAGAGGTAATATGTAAACTCATGGGAATTGATGATAGAATATACATAGAGAGAAAAAATGTCTGACTAGAAAAATATTTGGCTGGTCACATAGTGAGTTTAACTCGACTGGTCTATTGATTTCCACTCAGTGTCAAGAAAGGCTACTGGCACATTTGTGAGATTTCTTGGGCAATGGGGGGGATGATTTTTGGAAATACATGGATGAGAGGTATACAGGATGAAGAGTCACAAATAGGTTTCAATCTGTGAGAGGAAATGCAGCAATTAATCCATTATGTCATTGCATTTAATTCAAAAGCTCCAATAAATACAAAATTTGAGAAATTCCAATAGAAATACTCTTCTAGGTTAGGAATTCTCTTCTTTTATTTATTCCTGCATTCATTTTCTCATGTGTTTTATAGGTACATGTGAATACTTCATCAACCCAAATTGTCCTTAATACTAAAAATGAAGGCAAACTGCAATCAAGGATGTTAAACTTGCAAAGTAAATAAGGGCCAGGTTGTTAGATTCCTCCAGAGAATCAGTGATGATTTCCAACAGCCAACAGATGACAAAGACAGCCAGGTAGAAAAGCCAGTGAGCACACCAGAAGTTCCTAGCCAGGAGCATCGGCAGATAATAGAGAGTAGGAAGTTACCACAGTGCTGAAGTCAATGGAACAGCCCCCCCATGAGAAAAGTATAGTGAACTCCTTGGGAGTGACTGGTAGGGGATCCCAATATTAGAGGAACCATCATGCTGGGATTATAAATGACCCTGAGGAATGCTCAGTGTGAGACCTTAGAGTGATTATAATTTATTTATAGAAAATGTTAACATCCATTGATTTTCTTTCTTTTAAATGAAGTTTATTTTGCTATAGTATAGCTAGTACGCTTGTAGGTGGAAGTTGGAGCCAACCTAATAGGTTTTTTTCATGGAAGGATATTTCCCAAGTTTCTGGGTTGGGGCTTAAGCCAACCCATGGTTGACCACCTCTCACCCCACAAAACTAAGCCAAGTTTTTTATACCTCAGGCTTCTGTGACTCAAGTTCCTACAAGAGATGGTTCATTGGGAAGGTGGAAAGAATAAATCCAGGAATGAAGGTGACATAAAAGCAAAACATATCCATTTTAATTATTGAAAAATTAATCTAAACAAAATATGATTGCCAAAATACCAGGTACAAAAATATGATGTAGTAGCATCTTAAATAATGAGCACCAAAGATGACTAAAATAAGTAATTAAATTGTGAATGAGATGAATTTAACCAAAATCAACCAGTATCTTAGTGGGCTCATTAAGATCATTAAATGTTAATTTCATGCAGCATAAGCATTTTCTAACAATACCCATATTAACTGAGTAGAGACAGCAAATTTCTTTCTCTTCATCTCAATATGATTCTCAACACATTACAAATGAAGATAAGTACATCATAATAAAAGAATGCCATCAGAATTAATCAGTCAGTCAACAAGCACTTACTAAGTGACTCCTACATGCTAGGCAATAGGGATATAAAGAAAAAGTGAATCTGTTCCTATCTCAAGAAACTTAACAGGGAGATGATACATACATACACATGTTCATACACACATATGTATATAAATATGCAGGATAGAAGGTAATTGGGATGGATAATGTACTAGCAGTTGAGTCTTAAAGGAAAACAGGAATTCTAAAAGGTAGAGGTAAAAAAAGAGAGTACATTCTAGACATGAGGATCAGCCAGTGAAAGGCACAAAGATAGGAAAGAGGGTTGTACATAAAGAGATTTAAATCTTGCCTTTGCCACTTGATATGTGTGTGACTTTGGGCCAACCATTTAACTTCTCTAGGACTTAGTTTTTGCACCTGTAAAATGAGGTGATTGACCTAGATGACTGCTAAAGTCTCTTCCGTTTCTAAATCTATGATCCCAACAAAGTTATTGAAATCACTCTGCTTGTTGAACCAAGCATTCGTCAAAAACCTCAGTTCATTCTGTGTCTTGGACTTCCTGACGTTATTCTGACAAGCACGTGCAGCTCTTCTCCCTGCTCTGCTCCTGACTCTCCGCACTCCCCCTCCATTCCCTATCTACATTCTCACCCTGGAAAATGCCTCCCCTTCTTTGGGTTTCTCATCTTAGAAAATCCCATCCTCTGCTTGGTGGGTTCCTCCCAGAACTTCCATTTAAAGGGAGTACCCAGACCCCATGATCACTTCTTCACTCCTCTCCAGGCTCTGATTCTGATTCTAAATTTCTCAACCCATCTAATTCCTACCAGTACAGGAATCCCTTCTATGACATCCCCCAAAAGAGGTCATCCAACTCTTTTTGGAGATGTGTAGTAATAAGAAATGGACTAGCTCCCCGATCAGTCCATTGCACAGTATAGTGGATTTGGTGTCAAAAAGATCTAGGTTCAAATCCCACCCAACTC
This sequence comes from Vombatus ursinus, assembly GCF_900497805.2. NCBI lineage: Eukaryota > Metazoa > Chordata > Mammalia > Diprotodontia > Vombatidae > Vombatus > Vombatus ursinus. Next base: position 11,779,871 of record NW_020947390.1, on the reverse strand, counting down.
TTGTTAGTCGTATGAGCCTAAATAAATAACAACTTCTCTGTACCTCAGTTTCCTCATCTATAAACAGAGTGGGCTAGACTCAGTAGTCTCTAAAGTCCCTTCTAGCTCAAAGTTATCCTGTAATTACATCTGTAATTATTAGGAATTTTCTAGATGTGTTATGTTTTGCTTATATTTACTTATATTCTCCTACAATAGAGAAAAAAATGAACATGACGATAACATAATCAATATAGATAGATAGAATTGAGACTAGGCCCAACACGCTGTGGGAGAAGAAAAATGGAGGTCAACACTAGTAGTATGATGTCCTTATAGGCCAGGTCTTGAGGCTCTGATAACTGCCTCTAGAACCTGTGCCTTGGGTCACATGTACTCACAGAAGAAGGCAACACATTCTTCTTTCAGCTATGTGTCCTACCACATCTCTTCATTCCCATAGTATCCTCAGGAGCCATCATCATCAAAGGGGTTGTAATAAGCACCTATGTGGTGGTGTTCTGTCTAAACCAGATGTTGTACAAATTCTGGAACCACTATCATGCACATTAATACACATGTAACACATATAAAAGGATGAAGTTTTCCTGGAGGAAGAGGAGCAGGGGTACAGAGTGGTTCTTTGATTTAATACTGCAAAGCAAGAGAGGAGTCATTTCCAGCTCATGTACTATCCTACACAACAGTGGTATAAACTCAAATAGAAATGTGGACAAGTGACCAATACATAAGGATCCCTGTAGGCCACATGTTGACTTAGAATGCCACATATTAACATTACCTACATTTTATTGTATTTTTATTCATTTTATTAACATTTTAACAATTACATTTTAATCAGATTTGAGAAGCACTCAGGAGTGACCCATTTGTGTTTGACACCTCTGCTCCACAATACTAGGAAGAGGAGAACCTCTCTTCTGCTGGAGACTAAACTGAGATCGCTTTCCCTATGAAAAGTCACATTTAAGTCCAAGGTGAAGGACAGAGAACTGCATGCTTCCCTGCTTAGATGATTATGATGGCAAAATATATTGTTTGTGAAAGGGGAAAAATGAGCTCCCTCTGCTACTTCCTGAGAAATTTCACTGTCAAACACTGACAAGTTTGTTCCCACACAAGAATGACCCAAAACATCATTTACATCATCTATCACTCTCCCTCTGTCTTCACCACCCAACCTCCTGCATAATAAGATGGAAAAGCTCTAAAGTGTAATTATACAGTATTGAGGAAAGTTCTAAAATGTAATTATATGGCATTGGGCAAAATTCTGTGAACATCCTCAGCTGTGCCACAGAAACTTTCCAAAGCAAATTAAGAGACACTACTCAAATGCCAGCTGCTGTCTTTGGGCCTGTTGCCTCCCACCGCTGCTTCTTCAGGGGCTATGATTGTTTCCCATTGAAGAAGCTAGCTACAAAGACTCAGGATCAAAGGGAAATGGTACCAAGAGTCACCCCATATACACCAAATCAGGGCCTCTGGGAAACACCAAAGGTGACACAAGATTGACTCTTCATCATATAGCCAAACGTGGCAAAATACTCATAGAATGAAGGAATACGAGAGTAATCAAGAATAATATGTCTCTATGGTTTACACAATGGTAGCAGAGTAGGTAAGACACTGAGACAAATGGCCATAATCCAATTTGCCAAGGCTGCCAGCAGCCATTTCACCATCTAATGCTTAGCTCTCATCTTCCGCTATCTTTCCATTGTCCTGAACACCTAGATCCACCTCTAGCCACACCTGGTCCTGACTTTGATGATATCAATTTTAATGGTATTTCCTCTAATCTTTCCACCTTCCCCTTTGGTTCCTATACTGAAGTTCCTTTCCACAAATTCTTATTCAATCAATAAAGCACTTATTAGGTACCTGTATATGTCAGACACTGTGGTAGGCACTAGGGATACAAACGCAAAGAATAAAACAATCCTTACATGGAGCTTACTATTCTGATGTTTTTCATACTCCATTCTGCCCTGAGTCATATATTGTTCTCCCATTTTCACATTCACCTTTACTGATATATTTTGTTGTTTGGTGCTTTTTTTTCATTATAATCATTTACAGATTACTCTGGTTTCATGAGAGGTCTCATATAACAAAGTAAAAGTTAAGCCAAATTAATAATAAAGTGACCTCAGCTGAAAGCTTACATAACATTTCACAGCTGTAGAAACCTCTTCCATCTATTTTTTTAAGTTAAAGGAAACCTATTTTCTCTTCCTCCCATGGGCAAGAAAAAGAAAGTTAATGAAAGTTAAGGAAAGGAAAGTTAAGGAAGAGAAAGGAAAAAAAATTAAGTAAAAGAGGGAGAGAAAGGAAAAAGAAAAGCAAATTTCTTATTAAAAATGTACATAATCAAAGTGAAACAAATTTCCCCAATGGCTGTACACAAAAATATGTTATCATTCCACCCATTAAATCCATCACTTTTCTGTCATGGATAGCATGTTTCTTCATTGATCCTTCGGAATTATGAACTGGCAATTTATGAATCATAGTTCTTATGGCTTTTACAGTTGTCATCACTCTCTGAGACTGTATCCACTTTGCTTCCTCTAAAGTCTGCTTGGCTTCTGACCACTGCCTATCTGCAGACTCTGTTATTAGCTTTGGTACTCACACCTTATCAATATCCTCAGTACCCTCTGCCTCTCTGATTGGAGGGCTTGGGTGGGTGGGGAAGCAAAGTAAAGAAATCCTCTCAAATCCTCCATTTAAAGATAGCTCCCAGGTCTGCAACTCTTCATTTCCCATCAACTGTACTACTTGGACTGGACTTCACTAGGCTGCCCTTTCCAGTTTCCATTTGTGTGCAGTCTTCCCCATTAGATTTTTTATTTGTATCCCCAGCACTTTGTTGTTGTTGTTCAATCATTTCAGTCATGTCTGACTCTGTGACCACATTTGGGATTTTCTTGGCAAAGATGCTGGAGGAGTTTGCCATTTCCTTCTCCAGCTCATTTTTACAGATGAGGAACTGAGGCAAAAAGGGTAAGCGACTTGCCCAGGGTAACACTGCTAGTAAGCGTCTAAGGCCAGATTTAAACTCTCCAAGATTAGTCTTCCTGACTCAAGGCCCAACACTCTAGCCACTGCACCACCTAGCTGCTCCTACACACAGAGCACAATGAATAGCATATAGTAGGTACTTTGTAAGTATTTATTGACTGGCTAACTGCTTTTAGGTTTTTGTTACGTTGTATATTGTTCTAATCCTGTTCATTTCATTCTTCATTAGTTTATTTTTAAAAGTCTTCAAAACTGTTCATTTTTATAATATTGACAATATAGTTCCTATTCATTTCACTCTATCAATTTATGTAAGTTTGTCTGTTACTTTCTGGAAGACATTCCTTCATTTCTCATAGCAAAATAGTTTATATACCACAACTTATTCAGCCTCTGGCTGAATACTACAGTATAGTATGTTGTTGGGCTTTGAGTAAAGAAGGCCTGAATTTGAATCCTACTTTAGATATTTACTAGTTGTCTGATCCTGAGCAAATCACTTAACCTCTATCTGTCTCTGTTTCCTCTACTGTAAAAGGAGGGTAATAGCACCTACGTAGCAGTTTTATTTTGAGAAGCCAAAGAGATAGTATTTGTACAGTCCTTACTCAGCACAGTGCCTGGCATATAGTAGCCACCTAATAATGCTTATTCCCTTCCTTTCCTCTGATGGGGTTGGAATCTGGGCCCCAGAAAGGAAAAACCCTGGACTTTCCCACACGGCCAAATCTCTGAAGTTCCCCTGAGGCTATAATCCCATCAACTGGCCTTTCATTGTGACTACACCCAATCTCCCCTCCATTGTTTTACCTCCCTATGGCCCCTGGTCATTTCCCACCCTTAATCCTAGCTAGGCTCCACGAGGTCCAGGTCCCAGGAGTTCTGTTCACCCCAGCTTACTAGCCACTCCCATCCAGATCTCCTTAGGGCCTTCCTCCCCGACACCTCAAACTACTTGGCCACTCCTAGATCCCTCCCACAGTCTTTCTGTATATAAGGTCCATTTTGTCTCTATTAAGATGTTCTATTAAGAATTCTCTATTAAGAATTCTTAGAATCTAGTCAATAGTCCATAGATGCTCAGATTCCTTAAGAGTCTAGCTAATATGGTGAATCTTCAATAAACCTTGTTTTTGGCTACAAGAAGGTTTGGGTCGAATTCTTTTGGGCAGGACCCTGGTGTCAAGATTTTGGGATTCCAGGACCCCTAACCTCTAGACTGCATCACCTCCACTCCTCAATTGTTGGATATCCACTTAGTCTACTTTTGCCACAACAAAAAAAGACATTATAAATAGTTTCTTAAATTAAGAACCTTTTCTCATTTGATCTCTTTTGAGTATAGACATAATAGTGGTATAGCTGGGTCAAATGAATGACACATTTTTAGCAACTTTTAATTTGTAATTTTAAATTGCTTTCAATAGCTATACCTATTCACAGTTCCACCAAGAGTGCATCAATTGCTTATTTTCCCATACTCCTTCCAACATTTAGTCTTTCTTCCCTTTTTTATCATCAAGATATGAGATCACATCTCAGAATTGATTTAATTCCATTTCTCTAATTAGTAGTGATTTAGAAAATTTTTTCATATGGCTATAAATATCCTGGGTTTCTTCCCTTGAGAACTACCTGTTCATATCATTAAACTATTTGTCAATTTGGGATTGGCTCTTTTTCTTATAAATTTGAATCAGTTCCTTAAATATCTTAGAAATGAAACCTTTATCAAAGAAACTTGCTGCAAAGATCTTTTCCCAGTAATTTCTTTTTCCTTTTGAATCTTAGCTTTGTTAGACAAAATGTCTTAATTTTCTGTGTTTGATATTGTCCATTTTATCTTCTATGATCCTCTGCATTTCTCATTTGGTCATGAAATTTTCTCTGCTCCATAGATCTGATAGGTAATTTTTCCCATAAACATATGATAAACAAATGATGTCAATCAAGCAATCAACATTTATTAAGCACCTACTAAGTACCAGGCACTTTGGTAAGCACTGGAATATAAAAAGAGACAATAGACAGTCTTTGACCTCAGGGAGCTCACTATCTAAATGAAGAGACAACATGCAAATAAATATATACAAAGAAACTATATACAGGATGAATGGGAAATAATTAAAAAAGAGGAGGCGCTAGAATTAAGAAGGAGTGAGAAGGGTTTCCTAAAAAAGACAGGATTTTGAGACTTGTTATTTTTTCTTTTTTTAATTTATTATTTATCTTAAACATTTTTCTTTTTAAACAATGAGAAGGCAAGTATATAGTTTAAATCATACATGTGAAATCATGCAACACAGTTGCCATATTTCAAAAAAATAAAGAAAATGGGAAAATTATACTTCAATTTACACTCAGAGTTTATCAGTTCTCTTTCTGGAGGTGGATAGCATTACTTCATCATGAGTCCTTTGGAATTATCTAAGATCATTGTATTGATAAAAGTAGCCAAGTCCTTCACAGTAGATCATCATTATAACATTACTCTTACTGTGCACAATGATCTGCCAGTTCTTACTTCACTTTGCTTCAGTTATATAGGTCTTGCCATGTTTTTCTGAAACCACCTCCCCCTTCATCATTCCTCGTATAACAACAGTTCTCCATCATAATCATATACTATAACATCTTGAACTATTCCCCAATTGATGAGCATCCCCTTGATTTTTAATTCTTTCCACCACAAAAAGAGCTGCTATAAATATTATTCTACCTATAGGTGTTCTTCCTTTTTCTTTGATGTTTTTGGGCGACAGACCTAGTAGTGTTTTTGCTGGGTCAATGGATATTCACAATTTAATAGCCCTTTGAGCGGAGTTCCAAATCACTCTCCAGAATGGTTGGACCAGTTCACTACTCCACCAAGAGTTCATTAGTACCTATTTTTCACTCATTCCCTGCAGCATTTGTCATTTCTGATAAGTGTGAGGTTGTACCTCAGAGGTTTTTAACTTGCATTTCTCTAATCAACAATGATTTAGAGGATTTTTTTCATATGACTATAGATAGCTTTGATTTCTTCTTCTGAAAATTACCTATTCATATCTTGTAACTATTTGTCAATTATGGAATTTCTCTTATTTTTATAAATTTGACTCAATTCCATACTCAGTATATATTTGAGAAATCAGGTCTTTGTCAGAGAAATTTGCTGTAAATTATTTTTGTATTACTTTGTTGTAAATGGTACCTTTTAGCAAAATACGGTTTTCCTGGTTATCTCTTTTATTAGGTCTATTTTTTATATTGCTTATTCTAAAATCATAATTGCTACACCTGTCTTTTTTACTTCAGCTGAATTATATTCTGCTCTAGTCCTTTATTTTAGCTCTGTGTATGTTTTTCTTATAAACAACATGTTGTTGGATTCTTGTTTTTAATCCATTCTTCTATATGCTTCCATTTTATGGGTGAGCTCATCCAGTTCACATTCACAGCTACTATGACTGTGTATTCCCTTCCATCTCATTATCTTCTGTTTCTCTCTCTCTCTCTCTCACCCTCCATCCCTCCCTCTCTCATTGGCCTTCCCTTTTTCCCTTTATCTCCCCACTCTGCTTTGTCCTATCTCCTTCTCCTCCTATTTCCTTATTGGGTAATTTGCATTTCTATACACAACTGAGTGTGAATATATATTCTTCTTATTTTGAACCAATTCCAGTGAGAATGAGGGTCAAGCATTGTGTGCCACCACCACCCATTTTCCCATCCATTATAAAAGCTCTTCTTTGCATTTACCTTCTATGTGAGAAAAATTTCCCCATTCTACCTTTCCCTTTCCCCTTCACCCACTGCAACCTTCTTTCTCACCCTTTCATTTTTTCTGAGATCTACCCAACATAATTGGCTGACATTCATGACCTCTATGTATACTCCTTTTACCTTCCATGATATTGATAAAGTTCTTAGGAGTTATGTGTATCATCTTCCCATATGGGAATGAAAACAGTTTAACTTTATTATGTCCCTTATGATTACTCTCTCATGTTTACCTTTTTATGCTTCTCTTGAGCCTTACATTTGAATGTCAAATTTTCTATTCACCTCTGGGCTTTTCATCAGGAATGGTTGAAAATCCTCTATTTCATTAAATATCCATTTTTCTCCTGAAGGGTTACTCTCAGTTTTGCTAGGTAAATGATTCTTGGTTGTAATCCTAGATGTTTTGACTTCCAGAAGATCATATTTGACGCTCTCCATTTCTTTAAGGTAGAAGCTGCTAAATCTTGTATGATTCTGACTGTGGTTCCATGATATTTGAATTACTCCTTTCTAGAAGCTTGAAGTATTTTCTTTTTCACCTGGGAGCTCTGTAATTTGGCTAGAAGATTCCTGGGAGCTTCCATTTTGAGACCTCTTTCAGGAGGTTATCGGTGGATTCTTTCAATTTCTACTTTACCCTCTGGATCTAAGATACCAGGGCAGTTCTCCTTGATAATCTCTTGAAATATATCTAGGATTTGCCTTTAATCATGGCTTCCAAGTAACTCAATAATTCTTAAATTATCTCTTCTAGATATATTTTCCAGGTCATTTGTTTTTCCAATGAGATATTTCACATTTTCTATTTTTTTTATATTCTTTTGACTTTGATTTATTGTCTCTTGAAGTCTTGTGGAATCATCAGGTTCCACTTGCCCCATACCAATTTTTAAGGAACTGTTTTCTTCAGTGTGATTTTGTACCTCTTTTTCTATCTGGCCAGTTCTGCTTTTTAAGGAGTTCTATTTTTCAGTGGATTTTTATGCCTCTTTTACCATTAAGTCAATTCTGTTTTTTAAAGTATTATTTTCTTCAGAATGTTTTGTGTTTCTTTTGCCAAGCTGTTAATTTTCTTTTCATAATTTTGTTATATCACATTTATTTTCCCAATTTTTCCTCTACCACTCTTATCTCCTTTTAACTCTTCAAGAATTCTTGTTGGGCTTGGGTTCAATTAGAATTTTTCTCTAAGGCTTTCTTTGTAGCTGTTTTCATATTGTTGTCTTCTTCTGAGTTTATATCTTGGCCACCATAGCAGCTTTTTGTGGTCAAAAATTTGTTGTCGTTTGCTCATTTTTCAAGCCTATTCCTTAACTTTGAACTTTATGTTAAAGTTGGACTCTATTCTCCCTAATTGACAAATGGAGAGACACTGCCCCAAACTTCAGGTTTTTTCATGTTATTGTTCTCAGAGATAGTTCTGGAGTCTGAAGATTTTGAGTGCTTAAAAAGTGGCATGATCCTGGAAGAGGTGAGGTCAGGGCTCTCTTGATCTATACTCTGGTCTTTGCTAAGGAAAGACTTCTTGTCTCCTGTAGCTGCAAGCACTAGCATTCTTCTCTACTTTGGTACTGTGCCCAGGGCCCCTGCTCCCTTTTGACTGACCACTAGCACTTCTCTCCATCTTGGAACTGTGACCCAGAACTGCACACAGGAAATAGACTTGTCAATCAGTGTTGGTTCTACTCAGTGCCAGCAAAGGATCCCCTGTAATCTTTTCTGAGCAGTTGTCCACCCCCTTCACTGTCTCTGGGCTGAAAACTGCTGTACTACTGCTACTATTGCTGCTGCTATGACTGCTGTTACCACCATCACATGTTCCAGAAAGACCTCTATCCTGGGGTTACAAACTTCTCCTGCCTACTTCTTAAGTTTTCCTAGGCCAGAAAAATCTCATCCTGACTTTTTGTTGGCTTTGCCACTCCAAAATTTGATTTGGGGTATTATTTTAAAGTTGTTTGAAAGGGAATGTTGGGAGAGTTTGGCTGGATGACTGCCCCTAGTCTTCCATCTTGGCTCCTCCTCTCTTAGTTGGGACTTTAAAGGAAGCCAGAAAAATCAGCTGGCAGAATTGAGGAGGGAGAGCATTCCAGATGTGGGAGACAGCCAGATAAAATGCCTGGAGCAGTGAAATGAGAATGTCTTGATCACAAAACAGTTAGAAGGCTAATTTCACTGTATTGAAGAGTATGTAGCAGAGAATAAGGTATAAGAAGAATAGAAAGATAGGGGTAGAGCTAGGTTATGAAAGACTTTGAATTCCAAACTAAGGATTTTGTATTTGATCCTGGAAGAAATAGGGAGCTACTGGAGTTTATTGAGGGGGAAGGTTGGTGCAACATGGTCAGACTTGCATTTTAGGAAAAGCATTTTAGTGACTGAATTGAAGATGGATTAGAGTAAGGAAAGACTTGAGGCAAGCACATCCATAAGTATCCTATCACAATAGTGTAGGCATGAGGTGATTAGGGCCTGCACTAGAGTAATGGCAGTGTAAGAGAAAAGAAGAGTGCATATTCAAGAAATGTTGCAAAGATGAAATTTATAAGCTTTGGCAACAGATTGGAAATGGGAGGTGAAATACAGTGAAGAATCGAGAATGACTCCTTGTGAGCCTGACAGCCTGGGAGGATAATGTTGCCCTTGACAGTAATAGGGAAGGTAGGAGGAGAAAGGATTTAGGGGGAAAATAATGAGTTCTGTTTTAGACATGTTTAATGTCTAATGGATATCCATTTTGAAATGTTTGAAAGGCAGCTGGAAATTCAAAACTGGAAGTCAGCAGAGAGACTGAAGCAAGATAGGTAGATTTGAGACTCATAAACACAGAGACAGTTGTTAAATCAATGGGAATTGATGAGACCATCAAGTAAAGTAGCAAAGAGAGAGAAGAGCAGAAGACCCAGGCCAAAACTCTGAGGAACATCTATATTTAGAGGACTTGATCTGGATGATGATTGGGCAAAGGAGATTGAGAAGTAGCAGTCAGATAGGTAGAAGAAGAAACAAGAAAGAGTTGTATCCCAAAAACCTAGAGAGAAGAGAAAATCAAGGAAAGAGAGTGATCAACTGTGTCAACTATAGAGACATTGAGGAGGATGAGGACTAAGAAAAAGCCATTGGATTTGGTAACTAAGAGATCATTGGTAACTTTGATATTAAATTTGGTGGAATAAAGTCAGAAGCCAGATTGTAAGGAGCTAAGAACACAGTGGGAGGAGAAATTGGAGGCATCTATTGTAGATGGTAGTTTTAAGGAGTTTAGCTACAAAGGGTAGAAAATATACAGGATGATAGCAGGGATGAAAGGATCAAATGAGGGTTTTTAGAGGATGGGGGAGACATGAGCATAACTGCAGACAGTAGGGAATGGACAAGTAAAAAGAGAGAAATTGAAAATAAATAATAGCGTGAGGATTATAGGGGGCAATCTGTTGGAAGAGATAGGATGGAATGGGATCACTTGAACAGGTAGAGAGATTAGCTTTGTTAAGGAGTAAAGCCACTCATTATGTGAGACAGGGGTGAAGAAGGAGATAGTGTCAGAAGACATCTGAATGATAGCAGATGAGGAAGTAGGAAGAAGTGGGAGCTCATGGTGAATGGGCTCAGTTTTTTCTGTAAAAAATATCAGGCAAGTCCTCAGCTAAGAGAGTGGGGAGGGAAAGCCATGAGAGGTTTAGGGAGGGATGAAAAAGTTGGAAGAGCTGATGTGGAGAGTGAGATAGTGAGTTGATAAGGAAGCATAGTAGGATTGCCTAGAGCCTAACTGAAGTTGCATGACATAAATTTGCAGCAGACCCAGTCAGAATGGCTATGTGTTTTTTTCCACATTTATTCAGCAGCACATGTGTGAGAATGAAGGCAGTGAATGATAGGAGTGATCCAAGGCTGAAGTTTGCCAGGGTATAATCAGCAACAAAATAAGTGGGCTAGGGATTCAAGAAAGGAGGATAATGCCAAGTTGAATTGGTTCTCCAACGGGCTAAGATGGAGGAAAGAGTACAGGGGAGATGACCTTGGAGAGAATTAAGAAGTCAAGCAATTAAAGGTCATGTGCAGATAAAGAGTAGGATTTTATAAAGGAAAGCAGAGGGAATGGTAGGAGTCAATAGCCTATGGTCAGATATGGAATTTTGGAATTCTTGAACCTGGAGGTGGTTTTTTTTGGCACAGTCAAATGTATGAGCACCTTTGTGTGTGGCTTACATGGGATGGATAAGTAGTTTATCAGAAGTGAGTAGGCTGAGGAACTGAGTGATTAGGGTGTTTGAAAAAAAAGTCAATATGTATATTCAAGTCCCCTAGAATATGGGCAGGAAAAAAATTGTGAGCTATGTACTAAACTCATTGAGGAAAGAAGGGGAGTTACCTTGGAGTCAGTAGATAATAGCTACCAGGATTTTGATTGGATGGTAGATATGAATAGCATGAGCCTCAAATGAAGCAAGATTATTGGGTGATGGAGGTAGAAGAACCTAGAAGTGCAAATGGGGAGCAAGGAGTATTCCAACTCCTCTTCCTCAATCAATGAGCCACAGAGAATAAAAGCACAGTCAGCCCAGGAAAGGGTAGCCAAAGTTGTGGAGCCAGGTTTCAGTACTAACTAGTAGATGGAATGAATGAGAGAGGAAAAGATTTAAGGCAAAGGGAAGTTTGTTGCCTATAGAACAAGCATTCCAGATGGCATAGTAGAAAGGTTGGTTGGCATTTAGTTCAAACTTTAGGGTGGGAGGGCTGAGGGGGATGGGAATAAGGAATCAGGTGGTAGTAATGGGGATCTGGGTTTGGATGATGATCTACAGGGATTCAAAATCAAGAGGATGGAAAAAAGATATGACCAGGTGTAAGAATGTTCATTGTTGATTGGAGGGTGCCATTCATTTTCCATTTGAATGGTTGGAGATCAAGATGGATGCAAATGCAGTTTGAGGTGGGAGGCATACAGTCATATGGGAGGCCCTATTTCACCATCCTCTTTCCTTACAGGGTAGATATTAGGCAGGAAAAGGGTGCAGTCAGAGATGGAAATTGAACCTGCATACCTAAAGAAAGAAGTTCCATTCCCCACCAACTTTCCTCTTCCTCTTCCTCTTCCTCTTTCCTCAAGTGTGGTGTGGTGAGCACCAAGTGTGGTGAGCATCAGGAGATAGATGGTCAAAATGTAGGTTGCCAGTCTTTGCATTGGAGATTTTACACATCTCAGAAATGGATTGGCAGCAGGAGGCAAAAGCACACAGGGAGAAATCATTGCTTTGGGGCAGATGGAGAAGACCCACCAGCCCAGGATGACCCCTTGCTGCCTTCCCTCATGGGGCACCCTATACACAGAAAGAGATGGAATGCACAAAGCACATGGTCAGAGGAATTTTGGTTTGTCTTCTCACCTGAGGACACCTTTTATCTGTAGGCCATGTATCTATTTGGAGCTTATCTTTGTGTGTGAGGTATTGATCTAAATCTAATTTCTTCCAATTTTCACAGCATTTTTAAAAATTAAATAATGAGTCTCACAGTAGCTGAGGTCTTTATGTTTATCAAATACTGGGTTATTATATACATTTGCTATTGTATGGTATATCCTAATCTGTTCCATTAATCAATCTCTCTCTCTGTCTCTCTGTCTCTCTCTCTCTCTCTCTCTCTCTGTCTCTCTGCTTCTTAATCAATACTCAGTTGAGTTAATAACTGCTTTTGTAGTAGTATAGTTTGAGATCAGACATTGATACATTCCTTTCATTCCTATTTCTTTTAATTATTTCTTTGGAGATTTTTGATGTTTTTCTTCTCATATATATATTTTCCCTAGTTCTACAAAGTGATCTTTTAACAAAATGATACAGTGTTGAATAAGTAGATTAATATATGTAGGATTCTCATTTATTATATTGGCTTGATCTATCCATGAGTAATTAATATTTTCCAATTATTTAGGTCTGTATTCTGTAAACAAGTGTCATGCCTCCATCACACATCTGTCATGCCTGCACCACACCCATCTCATGCATCCATCATGACTCTGCCATGCTTGTGCCATACCTTACTTGCCTCTATCATGCCTATGTCAGCCTATGTCATGCATGCCTCAGTATGCCTCTGTAACATTTATGCCATGGCCATAACATGCCTCTGATATGCTTCCATTATGCCTCTGTCATGTTTCTATCATATTTCTGTCACATTTATGTCATGTCTATATCATGCTTCCTCCATCAGACTTACCACATCTATGCCCTGTATCTGTATACCTGTCATGATTTATCATGCCTGTTTCATGCCTTGACATGCCTCCATCATGCTTATGTCCATATATGGCATGCCTCATCACATTTATGGTATGCTTCTGTCATGCTGTTTGTCACACCTGTGTCATGATTCCATCATGTCTCTGTAATACTTATGTTATAACTGTGGCATGGCTATATCATGCCTCTGTCACACCACCACCATACCTATGCTATGCCTCCCTCATGCATCTTTCACACCTATGTCACACCTCTGTCATGTTTCTGTCACACCTCCATTACACCTATCTGTGGTCTCACACATCTGTCATGGCTGTATCACACCTATACTGTGCCTCCATCATGCCTCTGCCATAGCTCCATCAACCTCTCATACATCTCATATGTCATACATCTGTCAGGTCTCTGTCATGACTGTATTATGCCTCTGTCACAAAAGAAATGAATTGTTTAGGCTTCTCTCTGTGTATTATCTTCATCCTATCCTCCCAAAGAGAAGTCTTATCTTGTCCTTGATCTCCCTCTTGCCCTGAAGCATCATGATATATTAGCAAATCTGCTAATACAAGAGTCTGTAAGTGGCCCAGGTTTAAATTCTAGCTCTATTACTTGCTCTGTGTGTGACCTTGACCTAACTACTGAACCTCTCTCTGACTCAGTTTTCTCATCTTTAAAATGAGGTGATTGGCCTAGATGATCTCAAAAGACTCTTCCACTTCTAAATCTATGATTCCAACATAACTAGAAAAAAACATCCTTTTTATTTAATCCTACTTAAGATTCATCAAAAACTATTCTGCACTTTAGACTTCCTGACATCATTCTTACAGGAGTGTGCCATTCTCTTTGAATTCATCTTTAGTAACCTAAACTTCTTGTTTTCTAAAAAAAATCTCAGTTGGTAGATAAGCAGTCTCATTGGTCTCTTTAGATAGTTCTTCCTTTTTAAAATGAATCATTTGTGTCTGTGTCATCAAGGGTCTATTTGTAGTTTCATTCACCATCAAAATTCTAGAACTGATTATTAAAGAGACTTCTATAAAAGGAAGTAGTGATCTCAAAGAGCCAAGATAGCATCACTAAGAGTAGCCCATATCAGAAAAATGCTATTTCCTCTTTTGACCCAGCAACAAAACTGATAGATTGGGGGATGCTTTCAATATAGTTTACATAGATTTTAACAAAACATATGGAGTTTCTCATGTTCTTTTTGTGCAAAAGAGGGAGAGTTGGGAGCCAAATTCCAGATTTTTTTTAAAAGTAGTCAATAAGTGTTACATATCAGTTTGGAAGGAGGTACACAGAGTGGCATGTTCCCAAAATCTTTGCTTGACTCTGTGTTCATTAACATTTTCATCAAGATTTCTATAAAAGGCCTAATTGGGATATTTATCAAATTGCACATGACATGAATCTGGGAGGGAAAGTTAACATATTGGACTATAGTGTCAGGTTCCAAAATGACCTTGAAGACCTCCAGCTAAGATAGTGCCTTGTTAAGACTTAAAGCCCAGATTTCCTACAAACATCCTAGTAAAGCTGTAAAAATGCACCAGAAGGAACAATGACAAAGAAAATAAAACAGAGTTGTATGGGGGTAGCTAGGTGGCGCAGAGGATAGAGCACCGGACCTGGACTCCGGAGGACCTGAGTTCAAACCCGGCCTCAGACCAGACACTTGACACTTACTAGCTGTGTGACCCTGGGCAAGTCACTTAACCCCATTGCCTCACCAAAACAAAACATACAACAACAAACACATACACACACACACACACACACAAAGGAAGAGTTGTATGTTCCTCCATTCAGTCAAGAATTATACAAAAAGACTGCCACAAACCCAAGGAGGCTCTAAGAGAAAGAAGTCAGAACTGACAGAAGGCATATCATGGTACCAGCCAGGACCCACAGCAGGAGACATAGCCAGGTAAGTACCCAGCACTGGGCTTAGTCAGCCTCCTCTCCTCTCCCCCATACTCCAAGCTACAGAAGAATACAGGGCCAGAGCAGCACTCAGGCAGGCTATGCCCAAACCAGAGACCAGGTAGATACCTGTTATCTTATAAAAGTATTGCTAACAGCTCAATTGACAACATTTGGAGAAGCCTGCCTGGCTCATAGCAAGAGAGTCAACTCCAGGCTCAGAAGTGGGCAAGGAGAAAGAGATGAAAAATGGACCAAAGTCAAAATCCAAGTCCAACCACCAGGAGATGGGGACAAAACCCAAGAATCACTGCAAAGGGTGGGGCCTACTCTTGGCCATTGCAACCAGTACTATTGCTCACATGATCAAAGACTATTGGAGGAAGAAAATAGGTCAAGGAAAGATACTTGAAAAAACAAAATCATGACCAATAAAACCCCTGGATGTCATATTTCAAGAACTCTTAAATGAAAACTTTCCAGATCTATTAAAACCACACAGCAAAGTAGAAATAGAAATAATAGACAAGTGACACTAAGCAAGTCACCTAATTTCTCTGAACCTCAGTTTCCTCCTCTCTAAAATGGGGATAATAATAATACTTTTCTCCAAAGGTTGTTGTGAGAATCAAATGAGTTAACATATAAAGTGCTTTGCAAATCCTAAAGCACCATGAATGATAGCTATTGTTATGAAGAATATTGTGATCATAATAATAATCATGATGAAAGAAACACCAAAAGAAAAATTCCCAGGAATGACATAGCATCTAAATATTTAAGTGAAAAATTAATCAAATTTCAGGGAGAAATAGGCAATGAAACTTTAATACTAGGGGAGCTCAATGTATTTCTTTCAGACCTAGACAAATCTAACAAAAAAGGAAAGAAGTTAAAGACATGAACAGAATTCTAGGAAATTTGGATATGATAGATTTCTGACAATAAGCAGAAAGGAGCATAGCTGTTTCTGAGCTATGCATGGCATCCTTAAAATAAAAACACTATCTATTAAAGCTATTAAGGTATAAAAACCTAAATGCAGGAAAGCAGACATATTAAGCACAGCTGTTACTGACCAAAATGCAATAAATTATATTCAATAGGGTGTGAGAGAAATTATTAGTTCTCTTTTATATTAATAACCAATTATTGAATTAAGACTAAGGTTTTTCCCTTTTATATTTCCTCATTCAGAAATCAGCTCCTGTAAGTTATCCAATTAGCCTTTGTTAGAACAGGGCTGATAATAAGATGAAATATTGGGTGAGATGCACCCAACTGGGAAAACTTAGATCTGATCAAAAGGTAAAGAAATTCTAGTCTAGGGGAAGTGGTGAATTCTGGCCATTGTGTTGTAGTCAGACATGTCTGAGTGATAGTGGATTCCCCCTTTTATCTAGATTGCTTTAAATAGAGGGTAATATGGTATAGATTTGAATGCTGTGGATAAATTCACTTACCTTGGTAGTGTACTTTCCAGGGATGTACACATTGAAAATGAGGTTGATGTACACATTGCCAGAGCTAGCTTAGTTTGGGAAACTCTGAAGGAAAGTATGGGAGAGAGGAGGTATTAGACTGACTACTAAACTGAAAGTCTACAGAGCCATTGTGCTGACCTCATTGTTGTATACCTGTGAAACCTGGACAGTATACCAGTGCCATGCCAGGAAATTGAATCGCTTCTATTTGAATTGTCTTAGGAAGATTCTGAAGATCACCTGGCAGGATAAGATACCAGACTCCAAGGTCCTTTCTCAAATTAAACTGCCAGGCATTCAAACTCTGCTTTCAGAGAGTGCAACTCCAATGGGCTGGCCACATTGTTCAAATGCAAAACATACACTTGTCAAAAAGACTATTTTATGGAGAACTCACACAGGGCAAGTGTTTACATGGTCAGAAGAAGTGATAATAGGACACTCTCAAGGTGTCTCTTAAGCATTTTGGAATTGATTGTGTGACATGGGAGACACTGCCACAGGACCGCTCAGCATGTCATGCCCACATCAGAAAAGGTGCTGTGCTCTATGAGCAAAGCAGAATTGAAATAGCTCAAGAGAAATGCAAGATACACAAACTTAGAGAATCCACCCCAAAGGTTCACATGGACTATTTGTGCCTGACCTATGGCAGAACATTTGATCTTGTATTGGTCTGATCAGCCGGTTGAACACACTAAAACTTGATTCTAGGATAGTGATGTCATTTTGGCCCTCTTTGAAACCAAAGGACAGGAACTAAATAACTATGTGAACCTGAGCAAGTCACTTAACCTTGTTTGCCTCAGTTCCCTCATCTCAACTGAAAAAAACTGAGCAACAACATAGCCCAACTGATGACCACTGTCTTACCATACCTCCCAGCTACAGCAATTTTATGGCTATCTAAACCCTTTTGATTTGTTTATTCCTCTCTACTATATCTCTCCCACCACTCTTTCACCAGCTACTCCTTTTGATTCACAATTTTATAGATAACTTCCTTGTTCTTCACCTCTAGCTCTGATCTGGGACTAGTATTATGATATCCTACCTTCCCTTCCTCCTTGGAATTTTCTCTTTCTGAACCATATACAGATTAGTAGGGCATCAAAGAGCATATTTCACCTTCCTGGGGGCAGGTGTGTTTGTCTGTCTATCTCTCTTTCTGTCTATCTCTGTGTGTCTCTTGCTCTGTCTTTGTCTCTCTGTCTCTGTCTCTCTGTGTCTGTCTATCTGTCTCTCTCTCTCTCTCTCTCTCTCTCTCTCACACACACACACACACACATACACACACACACACTTACTGAGAAAAGTAAGCATTAAAATAACAAGGGACAAAGACTTTTTTTTTGACAGAGAAAAAGGCTCAGAACGCTAGTTAGATCATCATCTGTCCAAGACTGAGAGATCAGAGTCACATCTCTCAAACCCTCATTAGAATAAACTCATCTCTCATTATAATATTAATTCTTCCATTACTTGTTGGCCAGTAAGAGTTGATTTCCACCCTCAGGAGTTCCCACTCTTCCAGAAGCATATAAGTGGTGAGTGAGTTCCAGGAGAGGTCTTTGGTTTAGGAGAGACAGCCAAATGACCCTTTTACTAATTATCTACTAGCCATAATTAATAAAATAATGATTAGCTACCCAGAAACTATGTCTCTTGAACTTTTATATGTCACAGTTGCCCTTTAAGAATGATTACATATTCATTGGAGACTAAAAAAAATATTAAACCTAAGGAATTGGTGAATCAAAGAACAAATCATAGATAGAAAAAATAGAAATTTCATCAGAGTAAATCACAGCAATGAGTCAACATGCCAAAAATTATGAGATAAAGTTAAAGCATTTCTTAGTAGAAAATACCTCTTTCTCTGAATCATTTTATCAACAAATGAAAGACCAAACTGATGAATTGGGTAAACAACTGAAAAAAAATCAAAAATTAAAATTTTCTTGATGGTTTAGAGTATTGGACCAAATCTAGTAAAATAAAATTCAATAAATTTAAAGTCTTAAACTTTTTATCAAAGAAAAATCAGCTTCATATATATAGGATTGGAGATGCATGGTAAGAAAGCAGTTTGAAAAAGAATTTGGAGTTTTATTGAATTACAAACTCATTAACGATCTATAAATTATTTAAAACAAAAAAAAAGTAATGAAATCTTAGGCTATAAGAGAGGGAAAGGAGGTGATAATCCTGCTGCATTTTACCCTGCTAATACCTCATCAGGCATATTTTGTCCTGTTCTGGACACCAGATGGTGTCCAGGAAGGATGTTAATGAATTGGAGAACATCCAGAAAAAGAGACCCAGAATGATGAAGGTACTTGAATACAACCGCATGAAGATCAAATTAAGGAAGTGGGAATGCTGAGTCTTTAGAAGAGAAAACTTAGGAGGTTTCTTATAGCTGTCTTTTAAGCATTTTAAGGACTTTTTTATGTTGATAGACAGTAAGATTGTTCAGTTTTACAAATGGAAGAACCAGGAGCAATGGGTGAAAGTTGCTGAGACAAATTTGAGTTTGATGTCAGGAAAAACTTCCACTGTTGCAACTTGACACCATTTCCAAATAAACCAGGTGAGTCCAATGAAATTCTGTAAAGAATTTATAAATGGAAGCTCCTTTATTTGACAAAACATCTAGGAAGGCTAAAACCGAGGATGACTGTTTCTTTTACTGTTACAGATGCCTCTTCCTTGACTCCATGTGGAGCCCAGTTTTGGGCAGCTAGGTGGCACAGTGGTTAGAGTGTCTAGCATGAAGTAAAAAAAACTCATCTTCCTGAGTTCAAATCTGACCTCAAATACTTACTTACTATGTGAACCTGGGCAAGTCATTGCCTTGTTTGCCTCAGTTCCCCCATCTCAACTGAAAAAAATTGAACCACATACAGATTGGTAGTGCATCAAAGAGTATATTTCACCCTCCTGGGGGCATGTTGGTTTGTCTCTCTCTCTCTCTCTCTTTCTCTCTCATTCTCTCTTTTTTTTCCTCTCTCTCTCTCTCTCTGTCTTTCTCTCTGTCTCTCTTTCTCTCTGTCTCTCTCTTTCACACACACACACACACACACACACACACACACTCACACCCTTACTGAGAAAAGTAGGCATTAAAATAACAAGGGACAAAGACTTTTTTTCTTTTTATTCTTCACTTTTCCCTTAACAATTTTTGTTATCCTAATCATATATACAGTCTTTGATTAGAAGTTCCCTTCTTACTAACACTTTTTATCTTAATTAGGAATTCAGTTTTAGATATGTTATTAACAAATTTTCTCCAGGCTACTTCATTCACCTGCCTATGACTTCTATTTTTCTAATCTCCACCCCTGTCAAAAATTGGTGGAAAAGAGAAAATCATCCCATTTCCTCCCATTCCCTGAACTGAGCTCTCCTCCATCTTTTCTTGCACATAACAGAATTTTAAAAATGAAAAGATCACAGGATATAATAGTCGGAAGGACTATTACAGATTATAAGACTATAAGATCATTAGATCTAGATCTGGGGAAAACCTCACATCATCTAATTCAGCTCCCTCATTTTGCAAAGCAGGAACTTAAGGCCCAAGGATGTTAAGTGACAGCTCCATGGTAACACAGGAAGAGAGAATTAAAGGTAGTATCTTAACCCTAGGAATCTGAAGGCAGAGCCAAGATTCTTTCCACTGTTAAAGGCTCCCCTGTTATAGTCAAACACCTTCTTTTTATATGTATGGAAACTGAGACCCTGAAAGATGAAATGGCTTACACAATGTCAGGCAGTCCCAGAGCAGAGATTCAAATCCAGATTTTCTGATGCCAAATCCAGTACTCTTTTCATTCTGCTAGGGTATAAGAAGCTATGTAAGGCATTTTGCCAAAAGAATCTAACAATATTTATCATCATCATAATACCATGAAGAGGTATTTGCATTTTACTGTTTTTGCTTCCCGTCTTCTGGAGCGTATTGCCCCCCTCTATCACTTTCTCCTTGATCTTCAGTCTGTGTGTTGACTGCTTCCCTGTTGCTTACCAAAACAAAGGATGTTTTCTCCACCCTAAAAAAAAAACACCTCACTTGATCTAACCATCAACTCACTTTGCTCACTCTTCAAAACACTCTGACTTCCAACCCCATCATTCAACTGAAACTCCTCTCTCAAAAGTTACCAGTGATCTCCTAATTGCCTAATTTAATGGTCTTTCCCAATTCTCATCTTTCTTGCTTTCTTTGCAACTTGTGAGACTGACAATAACAATTTTCTCCCAAATATTCTATGCTGTCTGGGTTTTTGTGACATTACTCACACCTAATCCGTCTCCTACTAGCCTGATTGCTCCTTCTCAGTCTACTTTGCTGGTCTTCACTGAGGACTTTCCCAATAACCATGGGGTATCCCTTAGGAGTTGGGTCTTCAACTCACTTCTCCTTCTATAGTATCTTGTTTGTTGATCTCGTCAATTCCCACATATTTTAAATTATTATTTCTATACAGATTATTTCCAGTTCTATTTATCCAGCCTTAATTTCTCTCACATTACCAACAGCCAATCCGACATTTTGAATTGGACATTAAACATTAAGATGTCTATAATTCAACATGTCCAAGACAGAACTTCTTTTCCCCAAAAGCCTCCCCTCTTCCTAACTTTCCTATTCTGTGATCACCACTATTCTCTCATTCACCCAGGCTCTCAACCTGAGTGTCATCCTTGACTCCTAACTCTCACCTCCCCATATCCACTCTATTGCCACATTCTATTGATTCTACCTTCACAATGCCACGTGTATGCTCCCTTCTTTCCACTCATGAAACCATTACCCTGGTGCAATTGGTTCCCCATCACCTCACACTTGGACTATTGCAATAGCCTTCTGGTCCGTCTCCTTCCTCATATCTCTTCCCACTCCAGTTTTTCTTCCACTCAGTTGTCAACCTGATCTTCCTAAAGTGTAGGTCTGACCATATCACTCCCCTGATAAATAAACTCCAGTGGTTCCCTATTTGATTTTTAAAGCCCTTTATAACCTGGGCCCTTCCTACCTTCTCAGTCTTCTTACACTTAACTCTCCTCCATATACTCTAAAATAAAATACTGTGCTACTATCCAACAACATTGTTTATCTTATCTTTTCACTGACTGATTTCCATGGCATGTGCTTAGTACACTATCTGGCACATCATAGGCACTTAAGAAATGTTTATTGACTGATTGGCTCATTTAGTGACTCACTGGAATGTTCTCCTTCCTTGTCTACTTGTTGGCTTCCCTAGCTTCTTTCAAGACTCAGCTCAAAACCTCCCTTCTTCAAAAGGCCTTGATTTGTCCCTCCTTCTCCAGCTGCTAATGCCTTCCCTCTGAGATTACTCCCCTTTACTCTTTATATATCATGTATATACATAATTGTTTTCATTTTGTGTCCCCTCCCCTTTAGAATGTGAGCTATTTGAGGGAAGAGGCCATGTTTTTGCCTTTCTTGGTATCTCCACAACTTAATGTATAACACACAATAAGAGCCTAATAAATGCTTGTTAATTGACTAATTACTCTATCTTCCTCCCATAGCTATTGACTTTTTTAATCAGAGCCTGATAACAAGATCTTAGATAATTTTGTCTAATAGGGAACAGGTAGCAACAGGTTTTTTTTTTTAATTGAATCAAGAGAGTACTTCAGAAGCTGTTTTCTGAAAGAATATGTATCTCATGACAGAGGACATTAAAAAAATTTAAGGATTCTGGACACAGATTCAAGTTGTTTTCATGACAATATACATTCAACCTGTTCCCTGCATCTCCATAGCCAAGTCCCTAAGATAGCATCAGATTCTTGGCTACTTACCTATAATTTCCACTCTCTTTCTCTCTCTCTCTCTCTCTCTCTCTCTCTCTCTCTCTCTCTCTCTCTCTGTCTCTGTCTCTCCAGCCAGCCTTGTATCACCAATGCCATACACCTGCAATCCATTTTATATGCACATTCTGTCTTACTCAGTCTCCCAAATGTTACCTCCCACTACTCCTCTATATAGCCAAACTTGTCTACTTATTTCTCCCCGAAAATGCCAAAATGCCATTTTGTGTGTGCTTTGGATCCCACAGCCTAGAATGAAGATCCTTCTCTAACCCTTTTGATCATTTAATCTTATCCTTTCTTCAATGCTCAACTCAAGTCTCACTTCATTTATGGGACCGTCCATGACCCCCAAAGCCCATGAAGATCCTGCCTTAAACTTCACTCCTAAAAGTTTTGCTTTCTATACCACTCATTTGGCATGCAGCTTGTGCTACCCATTTAAAAATCTTTTTATGTACATGTTCTGTTGGTCCAACTAAATGATAAACCCATTGAGGACAAGGGAACATGTGATGTTTGTCTTTTTGTCTCCTTTAGCACCAAGCACAAGACCCTGAGGATGGCATGTACATAACATTTATTGATGGTGTTGATCAGATAATGATTATTCTCATCTCTCATTAATAAATTTCCACCCTTTTAAGGCAATGGACTCACAATATTTTCCATATCAAAGATCTTGACTCTTTCTGGTTAGTATTTCTTATACTCCTTATACCTTAGCCATCTTATAATCTTGCCACCTAAATCAGAGACTATACTTTGGTGACTGTAACCCTTTAGTGCGGTGGAAGGAGTACTGACTCTAAAGTCAGAGATATGGGTTCAAATCCCACTTCTGATACTATTTATATGACCTTGGGGAGGTAATTTCACCTCCCTAGACCTCAGTTTCTTCATATATAAAATGAAAGGGCTAGACTACACAGCCTCTAAGGTACCTCTCAGATCCAAAAAATGATCTTTGATCTTTGGAACTTCTGCCCTGGGGCCCCACTGTCCTTATTGGCAGCAATTGTTTCATCTAGTCCACTCTTTCAGGAAGGTACCAGCCATGTTTCATTTCACTCCCTACTCCTGGACATTTCACTATCTTGCCACCTGTGTGGACCCTTATGTCCTCTCTCACTGGTCTCCACTTCTGGAACTATGATCAAATCAACTGGGCCATTGTTCCTAAAAAAGTATGTTAATCTATACTCCCTTCTGATTCACTACCTCTATTACTTTTAGGACCAAAGTAGTCCTCCTTGCCAACCATTCCCAAATGTTTGTAGCTTCTCTTTAAGAATGCAGATTCCCAAAGAACAGAAACTGGTTTAGCTTTTATATTCCCAACACAGCACAATGCTTGGTCCATACTTAATAAATTTTTTTCCATTTATTCATTCCATCTACCTTCCTCAGACTATCCAATCTTTTTCATTTCCCACTCATTGATAATTCTTTTCTTTTCTACCTATGTTAGTCTAATCTGCACTTCAGACAATTTCCTATTTCCTACTGTGTCCCCTTTCTATGACAGAAATCACACACACACATATACACATACATACACACACACATACACACACATTCACATACACACTCTTTGCAAAGCTCCTTTTAACTCTCTCTTAGACACTTTCCCATATTCTACCTCCTTAAAAAGTCTGCTTTGACTGAATAAGTTTTCAACCAATGCCTTGACTTGCTCAAATCCATTCCTACTGTAAACACTATAGAAATGCAATGATTATAAGATGAGAGACTATATGCTGTACCTTCAAAGAACTTTCAAATTCACCCTGCTAATATTAAACATGCAGTTGAGATCATTATACCAAGTGAAGCTATAAAATTATGATTATTATTATTATAAAATTGGCTGTACTTATGGGCTCAGGAGTCCATCAGGGCCCTTGCTGAGGAAGCAATTGGTGTATTTTAGGATGAATGTAATGTCATTTGAAGGACAGGGAGAAAGAAGGTGACATAGGGAACAGCAAAAGAAAAAAATGGGCCAGGGAAGAAAGGAAGTTAGTGATTTTTGCTAAAATAGGAAGAACAAAGAAGGCTAAGCAGGCCTTGGAGAATGAGGCAGGCAATAAGGCAAGACAAAGAAGACTAGGAGAGGACGTTGAAATTCACAGTTTGAAAGCTGCATAAATTTTGTTGACATCAAAAGACAGGATCATTGAAATCTCTATATACCTAACCCCATCAAGACTAGACTTAGAATACTAGAGTATCTGGTATAGGCTTTATTTCCTGAAACATGAGCCTAAGAAAATTAGCATTTTTAGAGAAAAAGAGAAAGAACAATTAACAAGGTCAGCAGATGGATCTATATTTAAAAAATGGGGAATTGTAAAAGAAAAATCCATAGACTTAAATATGAAAAACTTGGAGGGAGAAAGGGAAGGAAACTGCTAACCAAAATTGGATAATGTTTTAATTAATTTACAGAATTATTTTGCCTAGAAAATGAATGATTAACTAGGGATGATGTAAATATATTCAGTCCAAAAATCTTTCTTTTTAAACATGCACAGGGAAAAATGCTTTAAAAACACTAAAAATGTATAATTATCTCCACTTTACAGCTGAGGAAACTAAATTAAGTGATTTACCCATAGTTTCACATGGTTAACAAGTACTTTGTCTTGGATTCAAACAGCTCCTCTGGCCCCAAATAGTACAGCTAGGATCATATGTCTATATAGGATCAAGTGTCTATATATTATATATGTATACGTATATATATGCACATGCATATACACATACACATATACATATATGTATTATTAAATACTTTTTGGGATCAGGAGAACTGTAATGAATCTCGGACCCAGTATTTACTTCTGTGACGTTGAGCAAATAACCTTCCCCTAACTCACTTTGAATGGTTGCTGTGAGGAAATCATTCTCTAAGCCTTCAAGTATTCTATAAATGAATTTATTATTAATATTATTGTTATTGTTGTTCTTTAAGATTAATAGTAATATTGTCTCATAAAACAGAAACAAGCAGGAAAAGGGACAAGCCTGCAGAGAGTTTACCACAAGACTCAGTTAACCTAAGAACCATTTGTTCATGAACCTGCAGAAGATGATGATGGTGATGATGATGATAACTCACATTTATATATCACTTTAAGGTTTGTGAAGTGCTTTACATATATTTTCTCCAAATAGACACAAAATTGAATCAATCTGTCAGCATATCAATAGTAATCTATTGTCATCTATGAGTATACTTGACCCACTCGTGGGATGCTATCTTTCGAGTGTTTCATGGGCTGTGTGAAGAAATGACAATTGCCCTTAAAATAAAATTAGGGATTAAAGCTGGATCTCAGCAACAGAAGGAATCCATACTGGATAAAATAGTTTTAAAGACACCCAAGGATTGATTTTGATTCCTTCTTTTTTTATTCCTTCTTTCTTTCATTTCTTCCTTCTTTCTTAATTTTTGGCATTAATATGGTGCTTTAAAATTCACGAAGCACTTTATACACATTTTCAAATTTGATAATCACAACAACCTTATGAGGTACATGGTACACTATTATTCCCATTTGTTTTTGTCATTGTTATTATTGTCATATATAAAATTAT
Source organism: Vombatus ursinus (assembly GCF_900497805.2). Lineage (NCBI taxonomy): Eukaryota > Metazoa > Chordata > Mammalia > Diprotodontia > Vombatidae > Vombatus > Vombatus ursinus. Next base: position 11,753,965 of record NW_020947390.1, on the reverse strand, counting down.
CTTTTTAAAATTTTTTAAGTAAAAAATATTATTTATAAATTTATCTGTCCCTCTCACTATTTCTTCCTGCCTCTCCATGTTAAGTTTAAAAAACAAATTTTGAAGTTTAAAAAACAAATGCCACAATATGTAATATACACAATCCAGCAAAACAAATTCCCATGTTAGTCATGTCCAAAAATGTATATATCTTTCTGCATTTTAATCTCATTACTTCTCTGTCAGAAAGTGAGTGATGTGTTTCATCTTTTGGCCTCATAATTGAACAGAATTCTAGTCTTTCAAAGTTGTTTTTCTCCATAATGTTGTTATTGTATAAATTGTTCTAGTTCTACTCACTTTACTCTGCATCAGTTCACAAATGCCTTCCTAGTTTCTTCTTAAATTGCCTTTTTTATGACATAATAATGTCATTACATTCATTTATTACAATTTGCTTAGCCATTCCCAAATAGGAACATATCTTCTTTGATGCCATTTTCTGCTGCCACAAAAAGAGTTATGGTTAATATTTTTGTATATACAGATCTTTTTAGTCTTTCTTTGGACAGTTAGGTGGCACAGTGGGTAGAGTACTGGGCCTGGAGTCAGGAAGACATCAGACACTTACTAGGTTGTGTGACTCTTGGCAAGTCACTTAATCTTGTTTGCCTCAGTTTCTCATTGGTAAAATGAGCTGAAGAAAATGGCAAACCATTCCAGTATCTTTGCCAAGAAAACCCCAAATAGTGCCCCAAAGAGATGTACATGACTGAAAAATGACTGAACAATGACAACTCTTTCTTTAACTTCTTTGGGGTATAGGCCTAGTAGTATTGCTGGGTCAAAAGGTATGAACAGTTTGGTGATTTCCTGAGCACAGTTCCAAATTGTTTGCCAAAATGGCTGAACTACTTCACAGCTTCATTAGTAATAATACACTAATGTTCCTGTTTTTCCTAAGTCCCTCCAACATTTGTCATTTTCTTCTTTAGTTATCTTTACCTATCTGATAGGTGTGAAGTGGAAATTCAAAGTTAATTTAATTTGCATTTCTCTAATTATTCATAATTTAGACCATTTTAAGTGATTATTGAAAAATTTCCAAGGATTGATTTTCAAGATATCCCAGGATAATACTAATGATGACTTGCATATCAAAAGTGGCATAAAAGACATTGTCAAGGATATCTATGAAAAGGAAAGGAAGTAAGCTAGTCACATAGGTAGAGCAAGTGATACTACATAGACAACCCACGCATTGCAAAACTGTACACTAAATTTTCTTTGTTTAAAAACAGAGGAAGTATGTCCACCTGGAGACAGAAAGAAGCAAGAATCACACAGGAATTGCAGTCTTTCATAATGGAGGGAGAACTCACACTGATGACATGCCAGGCACATAAAAGATAGACTACAAAAAAAAATCCTCAGTTTAAGTAATCAGAGATGTCAATATTATTCTAATCTTAGTTCTATTATTCTTTTCAAAAGCTATTCCTGAGTGAATTTTATGCCTATGTATATTTTTACATGGTAGATAGTAGAACTAAACATGCAGATATTTTCAAATTAATCAGTTAATAAAGATTAAAAAGCACCAGCTCGAGAGTAAGAGGTCCTGGGTTCAAATCCTGTCTTTCATGGATAGTATCTGTGTGACTTTTGGCAGGTTATTTTGGCCTTTACTTCCTCATCATTAAAATAAGGTGAATACACCAAGTGGCCTCTGAGATTCCTTCCAGCTTTAGATTTAAGATCTGATTATGAACTCAACTTCATTTGTGGCTATAGTTGTATTTTCCTTACATATATACAACATTTTCTAGAAAGACTGAGGTAATAAGCTTGAGGGGAATTTCATTTCTGAAAAGTTCTAAGAAACTTCTTTCTTCCTGGTCTTCCTCCCTCACAATGTCTTTTCTAAAGTTTGAAATTATTCAGGACTTAAACCAAACTTTCTAAATTCACTTTTGAAGGCTTTTAGAAATGGTAATGAAGGGTAAATATAGGTGTTAGCTGTGACATTCACAGATATGCAAATCCTCATATAGGTGATAACAATAAGTGAAAAGAAATTAGGAAAAAAGTATGAAAATACCTTACCCCAGAAAATTTGATACCTTTTTAAAAATTCTAATGGTGGTTGTGAATAGTTCCATCCTGGAAACCACACTTCTTCAATTCATTCACACTTATTCAATTCTATATGCTTGTACTTACAGTATAAAGTGAATACAAAAGCATAAAACTAAAGTAAGGAAAGATTCAAGCAATTTAAACCTCTACCTTTCTTGATTTCATCTCAAAAGAAAGCAGGAAAACATGGTAAATAATATTGAAAAGGACCTCCTTTCTCAGCCAAAGAGAAGACAGGAATTCACATACCTATTTGAGTTCCCCATCTGTTCCAATCCATATATCTGAGCCCCCACTAGATGAATCCCTGCGAGACCATGCCACATAGCACATAAATAAAATAAATTTAAAAAGCATAAGGGAACAAAAAAGCAAGGTAATAAGAATAACATTCTCCACACCTGTAAGAAGATAACTGCTACTTCTTCTGTGTAGCTACTAGCACAAATGCAAATCAAATTTTCATTCAATTGTCCTTGACTCCCTAAAACAGAGAATTAAGGTCACAACTGACTTGCAGTTTTGATACATATATTAGAGAAGTTGCTATCGGTCTGAGTTCAGTCATTTTTCTCTTAATCTTGGACAACAGCTAGTGAACAATTCCCTCTCAGAAACTAAGCCTGAGGACGTCAGACTCAGGCCTGTGCTGCTTAAATCTCCATCTTAGTCTTGCTATATCTGCACTAGAATTATTCCAGGCTGTCAGTTCCAGCCTACATCTTACCCTTTAGCATGGACTACACTTGGCCACCATATTTGACTCATCTTTCCTCCTCATCTGGTTGTACCTGTGACCACTGGCTATTTGCACCCCTGATCCAAATAGTCCTGGCCCCTTTTTAAACTGCACAAGCTGGAATTGCACCAACCCAGTAAGAGTGAGGACTCAGTGATGTCACTAGGTGTGGGATCTATTTATATAAATGGGTCTTGTATCAGGGTTAAAATATAAGCCCAACTTCAGATGTAAAATAGGTTGAGTGGGGCAGCTAGGTGGCACAGTGGATAGAGCAAATGGCCCTGAAGTCAGGAAGACCTGAGTTCAAATCCAGCCTCAAACACTTGACACTTACTAGCTGTGTGACCCTGGGCAAGTCACTTAACCCCAATTGCCTAAAAACAAACAAACAAAAATAAAATAAAATAAATAAAATAGGTTGAGTAAAAAAATGGGAACTTCTTACTAGGCAAAGATCTACATGACTACTACTTACTTCCCTTTTTAAAATGTGAAGAATTAGAATAGAGATTTGGTTAAATGTAGCCAGAATCTGACTTGATTCTCATCCGAAGTTTGGGGTATTCTCTATTTCTAATATATTGGAAAAAAAATTCCTTCATATTCTAAAAAAGTAAAGTACCATACCCTGTTTTATTTACTAAAGAATTTTTTTTCATGAGTGATTTCAACTAATAGCTCTTACACATAGATTTCATTTTTTAAAATACCAAGTCCCTCTAAAATTAAACAATGCTTTTATCAACATTAAAACACACAATATCCCCCTTCTTCAGTTTCTTTTTTTAATTTAAAAATATTCTCACCTAATCCCTTCAATTTGCCACTTCCTACAAAGCACAATAAACTTAGTTCTTAAACATGGTTTGCCTGAAAGAAAATAATACATATTGGTCACCACTTTCTGCTAATAAAGCAACAGAGAAATTTCAAGCACTACTTTGCACATCGCATCTGAGGACCTTGTCTCATAATTACCCAGGAAAATGGAGGACATTTGGCATAGATTCTAAATTCATCTCTTTTCCTCTTCTCAACATTCTTTGACATTACCCCCTCCTCCTTTTTCTCCTTTACTCAAGACTGTAATATTGAGGTAACCCTTCTCCTCACTCAAAAATATTTAAGCATTTCTTTTTGTGGTGTCTAAGAATTGAAAATCAAAGAGATGTCCATCAATTGAGGAATGGCTAAATAAGCTATAATGTATGAGAGTAATGGAATATTATTGGGCTATAAGAAATGACATGCAGGATGATTTCAGAAAAACCTGAAAGATTTATGTTAACTGATGTACAGTGACATGAACAAAACCAGAGGAACATTGTACACAGTAAAAGAAATACTGTTTGAAGAAGAATTGTGAATGACTTAGCTATTCTCAGCAATACAATGATCCAAGACAATCCCAAAGGACTAATGACGAAGCATACTATCCACCTCCAGAGAAAGAACTGGTCTATATTCATTGTTTCCACTTTTTCTCCTTTCACTCATTTCTTAGCCCTATACAATTTGAATTCCCGTATCATCACTCAACTGAAAAAGTTCTTCCCAAAGTTATAAATGATCCCTTTATTACCATATTTGATGCTGTTTTCTCATATCTCGTACTTCTTGATCCTCTAGTAGCAGTAGACACCATTGACCAACCTGTTCTCCTGCTTTCCTGTCTCTAGATTTTCGTGACACTAATCTCTCCTGATTCTCCTTCTACCTAGAAGATGACTCCTTCTCAATCTTCTTTATTGGCTTGCCATTCATTTCACTGTCTTTAACTGTATGTGTACCCAACAAGGCTTTCTTCTGGGTCCTTAGCTCTTCTTTCACTATGTTTTTTTTTTTTCTCTTGGCAACTTCATTAACCACTGTGGGTTTAATTATCAGCTCAATGCAGATGATTCTTAAATCTATTTTTCTAGCCCTAACCTCTCTGCTTACCTCGTTTCACATTTTCAACTGCCTATTGGACATCTTGAACATTTCCAAAATAGAGTTTCTCTTCTTACCAAATCCTTTTCCTCTTCCTAACTTGCTTATTATTGTTGAGGGCACTACATTTCAAAGAGGATGTCTCAAAGACATTTCAAATTCATCATATCCCAAACAGAATTCATCATCTTTTCCTCAAACCCCATACCTCTGTCACATGTTCCTAGAAATGTTACAGACACTATAATCCTTCTGGTCTCACAAGGTCACACTTCAGTGTAATTCTCCTGTAATTCCTCTTTAGAATGCCTAGCTCATGAAGACTTTTATATTTCTTTAAGAATGCAGATTTGTTTATTGCAGTTTTAAGCTTCTGAGTTTTAAGAGTTCAGAAGAAATGAGGGAAGAGGGAAATTTGGGTTGACAATTGGAAGGGACACTTGAAAAATGACTTGACAGGCAATATTTCTCCCTATTGAATCAAAGAGAAGACATACATTTTTCTGTGATCTATGAGGGGCAATACAGAATCCATGCAAGAGAGATGTGAGGATGAACTTTTTAAGAGAACTATCTTGTTATTTTTTGAGGAAATTCTTTGAAGAGACATTTATAAAGAGAATTTTATGAAGATCATGAGAGAAGCTGAAATGTAGCTTCCTGTTGCTGCTGAATAGACAAAGAGGAAAAAGAACTAATCTTGAGGAGAAATATTAAGATATTAAGGAGATTTTAATCATCACCTGAAGTGAGTAGAAAGATTTGGAACTGTTTCCCCAACAAGTAAAGAGGAATCAGCTGTTGATATTTTGAATGTTTGAGGTGACTTCATCAGTGACACTGGTCATGATCAAAATATTATAAATAGTTTACACATATGTATAATTAATTGTTTCCATTTATTCATAAATTATTTATTAGTAATTTTAATATTTATAGAAATATATAAATCAAAGTGATTACTAGTGGGAAAGGAGGTCTCTTTAGTGAGACCTGAATAATTGACATAAAGAATTGGAGTGGGGGCTCAAGCTAATTAATTAATAAGAAGAGATTATTAATTTACTTATGAGGAAAAAATTGCCCACAATTCCCCTAGATGGATATAGAGATTGAGATTAATAAATTAAATATATTGCATGAGTAAAGTGGCATGCTGAAATTGGCTGATCTATTAGTGAGTGTGGTCAGACTTTGGACCTTAGAGTATACCTGTTACATTCAATTCCTCAATCTCACCTCATCTAACCAAACAGTTGCTTCATCTTGCCATTTCCGCTTCCACATTATCTTTCACATCCATCCCTGTCTCACTTTTCACAGAGTCACAACTACTTCTTTCAGGCCCTCACTACTTCTTGCCTAGACTATTGCAATGACTCTTTAATTTGCTTTGTTTGACTATATTTACCTTTTGTAAAATACAGGGAATGGCTTTAGTTTTGGAATGCAAAGGGGAGAGTGACTTCAAAGATTGTCATCTCAGCTCACATTACCCTCAATTCTGCGACTCCCTGCCTAGAACCTCAAATCAGAGTTTTAAATAAAAATTTCCTTTTTTAATGTATGATTTCTTTAAAATTGTTAATTGTATTTTAATAAAAAAAATAGAAAGACTAAGTCCAATAATCTCCCCTTCTCCACCAATCCATTCCATACTGTTGTCAAAATAATTTTCCTAATGCATTGGACATGATACTCTTTCCCTCATCTCAAAAATCTCCAATGACCTCCTGACAGAAAGAAGATGGACTAAATATAAAAAAAAAAAATGAAACATGGTTTTGGACATGGCCAATGAGTGACATTTTTTTACTAAAATTTGCATATTTGTTACAAGAGTTTTGTTTCTTTTTTTATTCAAGGAAAGAGTAGATGGGAGGGGAAAAAATAAATGCTTGATAATAAATGAAAGATGGGTTTTTAAAACTCTCATTGTTTATAGAATAAAATACAATGCTGTATATAGTTTCAGCTTCATCTTATAGCACTCTTCTTCATAAACTCTGCTATAGCCAAATTGAACCACTAGCCCTTCCCTGAATTTGCTCCTCCCTATCCTAACTCCACATCTTCCCCAAACTATTCCATTCACTACTACCCCCACACTCTCGGCAAGCACTTTGCCCTCATCTCCACTTCTCAGTTTCCTTATCTTCCTTCGAGGTTCAACTTAGGTGTCACCTTTTTTGTGAAACCCTAGTACCCCCAATTGTTAGTGCCTTCTTCCTTAATTTCCCTTGTCCTTGACTGATTTGTGTAGCTATTGTATCTTCCAAGTAGAACATAGGCTTCTTGAGGGCAGGGACTACTTTTTTTTTTGTTTCTCTGTGTCCAAGGCCTAACACAGTACCTTGCATTTAGTAGAGATTTAATAAATATTTGTTCAGGATAATGGAATAATCCCAGTCATTGCCATGAAGAATAATGAGGAGGCCTTCAAAGGAGGTCGTTGGCTCTGAAGACTTTAGCACATAGCATACAACTGGGCATAAAAACATATATGGGAGCACAGACCAACTAAGTATCAAATTGATATAGCACTTTGTCGAGCTAAATATTTTTTATTTCCCTGATGCTGAACTATATTGCTTGAATTCACTACCAAATGACCAAACTCCTGTTTCCTAACTTCCCTTCAGATTTCACCCCTTGTTTCTGGTCTCTAGCTCCATTATTCATCTTCCTGGTCTTGATCCTAGCTTATTTGGCAAGATTTTTACCCCTATCTCTGCAGGGACTTTAGATGGCAGTATACTCTCCTTTTCCCCAACCCCATCCTTAAGTTTTGGAGGGATCAATCATAACCATGGATTTTTATAAGTTACATACACAGAGAGAATATCACTCCAAGAGACCATTGTAAGACAAGACATGGTATTATGGAATAACTGGGCCAACCAATTTGGGGAACTGGGGCTGCAGCCTTACTTATTGTGAGAAGCAGCTTTTTTGATAGGTTGAGGGAACCCTAAGGCTAAAGGGACAGAATGTTAACCTCAACAGCATGCTTTGGAGGTATACCAACCATGTATCAGCTTACCTTCCATCCTTAGCATTCAACAAGTTGAGGTGCAGTGAACAGGTTTTCAAATTGATGAAATGACTGATCTCAAGGAATTTTGGGTTTGATGATGGTCTGGCAATTAGTATAAAGCACAGCTGTAAAGCAAAAGTGTCAAACTCATGGCCTATGGGCCAGAAAACTCCCCTGGAAGACTGAATTGGCCCCAGCCAGATTAAAATGTAATTTGGAAATGTTTGACAAAATAAATAAAAATACAAAATATCGATAATATTAAATTGTGATTTTCTAAATCAATATGTGACCCCCATGGATCCATTCCTATTTAAGTTTGATACCAGTGGTATAAAGTATGTTATGTAAATAAGCTTGCCCATGAAACTGTCACAGACATCAGAAACAAATGCTTTGGGTTTCTCTGAAAGAAAATTTCAATAAAACAACATTGTTCTGAACTGTTTTAAACTTCAAAATTATAAGATCATAGAGCTAGAGGCAAAAGAGAATTTAGAGGTCATCTAATCCAGGCTCCATCTCCATTTCCTGGATGAGGAAACTGGGGCCCAAATACCAGAAAATGATAGTAAGAAGCAAAGTCAGGTCCTGTGACTACATGTTCATCCCTCTTTCTATTGCATTATACATGTTTCTGAAGCTTTCCCTGGTCCCATGATATATTAGCACTTTCTCTCTCCTCAAAACCTATCTTGTGTTTACTCATCTCTTTACATACTGTATTCTCCCAGCAGAATAGGATTATAGAGACCAAGACAGAGAAAGAGATAGAGAGAAAATGAATAGTCCTTGAGGATAAGGACTTTTTTTCTTTATTGTCTTTGTATCCCCAGCACCCAACACCTAGTGCCTTGCATCTAGAAAGTAATTACTAAGTGCTTATTGGATTTGATTGGCTAATGTATTGCAGGGGAATGTCTGCAAATACAAATATAATAAGAATTTAATGAGCATCTAATGAAGAGGGGTAGGCAATGTGCTAGAAGATGAATGCTATAGAAACTTTAGATAAGACACAATTCCTGCCCTCTTAGAGTTAATAGTCAAGTAGGGGATACAAAAACAGCCTACACCAACCCCATACCTGGGCTAGAGGGAGTCCTTTACTAGGCAAAGTGACCTTATCAGGCAGACATATTTTATGATATCTCATGTGATGGCCTGGGATGACAGTCTCTCATTAGTATTTTGTGACCCTGTAGTCTTTAAAGCATCTTACTCCATGTTGACAATACCTGACAATTTGGTCACTTTCTATTTGGGGTACTTCTTTGTCAATCCTCTGTCTCAGCTTCCTGGAGTAAACAGATGCATGAACTATGAAGAAGAGATCCACCCACACAGGGTGGTGCTGTACCATAACACACAGTGATAAGCATGATCATTTCGCTAGGTAAGGCATCAAATAAAACAGGGTCACTCTTTTTCTAGCCCATTGAGGGTAGAAGAGGCAAAGTTCCTATGGTAGGCCACTTCAAAAAGCAACTATAGTCACTAATTAATGACTGAACCTCTTACATGCTCAGAGTAGGAAGGACTATAGAACTCACGTTGATCTTTGTGGTCACACCTACACAAAAAGGCCACAATCACCATGTAGAGCTGTAGACCCAAGTATCCCAAGTACTTAAGTAGAGACACAGCGTGACTTATTGGTCCACTGACCATACTAATCGATCAAAAACAGAGAGAGAGATTCTGATAAAGGATATTACTTTTGCAAAACCTCACTAAAAGTACATCCTGCTTGAAACTGGGACCGTACTAGAAAAGCTCAGATACTCAGTTGCCATATTTGTTGTTGTTCAGTTGTTTCAATGATGTCCAACTCTTCGTGGACCTATCTGAGATTTTCATGGCAAAGACACCGGAGTAGTTTGCCATTCCCTTGTCTGGCTCATTTCATAGATAAGGAAATTGAGGCAAACAGGATTAAGTAATTTGCCCAAGGTCATACAGCTAGTGTTAGAGTCTGACTCCAGGCCCAGTACTCTATCCACTGTGCTACCTACCTGCCCTGAGTTGCCACATACACAGGCCATACAGTATTACTAGATATCTGCAACTCATGCCAATTTTCCCAGTCCAGTTTTCCCTTTCCTTTTGTATTTCCTGCTCCTCTAATTCATCAGTCAACACTGTTACAGGCATCATGGGGATAGAAAAGTCCTTATAAGTTCAAGGAGCTTACTTACACTCTGGAGCAATTTGATAGAAGGCAAGCTCCTTGAGAACAGGGGCTATTTCATCACTTTCTTTGTATCTCTAGTCCAGTGTAATGAATGGAAAACACCGAGAGGCAGAATTTCCAGATAATTAATCAATGTATTAATTAGGCTAGGTGATGGTCAATAAATTAATAGTCAATGGTTTCTCTCAGTAACCAAAGATGCTAAGGAAAATTCTGGAATGCCTTAAGTCCGCTCTGAAAGGGAACTCCCCTGACAAGTGAAACTCAACCCTTATTGATGGAAATTTAATGAGGAAGTGGGCTAAAAGTCTTCAGCTCCTCCTGTTGAGAGGTCCTAAGACTCAGCCGCTTCAAGGTATCTGGGCAGGGGAAGCCATTTCCATCTGGACCTTTCTAGCCAGTTTTCTCCTTGATGAACTGGGTTGCCTTAAACTCTAATGGAGGGTAGTTTTTTCCCCCTCAGGCAAAGGCTTGCCCAGGCTGGATTCTGTTTATACTCTAAACAGAATTTAGTTTTCCCCTGTAGAGTAGGGTCCTGCCAACCAAGTTAAGGAACATGTGCCTTGGGGGCTAGGAGCAATCCACTCAGCCATGCCCTTCAGAGACTGACCTTTTCAGGAGTTAGGTTTCAACAGAAATAGGAATAAAAAGGTGGATCACAAATTAATAATTAGTTATTAATATAATAGTATAATATTAACTTCTTTCATTAGTACCTGGCACATAGTAGGAGCCTAAAAAATGCTTGCTGATTGACTTATTGCAGACACAAATGAAACAACTGGAGCATGGGACAAATAAGTTCTAAACTGTGTAAATGCAACTGGAGTTGGAAGAAGGTGAAATTGGGATGGGTCAGAGCAGGATCACTTAGGAGTTAGCTTGAAAAAACTAGACAGAGTCAATGGTTAAATTTTTAACTTGAGCATTTACATCTCAGAAATTGGCAAACACCACAAATCAGGGCTTAGTTTGTATATTGTATAGATTTGAGACATTGATGGAGGAAATGTGAATAATACAGACAGAACTTAAAAGCGGCTACTGTGTACATTTTTTTTGGAGGTCTGGTTTTTAGACACTTACTTGCATCTGGGTCAGAATCAGCAGGGAAGGTTACATTAATCTAGGTCTTGAAGAATGAGTAAAATTCAAATAAACTAAAGAGAAAAATATGGAATGTTCCATATGGGTGGCAAACATGAGAAAAGACCATAAAATGCTATAGAAATATGAGTTATTACTATCGTCATTATGATAATTATGAAGGCATAAGTAGAAGCACACCAGATAAAGGTGCTACTGATGAGGATGGGATCTAGACCCCAGAAAGGAAAAACCCTGGACTTTCCCACATGGCCAAATCTCTGGCATTGGCCTGAGGCTATAATCCTATCAACTGACCTTTCATTGTGGCTATACCCAATCTCCCCTCTATTGTTTTACCTCCCTATGGCCCCTGGCCATTTCCCACACTTAATCCTAGCTAGGCTCCATTGTCCAGGTCCCAGGAGTTCTGTTCACCCCAGTTTACTGGCCACTCCCATTCAGATCTCCTTAGACCCCTCTTCCAGTCACCCCAAACTAGTTGGCCACTCCTAGATCCTTCCCACAGTTTTTTCTGTATATAAGGTCCATCTTGACTCCATTAAGATACTCAGATTCTGGGGCAGCTAGGTGGCAAAGTAGATAGAGCACTGGCCCTGGATTCAAATCTGGCCTCAGACACGTAACACTTAGTAGTTGTGTGACCCTGGGCAAGTCACTTAACCCCATTGTCTAGCCAAAAAAAAAATGCTCAGATTCTTGTAATCTAGCCACTGCTGGGATTCTTATAATCTAGCCACTGCTCAGATTCCTAAAATCTAGCAATGACTGGGATTCTTATAATCTAGCCAAAAGCTTACCAATGTTCTAACTCCTTAAGAGTCTACCCAATATGGTGCTGATGTTCTAATAAACCTTGTCTTTGGCTGAAAGAAGGCTTGGGTCGAATTCTTTCGGGCAGGACCCGCATGTTGTGATTTTGGGGTCCCAGGACCCCTGAACCCCTAAACCACATCACTACCATTCAACAAGAGCTCTTGGGTCTTTGTCTCCAATGCATTCCTTGTTGCTAATTCCATATCTTGCATATTCTTCAAGCTGAGGGTAAGACCAAAACACTTGGCTAAGTGTGAAATCATCTTCTGCATGTGGAAAAGATCTTTAATTTTGGCCAGTTTGGGAGAATCTTAATGTAAGAATTTCCTCCATTTTGTCCATAAGTTACCCATCTCTCAGCTAAAAAATAAATCCTTAGGCAATCACTTGAGGCACTTAAAAATGAAGTAACTTGCCTATAGTAACAGCTAGTAAGTGCCAGGCAAGATTTGATCTAAGCCTTTGGCTGGAAGCATAGCTTGCTTTTCATGATATCACTTGGTCTATCTCTTGCATTATAAATCATGATATCACTTGGTCTATCTCTTGCATTATAACTATCAAACATAATATACCAAAATTTGTTGGATATGGCTAATGCAGTACCTAAGGGAAAATTTATATCTCTGAACACTTACATCAATTTAAAAAAAGAGAAAGAGCAGATCAATGAATTATGCATGCAACAACCCAAAAAAACTAGAAAAAAAATCCCCAATTAAACACTAACATAGAAATCCTGAAAATCAAAGGAGAGATTAATAAAATTGAAAGTTTAAAAAAAATCATTGAACTAATAAATAAGAGTAGGAGCTGGCTTTATGAAAAAAATAATAAAATAAATAAATCATTGGTTAATTTGATTAAAAAAAAAAGAGGAAAACCAAATTACCAGAATCAAAATGAAAAGGGTGAATTCACCAACAATGAAGATGAAATTAATTCAATTATTAGGACCCAAGTTTGCCTAATTATATGAATAAAATTGACAATCTAAGTAAGAAGGATGAATATTTACAAAAATATAAATATCTCAAATTAACACAAGAGGTAATAGAATGCTTAATGTTTTCATAGTCTGGTTAGAGATCACTATAGGTATTTTTCCTCTAGATAACATCAAAGGCATTTGTTTGTTTTAAATGAAGAAAAAAAAATATGAGAAAACACTACTACTTTTTTGCAGAGATGGAAGGTCCACGGGCATTATACATTGCACATATTTTCAGATTTGTTTTTCGATATACTGATCACTTATGCTCATTGTTTTTCTCTTCTTTTTCCATTTTTCTTTAAAAATATTATTTTAAATGAGATGGCTCTATTGTAGGTGGGAAGGGCAATTCTGGTGACTTTAAAAAAACAAATGATATCTATAAAATTTTATTTTCCTCCTTCCTTTCTTCCTTCCTCCCTCTCATACTTGGTCATTGTTTGAGCCCTGATTGACTCAGGGTGAATATAAATAGGAATTGTTTCTGTTTTGGCCAGAAACTCTAAGGGTCTTCTCCTCTCAGTTTGTTATTGTTTAAACTAGGTTAAAGAGACCATTCTTTGCCTCATTTTTTTAACTAACCTTAATCACTGAATAGGTGTTGCCTCAGTCAAACTGAGGCCTGTAAAAGACCTTAGCTTTGAAAGGCCAAGGTCTTCTAATGCATCTGAGGCCATCTCCGGTCCCCAGACAGCTCCAGAGGAGAAAGTGAGGCTGGTGACTTTTCACAAGCCTCCCTCACTTAAATCCAATTCTCTTGCATGTCATGGCATCACCTCCTTGATGTCATGGTCTTCTTCCAGAACAAAAGACCAACAACAACAACAACTGCTACTACTACAATCAAACATAATAGAAATCAACTACTATGTTTCACCGACCACAGGCAGTTAGTGACAGAGCCTAGACCACTATTCAGTGTTTATTTCCATTCAATATCCCTTAGGATGTGTTGTACTCGCTCCCTCTTGACAGAGTAATTGCTGAAGTTGCATCTTTGCCTTACCAGCTGTATTTAGGTTCCTATGAATATCAAATACCTAAGCTCCAGGTATGAAATAGCACTGTCTGTGTTGCATGACCATCTGTTCACTCACTGTGGATGGAGTAAGCAATATTAAGTTGGACTTGTCATTTTATATCTGTAGCCAAAACAACCAAGGTGTGCTAAACATGAAAAAGGCAGGAGGTTCTCTAAAACATGTGTGCATATATAAGTATATATGTATGGACTATATATGTAAACATATATACAAGTATTTATGTTATATATACAAATTTGTATATGTATATACATGTATATGGGACAGCTAGGTGGCATAGGGGATAGAACACTAGGCCTGAAGGGAGGAAGACCTGAGTTCAAATCCGGCATCAGATACTTACTAGCTGTATAACCCTGGGCAACTCACTTAACCTGTTTGCCTCAGTTTCCTTACCTGTAAAAGGACTCAGTGAAGGAAATGGCAAACCACTGCAGTATCTTTTCCAAGAAAACCCTAAATGGGATGACAAAAAGTCAGATATGACTGAAACAACTGAACAGCATACATGTATATGCACAAGTATGTATCTGTGTGCATATGTGTATACTTGTGAATTTAGTGATTGATTAGAAAGCCTCTGTGTGGGAAATAACTCCTTTGTTTTTGTTTGTTTGTTTGTTTTGTTTTTGTTTTTGTTTTTTCCCCAGGAGTTGTGATTGGTTGGTTATACTGAGCCATTTACACTCTGGCATTATCAAGTCTTGAGCTAAAATGAGTAAAATGGGGATAGCAGAAAATGCCAGAAGCAGAAAATGTGGAAGAAATAACATGAAGACACAATGAGGCACCATTGGAAACAATATGGCATGGCTGTTGAAGACTAGCAAACCACTCAGCAAAACGACCCTAACTCTCCAGTGTGGCTTTCTTACATATCACAGGCCACAATGCTGCTTAGAATTTCAATTGATCTATCAAGAAACAAGCACTTATTAGGCACTTCCCTTGTGCTAGTCACAGTGCTGGGCAGGGAATACAAAACTGGAAGTGAAACAGTCCCTGTCCTCAAGGAGCTTACATTCCAGTAGAGGAGACTTAGAGTGGGAAGGGTCCTTAAACATAACCTAGTGAACCACATCATTTCACAGATGATGAAGAGGGGAAGGGACTTCTTAAATGTGTTAAGTAACTTATTTGCCCAATGTCACAAAGCTAGGCAAGAAGCCAACTCAGGTTGGCTTCTAGTCCTTCCCACTTCACGATGCTGTTTTACGTGTGGATACAGTGAGCACTTCTCTAGACATCACTCAATCCACAGATCTGGACAAGCCACTTAATCACTGTCGGCCTTGGTTTCTTTAGCTGTAAAAAAGCGATAATAATAACACCTATTTCCCAGGGTTGCTGTGAAGATAAAATGAGTCAATATTTGTAAAAACCTTTTGCAAACCTCCAAGCACTATATAAATGCTAGCTAACTATTATTTCTATCAAAACACCAGAAACATTGAAAATAGGCTGGGAAAGTAGTTTAGCAGTGAGCAAGCTGGTAAGGGAGCATTCACACAAAGCAATATATATATATATATATACACACACACACACATATATATTGAGGAAAGAAATGAACCTGAGGAAATTTGGTAGTGTCTAAGACACAATTACCAGGTCAATTATTTTCCTAAGCACTCGCAGTAGTGCTCAGCTACAGAAATGCCAACCACAGTTCTGAAATGCAAATGCATTGTCCTTCCTATACTAGGATGGTATTACTGAATTAGCACTAGTGGGATATATTCTCTTAGAAGTTTGTCTTCTGGCTTTGGTGGTGGTTTTCACTGGGGCAGTCATTCACTGTCCCTTATGACTGATAGCACCGGCACATAATGGAAGTAGTGCCTAAGAGGGATGTGAAGCATATTTAGATATTGTATAACTGGTTCCAATCTGCTAACTACCTGATGAATAAAAGCCTTTCTGATTTGCTGCATAGCTGGAAATGGGAGCATTTAGAAGACACAAGTCTACTGGAATCATTAGTCTTTGAACTGACTTGCTCCTGCCTAATGGCATTCTGGAGAGAAACAAATGCTGTAAGGGGAAAGGCCTTAGATCCTTCACATCTGATGCCTTTATGTTGCCCATTAAGAAAGTCCTCAGTTGTTTCCTGGGTGTTTGTTGTTGTTTTTCGATTTAGGATGGAGATTGGAGACAACCATTACCTTGTAAAATTTGAGAGGTAAGGAAAGCAAGATATTGAAAGTCCAGGAGTTGAGTCTACACCAGATTTTGTAACTACACCAACTTTGAGGCCCTGGGAGCAACCTTTGGGACCAGCTCATCCATCTAAGGATATGTATTTGGGCACTGGGACATAAATTTGGTGGAACCAATACTATGTAGAAACTGAGTTAAGAATAGGCCCATTCTGCTTACAATACAAGGTGGCATAGGTCAGAGTGTACTCCAAAGTGTTAGAGGGAAAGCATTTGTATTATTGTTTTTGCTACATTTTCAAAGTAAATATCCCTTTTTTAAAAGTTAATTGATATTAACTGGTTACGTAAAGTTAGAGCACTACTTACTGGAGGTTAACAGCTGGGTGACTACACCTGCATGAGGACAATAGCACTAGAGAAAAATTTCCCTTCCCCAAAGGGGGATCCCTAGAACCCTAAGTAGCGATTTAGCTGACCTGTCTCTAAGTAAGTAAGGCTAGAATACTTGATTTACTCATAACCTAATGTATATATTATACCCATTTTACACATATGGAAATGGAAATTCAAAGTAGTAAAGTGACTTGCCTAAGGTCAGCCAACTGTAAGTATTTGCACCTATTTTTGATCTCAGCTCCTTTGACTCCAGATCCAGCACTCTTTACAACCCTGCCTTCTTAGGTACATGGCAGAGGGCACTTAGATTCTAGTTGTGATTGCCAATAACTTGCTGTGTGATTTGACACAAGCCCTTTGAACTCAGTTTCTTTACTTGAACAAAAGCCAACAAGGGCATATGCAACTTGGTACAATAGAAAGAGCACTAGATTTGAAGTCAGAAGACCTGGATTCAAATCTATTCTAAGACTGACAGAAGAATGAAATTAACTTTCTAGAATTCTTCCTTCTGGCAGTCCTGAGCCAGAGTCCTTTACCACCCCAAACCTAGGATATTTGGCTGAACAATACTATGGAAGACAAATTACCTAGGAGATCATGGGCAATCAATCAACAAGCATTTACATTTATTAAGCTCGAATCTGGCCTCAGATACTTACTAGCTGTGTGACCTGGGGCAAGTCACTTTACCCTGTTGGACCAGTTCTTCATCTGTAAAATGAGCTGAAGAAGGAAATGGCAAACCACTCCAGTACCTTTGCCAAGGAAACCCTAAATGAGGTCACAAAGAGTCAGACACAACTGAAAAACTAAACAACAACAAATGTTTCAGACACTGTTCCAGGGGACAAGGATGCAAATGCAAAGAATGATCCCTCCTCCCAAGGATCTTAAATTCCAATGGGAAAGACAACAAATACATAAGGCATAAAGAGAAAGTGAATAAATGTGGATGTGCTCAAAGTTTGGGGCAAAAGGGAACAAGCAATTGAGGAAATCAGGAAAAGCTTCTTGCAGAAATAAGATAGTGTTTGAGCTGTATCTTAAGAAAGACAGGATCTTTATGAGGTTGTAGTAAAAGGGGTTCACATTCTGAGCATGTGGAACCATCTGAGCAAAGGAACTTGAGTGTAAGGGTTGGAGTCAATACCACCAGCCAATTTTAGCTTGATACCTTGATAAGGTAGGATGACTCAATTAGTCAAAAGCTCTTAAACTAAGTACAAAAAAAAGTATTTGAAAGTTATTTGATGAAATGAAATGACTCCTACAAGAAATCTATTCCAAGTGATTGTGGAATTTTGTTTCATCCTCTGAACCCACCCAAAAGCATTGAGTTTGCTGAATTGAAAAACTTTTCTAGAAATAGAAACATGTTACTTTTGAACCAAACTCCCAAGAAATAACTACCTGGGGAGAGTGAGGGGAGGCTTTAGCCTTAGCCAAGTCTTCTCCCCCTTAACTAGGAAAAGAACTTGTAAGGTTCTAAAGGTCTAAAGGATGTTGGACCTGTCTATCTTCTTCTCATCATCATCCTAGCATCATACCCCAAGACAGCAGCAGCTATGTTTTCCCTCTGTTGTCCTAAATGGCATCTCTAGATCAGCTGCTGGTGGTGTCTGCACCACTGGAGGACAAGGACAACTTTGGCACTTGTATCTACAAGGAGTCCAGAAAAGAAACTATAGTCTACCTAAGGGGAAATTCTTCAGCATTCCACAGATGGAAGAAATGGATTTCTGTCAACTTGGAGCTGTAAGCTACTCCATGGCCACATGGGCTTTCTAAGCTTGAGTCTACTTTCCCCTGGACTATATATATATACAAGGGAAGCAGTGTGTCACAGATTTCTGGGGTGAAAATAGATTTTGTACCAATTATTCTTATTGTATCCTTTTCATATATACCCTTTTCCAAATGCTAATTCAGGATAGCTGACTAAATCATTCTCCACTGATAACCTTGGGGAGAAGTACAGGTGGGGTCTTCAGCTATAGGCAATAGAGAATCATTCCTGACCACTCAGAGGTACCCATAGAATCATGAAAGGAAACTATAATAGGTAGTATTGGGGGATACTACCTATCTGTGACATTGGGAGTTGGGATGAGCATCATCTGAATTCACATGGGCTATAAATGTGAGGAACAGAGGGAAAATCAGTTTGGCTTCATTGTAGAATGCACAAGGGAGGAGAAAATAACCAATGAAGCTAAAAAGATAAGTTGAATCCAGGTTGTGAAGGTCTTTAAAAGGTAAACAGAGAAGTATGTATTTTATCCTAGAGGTAATAGGAAGCCACTAGAATTGATTGAGCAGGGAAGTAACATGGTCAGAACTATGCTTAGGGAAAATTACTTTGGCAGTAGTATGTAGGATAGACTGACATAGGGAAAGACATGAAACAAGAAGACAAATTAGAAGATTGTTACATCAATCAAACCAAGAAAAGATGAGGGTCTGAATTAAGGAGATGATTGTAAGTAGAGAGGAGTTGGACGTGAGAGAGATATTGTGGAGATAGAAATGTCAAGTCACTTCCTCTCTCTTGACATCTGATTCCTCATCTATAAAATAAGAGTTGAACCAGATGGTTCCTAAGGTCCTATATACCTGTATATCTTTGATCTTATGATCTCTATGGCCTTTCCAATTCTAAGAGTCTAAGATAATTATGATGTAAGAAGTCTCTCTGACACAGTAGACTTCTGGTCCCATGGATCACAAAATGGACCTAGTAAACAAATGCCATAAACTACAGTCTGACCTTTTGTAGTCCCATTTATTAGTGGATTTGTTTGTTTGCGCTTTGTACCATTAAAGAGAAAGGAAACTAATATTACCTTCCTCATTCGAAATATGCACCACCTATTTCCATTGCCTTTGAGGGACCCTCTGTGATCACCTTGACTTGCCACCATGGCTCTGTGCAAATGCCAAGAAATACATAGATAAGTCTGTTCTCAGGCTGATAGGAGAATGAAATTAACTCTCTGGAATTCTTCCTCCTGGCAGTCCTGAGTCAGAGTCTTTTACCACCCCAAACCTAAAATATTTGGCTGAACAATACTGTGGAAGACAGAAAGCCAGCAGGATAGAGCACAAGCCCTTCCTAACTCTCCCTTCAACATGGGCTTGCTTCTGCAGGAGAGCACCCACACATGCCAGAATTTAATCAAAAAGTCCATGGTCCAACAGACTCTTGCTGTGGGGAAATTGCTAATCAGCATGATCTGGAATAGATGAGAAGTGGATGTCTGCTGACAGAGGAGCGGATTGCAGTCTGGCCTCCCTGGAATGGATTCCACGGCTCTTGACCAAGAGTGCTGAGCATGCTGTGTTCTGCCAAATGACTGAGCACACCTGTGACCCACAGGCCAGGAGTGACGTGAGCCATTCAGAGAGATCTTTATAAAGCATACCTCACCTCCCTACAGTAAGGCAATCTAGGTACGTAGTCAGGAATCAAGTTCCAAGAACAATGAGCAGAGGATACTGTAGGTATGCCAGACAGACAGGTCATGCCTAGGAAAGTCTAATGGTGGACTTCACCATGGCCTTGGGACACAGCATGACATCTCATTTCCATTGTTCCTATAGCAATGGGTTACTGGGCTGGATCTTTAACATAACCCTAGAATGACAGATGATGGATAGTACAAAGGCGTCCTACTATCAATGAAGACACTCCACTGAGTAGTTTCTCATGTAGGATGAGTGGCTTTTTTCCTGAACTTTCACCACTCCACAGCAACATGATCCTGATATATACAAAAGTGAAACACTAGTCCTCTCTCATAATTCTGTAGAGAGCATGGCTTGATCTAGATGCTCAGAAAAGCCCCTTATCTTTCTAACAAGACTACAAGTGCCTTAGGGCAAGGAACACAATGCAGGGGAAAGAATGATAAATTTGGACTCAAGGGACCTGGGTTCAAATCCAGAGCTCACCCATTTACTCTGTGTGACCTTGCACAAACTTATCTGGGCCTTAATCTCCTCATTCATAAAATTAGAGGGTTGGGCTAAATGACCTCTGTGGTTCCTGCTAGATCTAAATCTACAGTCCCTTGGTTCTCTGGGCTTACACAACAAAATGCTAGGTATATTGAAGGTGCTCAATTAATGTTTATTGAATTAAATTGAATGGCTGCCATCACACATATCATCTGAAGCATAGATTAAGCCAAAAGATGCTACAAAGAGTGTGGATGGGGGAGGGGAACAAAGAAAGAGTATGGGGAAAATAATGCCCTCCTGAAAGTAAACTCCTCTTCAAGTGACACTCACCAAGAGGACAATCAAGCAAAATGCCTTCTCTAGGATTACAGCATATAATTGGAAGCAGTTAATGACAAGTCTGGATTCACTGTGTTTTTAGTTATGCAAGACCATGAATTCTACTTTGTAGGCTGGCTTCCCTGTTTGGCTAAATGAGATCTCTATTACATGTCACACAGACCCAATTCTATTAACATGCAAATGGAATTGATGCTGTGTACTTAGAACACAAATGCTTAAATGGTATTACAACTCTAATAAAAGGAAAATGACCTCTGTGCAAATTTCTCCATACAGATTTCCAAGAAGTTAGAAATAAACTATTGAGTACTAAGCTGGAGAAAATGTAAAATGCTGAGATGGTGGGGGAGGAAATTACAGTAAAAGGGCAAGGTTGTAGTTAAAGACACAGTGGGTTGAGTTCTAGGATATCATGTTAAATGGTAAATACAAAATACCTCCATGTAGATGACTTATTAATGTAGATCTCCATCCCCAGACTATCCCCCAAGCTCCAGGTTCATATTTTTAACTAATTTCTGGACATCTCCTCCAGGATGTCCTGTCAGCATGTCCAACTGAGCATGCACAAAACTGAACTCATTATTTTCCTCTAAAAACCTGGCCTTCCTACTGACTTTTCTTTTTTCTGTTAATGCTACCACCACGCTCCTCGTCACAAAGACTCCAAATCCTGGTGTCATTCTCACTCTACTGCCTTTTTCCCACTTAACAATCAATTACCAAGAGCTGTTAATTCTACTTCCTCAACATATCTGAAATCTTCCCCTCTAAATTTTAATTGCCTCCACCCTAATTCAGTCCCTTGTTACCTCTTATTAGACTATGGCAATAGCATAAAACTAGTCTCTCTTTTTTCTCTTCAGTCTTTTCTCTCTTCCTATTTCTAGTCTCTCCAAACCCTTACTGAAAGATCAAATTAATCTTTCTAAAGTTTAGCTACTGCATCACTCTCCTGCTCAAAACTTCTCAGTATCTCGCTCCTAAACTCAAACCCAAATCCTTAGCCTGTCTCTCAGGTGTTGGCAAAGTAAACTGTGTCACTTTGGACAGATCACTTTAACTCTCTGCATCTCAGGTTCATCCCTTATGAAATGAAGGCCTACCTAGATATCGCTACAGTCTCTCTCAGCTCTGCCATTCTAAGATTAGATGAATAATTTAAAATAACATAGAATAGCATACAGAAGAAACTAATCAAGACTGCTAATAATCTGCATGGAATTATGGAATATTCAAAATATACTAAAAATATGTGGCTCTTTAGAGCCAGTTTGAGCTACCTCTCACATACCACTGCAGAAAAGCAGAAAGAGTTCATATATTTATTTAGGAAGCAGTATGGTGTAATGAAGAGAAAAATACTGGGCTTAGAACCAGGCAGACAAGGGTTTGAATCCTGCCTCAGACACTTACTAGCTGGGTAACCTTTGCCAAGTAACAACCTCTCTCAGCCTCAGTTTCTTTGTCTGTTAATGGGAATAAGCACCTACCTGACGGGTTTGTTATAAGGATTAAATGAGACAATACAGGTAAAACATTTTTCAAACCTTTAAGCACTATATGAATGTCAGTTATTATTTATCTCCCTCACAAAATTATTATAATGAAAGTGCTTTGTTAAACCTTAAAGCACTCTAGAAATATGTGTGTAACTCCAATTTCCACCAATGAGGAGAATCATGCAAAAGGCTTTGAGTTCCAAGTTACATCAAAATTAGTTATCATCTTCACCCTCCTCCTCTTCATTATCATCATCTTAGTTCTGTGTTAATGAAATTATAGACTTTCAGATCCAGATGGAATTTTATTTTGTATAATCCTGCTATTTTGCAGACGAGGAAACTGAGACCCAGAGATTTAAATGTTGTCCAAGGTCAAACAAGGAGTTAGTGAGAGAACCCAGATTGTACCCCAAGTCTTCAGACTCTACATTCAATTTTTTTTCCTGCTTAAAAAAAAACTTTTAATCAGTTTGTCCTATTTGTCTGAATGGGTCTAGATTTTGGCACAAAATTGGTGGGGGTTTTTGGTAGGATATACTGGAGAATATTGGGTGGGTGGGGGCTAGACTGGTAGCCACTGAGGTCATTTCCTTCTGATTATAATGCTATGAAAATATGGATTTTTTTAGAATCATAATTAGGAATTTTTAAATTAGAGGCAAGAATAAGAAAAAGCATACTTTATTGGAGAGGGTAGGGCAGAGATAGAGAATCTGGGATACCAGGGAGAGATGAATCATTCACCCCTGTAGACCATCTGCTGGCTTCTAATCCAGTTCAACTTAATATACACTAATTATTAAACATGTGCTATATCCAAGACGATGTGACAGGAGCAAAATTAAAAATAATCCCTGTGGAGCACAACATGTAAACAGATAAGTCTTTATGTGATCATTTGAGGAGGGAGAAAGCACTAACTACTTGGGGGACCAGGAAAAGTCTCCTGTAGGAGGTTGTCCATGAGTTAAGTCTTGAAAGGAGCTAGGAATTCTAAGATTGTGTTAGACTGGTGACTACTGAGGTCCTTTCCAACTCAGTTCCTTCTGATCACAAAGCTATGAAAATACTAATTTATTTTTAGAACTATAATTAGGAGTTTTTGAGTTAGGAGCAAGAGGAAGGAAAAGTACATTTTATTGAAGAGGGTAAGGATTCTAAGGTGAATAGCAGTGTATTCCTGGCCTGAGGGAGAAGAGCCTATGCAAAGTCACAGAAGTGGGAAATGGATTGCTGTGTACAGGAAGAACAAGAAGTCTAGTTTGTCTGGAACTTAGAATGCATGAAGGGAACAATACAAAATGAAGTTAGAAAGGTAGGTTGGAGTTGGACTGACAAACTAAGAAGTTTGTACTTTATTCTACAGCCCACAGGAAATCATTGGTAATTTTTGAGTCAGGGAGTGATGGGGTAATACTTATGCCTTTGGAAGATTGTTTTGGTAGTTATAGGAAGGACAGATGGGAAAGAGGAAAGACTCAAAGCCATGCATTCAATAAAGAGATAATTGCATAGGCCAGACAAGAGATGAAAGGTGATGGCTATGTGAATGGAGATGAGGGGATAGATTCAAGAGGTGCTATGGATGTACAATCTACAAGACTTAGCAGCTAATTGGATAAGATGGGTGAGGGAAAGGGAAGTCAAGGATGCACAGAGGCTGTGATTCTGGGTGACAGGAAGGATAGTGATACTGTTGACAGAAATACAGCTAAATCTTGAGTAGTGCAAATGATGGATCCCTGAAATAGTCACATGTATTCAAATTAGCACTATATGACGTTACAGTTATGGAAAATATGGCAATTGATTCTAGCCCAATGGAAATATGTAGTGTGCATTCAAATAACTGGATCATTTCATGAGATTTCATGTTTGCACTAATTGAGGCCCGACTATAGAGAAGATTGGAGAGAGAGTGTGTTTGTGGTATTGTAGAGAAGACAGTAATGAATTCCATTTTTTACAAGTTGGGTTTGAGATGCTAATAGGACAATCAGGTGGTGATGCTCAAGAGTCAGATGGCTATATGCACCAAAATTCATCAAAGAGGTCAGAACTGGTCAATAGTTTGGAAGTCACCTGCACTGAGATGATAATGAACCCATGGAAGGGTATCACCAAGAATGAAAATATAGAAAGAGTAAAGGACCCTAAAAAGGATATTAATAGACACCTATCGTTGGCAGGGGTGGGGGGGATATAGATGATGGTCCAGCAAAGGGGGCTTAGGAGAATTAGAAGAAAGCAGTGGTAGGACAGCTGAGGGAGAGAAGGGTATGTAGGAGAGGAAATGGTTAACCATATCAAAATTTTCAGAAAAATTAAGAAGGATGAAGACTGAGAAAAGGCTATTTTATTTAGCAAATTGATCCTGGATTTCCTTGGAGAAAGTAACTTCAGTTGAGTGGCAAAGTCAGAAGGCAGACTGAAAGGAGAAGTAGTGGTGGCAAGGTAAATAATACAACAACAATCATTTATATGGCACTTTAGTGTTTGCAAAGCACTTTACAGATATTATCTCATTTTACCTTCACAACTCTGGGAGGTAGCTACTATAATTAACCCCATTTTACAGATAAGGAAACTGAGGAAGAAGTACATAAGTGACTTGCCCAGAGTCACACAGCTAAGAAATATCTGAGGTTAATATGAACTAAGGTCTTTTGACTCAAAGTCCCGTCTCTGTACCACCTAGCTGCTCTTTGGCTTTTTCTAGGCATTTGAAGTGAAAAAGAAAAAAGATACATAGCAGGAGTTCCTATTTTAAATAATCATTTTTGCTTCTGCTGAGTCATTTCAGTCATGTCCAAGGGATGTTTTAAGATTTGGAATCCATCTTCAAGCCCTATACCTAGCCCCAACTGGGCTGGGAACTACCAAGAGGTGATGCCACTAGGCCTGGTTAAGACTTCTCCACCCCAGGGGCAGCTAGGTGGCACAGCGGATAGAGTACTGGCCCTGAAGTCAGGAGGACCTGAGTTCAAATCCAGCCTCAGACCAAACACTTGCCACATACTAGCTGTGTGACCTTGGGCAAGTCACTTAACCCTGACTGCCTCACCAAAAAAAAAAAAAAAAAAAAGACTTCTCCACCCCTGGTAGAGAATAGTCCAGAAGGTCGTCAGCAGTCCTATCTCTCCCCCAAGCATATACCAAAGTCATTTCCCAGAACCTTTGGCACCAATCTGATGACCTCTACAAACTCCATCCATAGGGCAAAACTCCATTTTCTCTACCATGGTGATGGTTCTGTTTATATCACCAATCTGGCCCAGCCAGGGGTAAGTCCAAAAGGCCAAGAATCCATCATTTTGTTTCAACTGAAATCAAAAACAAAAACAAAATAAAACCTGTTAACCTTAAAGTGCTATATAGATGTAAGATACAATTATTGTTACAATGCTTTGTGCTATTCACCTCCTATCACCCCATTCCAAGACAGGTTGACACCAGCTGGGACTAAACCCAAAAACATTCAAAGAAGCTGAGGAGAGAAACCCTCAGATCAGCGACAACCTCTGAGAAAGGAAAGGATATGAAAAAAGAATAGACAATTGACCTTGATAGGATTTTTTTTTATTCATCTGAAACAGTTAGATCCTGAAATCTGACCCAGTAACACAAACATTTAAGCTGTTTGAAAGAACAAATCTTTTTACAGGAAATAAGGAGCCTCTGTTTTCAAAGCAGACCCCAGATTTCAAGGTATAAGCCCCCTCACCACTCCTGCCTGTCGCCAAAGAAATGCTACAAAACACAGATTCCAATATTTAGGGAGCATAGGACTGGGACTTCTCATGTACTTAGCTGGTTCTTTCCTCTTTGCTTCTGTTTGTAAGGTTTTGAGGCCATTTTCCTCTTCTTTTTCAAAAGAAAAAAAAAAGCGGGGCAGGGAATAGATCCAGCCACCTGAGCCTAGCACTGGAACTTGAGCAATTTCTAAAAAAGGTTCTGTGGTGTTAAGTTCCCTCTTTCTCCTCAGATGTCTCAGCCTTCTGAGTTGGAGGTATGGGGGAGGGAGAAGAGGGTCAGAAATGAAAATACAAGCTCACAGCCCAGCCAGAGCAAACGAAGCTCTTGGAGAGCAAGATAAATGATATAACAGAGGTCAATTGGTGAATCATTGTCAGTTCAGCTGAAAAGGATCAAGCATGAGTCTTGACTTTAAAGAACACTAGGCCAGTGAGCTTAACTCTATTTTGTGAGAAAATGCCCACAATGCTCTTCCTGTAATCAGCTAACCAGGTAAAACAGGCACCTTTTGGCCTCAGTCACTATGCTCTGAATAGAAATCTCGGAGGGTAATCCTAAAAACTAGCTACGGTTTTCTAGATGTCTTTTATTTTAAACTTAATTTTGTTCACAAAGCAGATGGGGGCAGAGGGGAGCAGCTCAAAGTAAGATGTGGGAGAGTCAACAAAAGAAGAAGGTGGGTCCCCAGACATAAATGCAATATGGGATCTATTCACAGAACAACAAATCTCAGGTTTCCCTGAAAACAAACATTCAGGAGCCCTCAGTTGCTCCACTGGGGACTAAACAATCACCCAAGGCAGAAAATATCCCCCCAAAATCCTAGTCTACCCATGAGGTGAGTGAAACACTCATCTCAAACCCACCCCTGCCTTCCTTTCTCCCTACAAAACTTGAAACAAGAGTATTGCTAGATCAACTCCAGCCAAGACCCTGCCTCTTCAGAGTGGTTGTGAAGCTAGGGGAAAAGACTCAGGAGAAGAACTCCCAAGATACACTCCCAAAGTCTCTCAACACACCTTTTAAGACCTTGGAAATTTTTTGGTTCTGCAGGTCTATAATCTCCTCACTCTTCCCCCATCCCTATCTCTCTTCCCACCCCCGAAACAGCCCAGCATAGTTTCCTATATCTTCTCCAATACCCCAATACACCCTTCATCCTCATGTGCCCCCAATAGCTTCACAGCAGCCCATCACCAGCATTCGCAAGTACAAAGGTCTGCCATTGCTCAGAAGATGAGTCAGATGAAAACAACTCTCAGTCTTGACACTAGGGTACTTCTGAGATTCAGATTCCTTTCTACATAGAATTTACCTGACTACTGTGGTTAAGTAACCTCCTACAGAGCCAAAGCATATCCCCCCTCAGACTTCAGCCACCCTAGACTAGACCTAAAGATCCAGGACTAACCCAGAAAACAGTTAACCCCAGAAAGTGACAGAGAAAGCACAATGATAAATACGTGGAATAAAACCCTCTAAATATTGCCAGCTAAGGCAGGCTCCTATAAACAACAGAAATTACCACAAAGCCAAAGTCAGTATTCATGTCCTTACTGTGGAATGAACTGCTGGAATGAAAAACCATCATCAAAGTTGTCTTCCAATTCAGAGGTCAACTCTTGCCTATGTTATTTGACTGCCCTATAAATCAATCCACTGTTCCTATAACTCCCCAGCCCGGGCCATCCCTTCCTTGTATGTGTTGACTCAACGTATTAGAAAATAAGCTTCTCGAGGGCAAAGGTGGCTCACTTTTGCATTTGAATCCCCATCTCTTAGAACAGTGTCTGGAACATAATGATTAATAAATGCTTTCCCCCTCCACTTATTGATCCATTCATTCATTCACTCACTCATTCGTGGAGAAAGTAGTACCTATCATAGGCAGCTAGGTGGTGCAACAGTGCTAGGTCTGGACTGGGGAGACCTGAGTTCAAATCCAACCTCAGATTGTCTCCAGTTGTGTAATCCTGAGCAAGTCACAACTTCTTCTGCCCCAGTTTCCTCAACTATAAAATGAGGGTAATAATAGCACTTACCTCCCAGGGTTGGTGTGAAGATCAAATGAAATAATATCTGTAAAATGCTTAGCACAGTGCCTGACACATAGAAGGTACTTCAATGTCTATTTCCTTCATTCTTCTCACTCACAGTTTCCTCATCTGTAAAATGGGAATGATGATAATACCTACTTCCCAAGGTTGTTGTGAAGATCAAATAAGGTAGCATATGTAAAATGCTTTGCAAACCATAAATCACTATATAAACATTAGCAATTATTATTTTTGTCTAATTGGGCTGACCTATCCTGAAAAAATCTTTTTGTTTGGATTCCCTTTAAGGGTGGTTCATTTTTACTGCAGAAGATGGTCAGAAAATTTGTTCCATGAACCTAGACACCATCAATGGATAAGCTACCCTTGCGCCTTGAATCCTATCACTAATCAGCCAGTTGTGGAGCCCTTCACAAGCTGGCTCCAAGGCAGCAGGAAGGAATGGGAATCAAGAGTTCCTCCCAATCAGCTAGCAACCATAGGTTATTTATTATACCAGATCATTGCTGCATTTGGCAACGTGCTTGCGAGCTCCTGAAACTGTGTCAAGAGAATCTCAAACTGTAGTTTTCATCCAACACAGTTCTGAATGACCATATTAAACAATGAAAGACAGAAGAACCTTTTCAATATGATCAAATGAGGTTAAAAGGGTTGGTTTGACCTATATGTAGCAAGAGAGAAATTACATTCAGTAAAATTTGGTTGCCTTGATCTTTGGGGGTGTGTGTGTGTGTGTGTGTGTGTGTGTGTGTGTGTGTGTGTACCTGTGAGCAATTGTTCATACGTCTAAACTTGAGAAAGGAATAAAGTAAAGCTCAGAATTGCAGAGTTCCATTTTGGAGCTATTATATTTTAGGGAGGGGAGAGTTGAAAAAGAAAAATGCTTTGTTTGAATCAAGTCTGCATCCAATACTGTAATATTCTCAAATTATCCAGCAGAGATTCCTGAAAATGTCCCTTATGTTGGAATAAGGCAATCTCTATCCTCCAAAGTAACAGAACAATTCACAGGGCAGTAATGTGGGTTGTATTATAGAAAACTCAGCTATGGAAATCACTCACCCTTTCCTCAGATGAATCAACCAATGTCCTCAAGGATCTGAGGGAAAAGACAGGAGCCATTTTTCATCATCTGATCTATAGAGAAAGGATATGGTATGCACAAAATGAGGTTGTGTAGGCGCTAGGTTGCCTAGTAATGGACACAAGACCTGAGGGATCAACCTGCAACCATTACTCTAATACCCTTGATGAAGAATGTTTGCATGAGCTTCCACCCATCTAGCACTGAAAACAAGTTCCTTTGGTGTGTATCTCCCTTGTTTTAATTTCTGGAATATGAGCAGTGCCTGCTCTGCGGTGATGCCTAACCAATTAGGCATTTATACATCTGTTGAATAAGAAGATTACCACACTCGATTGAAGCAGAGGGAAAATTATGCTTTGCCTGAAGTCATCAAATAAATAAGCCTAAGCTTACATGCCCAGAGCCTAGGAGAAATTAGAATTGGTCTAACAAAAACCAGGCAGTAGGCCTAAAAGGAATTCATAGTGTTTTGGCCTCTTTTATTTCCATGCTGGTTTGATTTTCTTAGGGTTATCTGCTTTGGAGGAACAGTTTCTATCCAGAGATGGCAGTTAGTGGGCAGAGGGAAGTGGGCATAATGGTTAGATTAGGAAAAGTGTGAGCTACCATTGAAAATCTGAGTGGGAAATAGTGTGTTCTCAGCATAAAGATTTTTGGAAGTCACATTTGGAACTGGGAGGTGGGAGGAGGTGCTTCAATACAGAGTGCCAAATTTAGAAGGCACCTACAGATCCTGGAGTCAAACCGCTGCATGGAAACAATAGTTTAATACTTAGTTAACCAGAACAAGTAGTTAAAATAACTGCCTCATATGATAGGCTAAAATAAACTCCTTCCTTGCTCTTTTTCCCTCTACCCCCTGTTAACTGAGTATATGCTTCACTTCCAGGTTTGTGGTACTTGTCCCAGCTGCAAAAATTCCTAGTTATGCTTATGTTGAAAACTATTTGCAATTGTACTTCGTAATTAACAAATTCCTTTTTTCCACAACAGACACATACTAACAAACACTCCTCCAAAAAAACCTTTACAAAATAAGTACCTTCCCTGAAGTTTATCAAAATGAATAAGTACAGTACATGTCACTTTCCGTTTTTGAAGTATGATGATTGTTACCAAGTCAATAAGTATTTATTAAGAACTTACTATATTCTAGGCATTGCACTAAGTGCTAGAGAAACAAATACAAGAAATGAGACAGTCCTTGCTCTCAAAGAGTTTACATTCTGATGGGAGAAGACAACATATAAAAGGAAGCTGAGAAGGTCAGGTAGTCAAGGGGGTGAGGGAGAGCACCTATCCACATAGTAGAGAAAGTCGAGAGGGTCAGCCGTGCAGCCTGGAGAGAAACATGGCTAGCTTGGGCACCTCCTTAAAAAGAAAGTTTGAGTGGGGGTGCAGTAATGGAGGGTTACAATAAAAAGAAAAGAACCAGCCAATCAGAGGAAGAGGCCAAAGAGGCAGAGAGTAAATTAGAGATTCTCTGATTTTCAGATCCTGAATGAATGTACTCTCTACACTAAAGTGGAGCCCTAATCAGGAGTGAAGATTGCCATAAATTAATAACAATAGCCAGCATTTATATAGTACCATAAAGTTTGTAAAGCACTTCATATGTATTATTTCAATTGATCTTCACAACAACCCTGGGAGGTAGGTGCTATGATGTCTCCACTTTACAGATAAGGAAACTGTGTCTCAGAGGGGCTAAGTGACCTCACTGGACCACACAGGACCCAAACTCCTGTCTTCTTGACTCCAACTCTGGCATTCCATTATACAATTTATCTGACTGAAAAAAGACTCAGACCCTTGCTGAGAGAGGCAATAGAGCTCTTTCAAAGACTATAATCTAATCATTTTACTGCTCCAAAGTCGAAGCATAAATGATGGCAGTTGTGTAGTACTCGAGGGGAGAATTTGTCCTAGAGAAAACCATTTTTAGTGTCCTACTGACTCAGTTTAGTGCCCGAGGTGCATTAAATCAAACACACATCCCTGTGTACCAAAGTGCATTAGGCTCTAAACAAGACCAGCGACAGGGAGTTCGTCTGAAAGAAATAACTCCCAAACCCCAACAGCAATGATGCCAGCACTAATGCAGGAAACTGTCAAGGAAGAGAATACATTCACCACACCTCCATGATAGCTTCTCCCAAGTTAAAAACCACTTCTTATAGTTTTCTCCAAATGTAGAAATGCAGCAATGGCTGTCCGTTGGGTGCGAGGAAGAAGGCCTGGGATTGGGTGGGGACATTCACATGAAAATCTTTCATTATAATATCCTCTGACTAAGATAATTTACATCCCATTGTACAGGAGACACCCAAGTCTGTTTCCTCCCAAATTACCAACAATCACCCCCTCTCAGCAACTATCCTTGATTTCCTCTTCCCTCCATCCATGTAGACATTTGGTTTCAGCTTCAATATATTGGGAGAGGAGAGAGTAGTCTGCAAAAAAGTGGATTTGTGATTTCATCACTCCCAGTATGAAAACTCCCTCTACCAAGATAGAGCAATCGTTTGTTGTTGTTTATTCATTTTGCAGTTGTGTCTGACTCTTTGCGATCCCATTTGGGGTTTTCTTCGCAAAGATACTAGGGCGGTTTGCCATTTCCTTCTTCAGTTCATTTTACAGATGAGGAAACTGAGATGAACAGGGTCAAGTGACTTGCCCAGAGTCACAGTAGTAAGTGTCTGAGGCCAGATTTGAACTCAGGAAGAAGAGTCTTTCTGACTCCAGGGCCAGCACTTTTTCCACTGTACTATTTAATGGCCCATAACTCAATCAAGCATTTATTAAACACTCATTATGTGCCAGGCATTGTACTAGGTGTTACAGATACAAAAACAAAAATAAGAGAGCTACCAATTAGTTTTCATTCTACTAGAAAGTTAGAACATGTATTGGGGAGCAATACCCAGGGAAGTAAGCTTGGCCTAGGCTCTAGGTAGTTACAGGGATTATGAATGGAGCCAGGGCTTTACATAGATAATCAGGCCATTTAAAATAGTAGTAATACTGATTTTATTATTGATGTCTGAGAAAAGAAAGTGAAGAGCAGGATTTCAGAGAAGGGAATGGGGTCAGGATGGGAAGGATATATGTCACAGTAGCAGGGCTGATGCCAAGATGCCCATGATGCTGGCTAGGTCCCAATTATGATGAAGCATGGTTTAGGAATGTCTAGACAAAGATGAACAATTCATCTGCTCTGAGAGCCTGAGAGAGTGAGTGGTGTGTCCAGGGTCGACACACCTAGTATTTGTCAAAGGTAAGACTTAAATGTAGATCTTTCTGAATTACCAGGCCAACCCTCTATCACTCACCAGCTTCAATTTTAGGACAAAAATATAATAGTTACCATTTTGAAAAAAGAAAAGAGCTGCACAATTGGAAACCAATAGGGGACTGATAACGTGTCTCAGATGCTGCCCATATTAAAAAAAGAAATGTATTGCCAGCTTGAAATAGCAACAGCACAAACCATTGCTGCCTCTGAATGGGTTTAAACTTCAAATCCAGGGTTTAAAGTCAAAGGTATCGGAAAGGTCTTGGCATATTTGTATTTGATCCCTTTGCAAGAGGGTACAAAAAGGAGGAGGGGGCTGAAAGTGGTGGAAGAGAAAGAAAAGGGTGAGATGAATTACAATCTGGAACTTCTGTTTTATTCTAGGGACAGGATTTTTGTTTTGTTTTGTTTTGCTTCAAAGATCTATTTAAATCCATCTAGGGGATATGTTTTCCTGGACATCAAGGAAGACAGCCGACAAAATAGTCACTCATCTCCCAAGCTATACTCCTATTTATGCAACCCAAGATTATAAATAAGAAAAAAAATGCAATCTAGTTGGCTCAGAGTCAGCTGCTCTACAATGACCATTTTGTCAGTGATGTATCACTGCTAAAACCATCACTCCATGCATATGTATAGGCAACTACTATACACCTACTAGCAAGCATACTACTGTTTGCCATGACACACTAGGAAGTGAGCTATCAAAATGCAATGGCACACCGGATAGAGCTCTGGACCTAAAGTCAAGAAAATCTGAGCTCTAATCTAGCCTCAGATACTTCCTAGCTATGGGACCCTGGACAAGTCATTTAAAAACCTCTCTCAGCCTCAAATTCCCCATTTGTAAAATGGAGATAATAATAGCACCTAACTTCCAGGGTTGTTTGAAAACAAAATGAGATATTGGTAAAGCACTTTGCGAATATTAAAGTGCCATGTAAATGCTAGTTGTTATGATCTTATTATTTGAGATATCTTATCATTATTTTATCTTATCATTTCAGATTATTTAAGATATTATTATCTTATTATTTAAAAGCCTATGATGCTACAGTTGAGCTGTATGTAGAAATTCTGATACCACAGGTAAATTCAGGGTGGGGAATTAGAAAGATCTATGGAAAGACCTTGGGCCAAGTTCAGATGATCAACAAGTATTTAATAACTCCCTACTGTGTGTGCCAAGCACTAGGTAAAGAAGGGATTCAAAGAATCCCTTGGAGCCTTGTATCTTGTAGGAAAACCACTAAGAAGAGCATAAAGAAAGACTAAAAGGGGGAAAACTCACCTGAGGGGTAGAAAGCTCTTAGGATCACAGCCTTATTGGCATAATCCCAACATTGCCACTGATCCCAGGCATTGCCTGTGAAATGCAAGAGTTCCAGGTCCTAGTAATGTGATATGAGGCACAGAGGATAGTTTACCATATACATGTCATCATCATCATCATCATCATTTTTAACAGTAGCAGCAGAAGCACTAATAGAAGAAAAGGACCCAGAAACAAAGAAGTCATTATACCGCTACTCTCTGGCATGTGTCATACCAGGTACTAGGGCAGTCTCTCTATTAGACTTCAGTTCAAACTCATACAGCCAGTGAATAGGGGATACAGCAATTGGGGAAGAAGAGCCCCAAGAGAAGGGTGTTAAAGCCCAGGAAGTGACCTAGACCAAATAAGGGAGCAGGGATGATCATGCCTTGCAGTTCAGGGCTAAAGACAAGACCACTACAGGAGAAAAAATGAATTCCCTCTAAGATGTGGTGCTACCAAGGCAGAATACAGAGTGGCAATTACCTCCATTCAAGTTGGTAACGACAACTACTACAACTACAAGAATAGCTAAGACATATAACAACTAGATGGTGTGATGGATAGACCTGGGGTCAAGAAGACCTAAATTCAAAGCCAGACTCAGACATTTATTCCTGTGTGACCCTGGGCAAGTTACTTAACCTCTATCTGGCTCAGTTTCCTCAACTGTAAAATGGGAATAATAATAATAGTGCCTACTTCCTAGGGTTGTTGTGGGGTTAAATGAGGAAATATTTGCAAAGCATTTTGCAAACTTTAAAGCACTATATAATGCTAGCTATTATTATTAGAACTTTGAGGTTTGTAAAACACTTCACATATATTCTCTTTAGATTTTTTTATGCTTTAGATTTGTCTGCTGTCTTGCTATACTGTTAACTCACATTGAGTATGCTGTCCATCACAATGAACAAGCATTTGTCTACTATTGTCTAGCCATGACTTTTCTATCCTCCACTTAAACAGCTGGTTTCTTTATCCCTGTTAAACTTCATCTTATTAGGTTCAGCCCATCTTTGTAATCTGGCAAGATCTTTTCTGAACCCTGATCCTGCCATAAGTGGTAGTTACTCCTCCAGGTTCATGTCGGTTGCCAATCTGATATTCACCACAAATTACTTCATCCGAATCAATAAAAATGTTAAACAAAAAAAGAGCAAGGATAAATCCTTTGGATTCTTTGCTGGAAACATCCATCTAGGTGAATCCTGCTCTATTAATAAAAATTCATCAGATCTGGTCATTCCACCAGTTCCTAAAAAATCTAGATAAACTGTCATCTAATCTACTTCCTTCCATATTGTCCACACAAGTATTTTGAAAGACTGTGAGGAAAAGAAAATAAATTTCTGTTAGCTAAACATTTTAGTCTAAATAATTTTGAAAAGACTGATGAATTCTTTCCTGAAACTTAGGTAATTACACCTATGATCCTGATCCACTAGTCTAATAACCCTATGAAAAGAAGAAAATAAGTTTTCCCAAGTGTGATCTGTCCTGGATTAACCTTCACTGGCTCTCTTAGTGCTAAAAAAAATTACCTTTAATAATAGTTTCTGCAATTTTGTCAAGAATCAAAACTCACTGGCATTTTATTGAAAGAATACATACACACACACACACACACACACACACATACACACACACACACACCCCTTTTCTTTTTCAAAATTTGGACCCCATTTGACCGTCTTCATAACTTCAATACCTCTGCAATTTTTCATATTTTTAAAAACTCACTGACAGTGGACCAATAATCATATCCACAAGTTATTTTGATATCCTGGGATTGTTACATAATGTTTAGACTACTGAACTTGTAATCACGAAGACCTGGGTTCAAATCCTGTTTCTAGTACTTACTAGCTGTATGACCATGAGCAAGTAACTGTGTGAATCCTCAGTTCCTTATCTATAAAATGAGCATAATAATAACCTTAGTACCTACCTTATAGAGATGTTAGGAAGCTTCATTGAGGTAACATATATAAAGTGCTTAGCAAACTTTATATGAATATCTATCATCAGCAGCATCATCATTATCATTACTACTACTACTACCACTACTACTGCTACTACTACTTCTCCTTCATCCAGATTGGGTGATTTGAGCTCACTGAGAGCAGATAGGTATTCTGTCAGTCAACTAGTATTTATCAAATACCTGCTATGTGCCAGGTACTGTGCTAAGAGCTAGAGATACAAAGAAAGGCAAAATATGGTCCCTGCTCTCAAGTCTAATGTGGAAGACAATATGTAAATAACTATCTGCAAACAAAATAGATACAAGATAAATGAGGGGGTGGTCATGGAGGGAAGGCAGTAACATAACAGAGGACCAGTAAAGGCTTTTTGTAGATGGTGGAACTTTAGTTGAGCCTTGAAGGAAGCCACAGAAACCAAGATGAAGGAGAGAATTCCAGGAATGAGGACAGCTAGTGAAATGCTCAAACTCAGAAAATGAAGAGGTCAAGAAGGATAAGAACTGAGAAAAGGCAATCAGATTGATCATTAGTAGCTTTAGAGAATAATTTCAGTTTAAAGATGATGCCAGAACCCAGAATGTGGAGAGTTAAGAAGAGAAGAAGAGGAAAGGAAGTGGAGGCATGTATTTTAGATAGCCTTCTCATAAGGAGTTTAGCTACAAAAGGCAGGAGAGATGTGTGATGACAGCTAGAGGGGATGA
Source organism: Vombatus ursinus (assembly GCF_900497805.2). Lineage (NCBI taxonomy): Eukaryota > Metazoa > Chordata > Mammalia > Diprotodontia > Vombatidae > Vombatus > Vombatus ursinus. The sequence continues at coordinate 11,717,409 of NW_020947390.1, read as the reverse complement.
ACAGATCTTTTGAGAATTGGGGATTGATGAGCAAGTTTTTAGGCAGCAGAGAAGCAGTCAATAGACAGGGAGAGAATGAAGATAAGTGATAGAGAGGGGATAACAAAGGGAGCAATCTGCTAAAAAAAAAGACAAGATAGAATGTTAACACTTGTGCATGTAAAGGGATTTTGCTTTGGCAAAGAAAAGGGCCACCTCTTTATGTAAGGTAGGGGTGAAGGGGGACATAGTATTAGAAGGTATCTTGTGTGTGTGTGTGTGTGTGTGTGTGCAAATTCTTCCAATAAAATGCCAGTGAGTTTGTTTTTGACTCTTGACAAAATTGCAGAAATTATTATTAAAGATTTTTTTTAGCTCTAAGAAAAGAAGAGATAATCACTTAGAGCCAATGGAGGCTCATCCAGGACAGATCACGCTTGGGAAAACTCATTTTCTTCTTTTGACAGGGTTATTAGACTAGTGGTTTAAGGATCATAGGTGTAATATACCTAAGTTTCAGCAAAGAACTCATTGGTCTTTTCAAAATTATTTAGACTAAAATGTTTCATTAATAGAAATTTATTTTCTTTTTCTCACAAAGTCTTTCAAAACATTTGTATATTTTGAAAGTGTCTTGATGTGAAATGAAGAGGAGGGAAAAGAAGGGAATACACAGCCAATGGCTTTATTTCTGACAAATTGCCATCCAATCTTGCTTCCCATACCTTATACTTGTGAAGCATTACAAATAGTTTCGAAATATCACTTAACATTTATGTCTATTAAATTTTACCTTGAGATTCAGCATGGCATAGTGCAGTGGTTCTCAAACTTTTTTGGTCTCAGGACCCTTTTATACTCTTAAAATAATTGAGGACCAAACAAAGAGCTTTTCTTTCAGTGGGTTATATCATCAAAGAAATTAAAATATCTTAGTATCATTATGGAAATAGTTTTGAACTGATATACCCCCCTGAAAGACTTATGGGGACTTCCAATGGTCCCTTGATCATAATTTAAGAATTGCTGGCATAGTGGACAAAGGCCTGACCTTGGAGTCAGAAAGACTTGGTTTTCAAAACAGCCTTGGATACTTACTGGTTCAGGGGGCGGCAAGCTATGTTGCCTCTCAGTTTCCAAGCCAACTGTCTAAGACTATAAATTACAGTGAAGTCACTGATCTCCAACAATGGAGGCAGTTTGTTACACCAGGAGTTGTTCATACTGATTGATGAAATCCCAAGCCCAAATCCCACCCTGAAGACATTGTTTTACTAGGTTCAGCCCAATATTCTAGCCTTTCTAATCTTTCAAATCCTTACTGTCATCCAATGAATTAGCTATACCAGAGAATTAGAAGAGCAGAATTGCAGTAGCTCAAAAGAAATGTGAGATGCACAAATTTAGAGACATCTCCACCCTAAATATTCACCTGGGTCATTTGTGCTGACCTGTGGTAGAGCCTTCTGAGATTGTATTGGTCTGATCAGCCAAAGGCACATTATACATTGACCCCAGCAAAATAATGTTATTTTGGTCCTCTTTCAAGCATGAAGGTCAACAACCAGCAAACTATACCTCTTGGAATTCCCATTCTGATGATCTTTGTACCTGGTAAAGAAAACAAACATAAAACAAAAATTAAGTAGTCCTGCATTCTCTCCCTAGTATCCATCCCATCAACCTCAAGAGGTAGTCCTATCCCTTCTCTGATCTTCCGATTGCCACTGACACAGCTTTTTTTGTTTTCTTTCCACTAAAACCCTACCCTCTAAAAGAAACATTTCCAAGTCTTCTTTAATGTTAGTGCCTCATTTCTTACCTAGCCTTAATCATTGAATGGTTGTTACCTCATACAAACTGAGACCTGGGAAAGACCTTAGCTTAAAAAGGCCAAGGTCTCCCACTGCATCCATGGCCATCTCTAGTCTTCCTGATCTATATCTTGCCACTGGGCCCAGATGGCTCCTGAGGAGAAAATGAGGTTGATGACTTTGCATAGCCCTGCCTCACTTAAATCCAACTCACTTGAAAGTCAAGACATCACCTTTCTGATGTCATTGGTCTTCTTTAAGAATAAAAGACAGAGGGGCGGAGCTAAGATGGTGGAGTGAAAACAGTGACTTGCTTGAGCTCTCCCCCAAACCCCTCCAAATACCTGTTAAAAAATGGCTCTAAACAAATTCTAAAGCATCAGAACCCACAAAAAGACAGAGTGAAACAAATTTCCAGCCCAAGACAACCTAGATGGTTGATCAGGAAGGTATATCTCGCTGGGCGGGAAGAGGAGTGCAGTTTGGCATGGGCACACAGGCTGCAGCGACCCAGGAGCAGGCCTCAGAGGACTGAATCTCAGGCAGCTGTGGCAGTTTCCAGACTTCTCAACCCATAAATGCCAAAGACAACTTAGAAGGTCAATGAGAAAAGTCTGTGACTGTGGTGAGAGAAAGAAGCTAGGTCTCAGCTGCAAGTCCCAAGCACGGCTGCCTCTTGGGCTTCTGGCCCACAGACTGAGGGGGAATTGAGTGACTGATCAGAGGGGTATGGCAGGGATCTCTTTGCCAGTGCTGAGGCAGGAATCTCTTGCTTTGCTCGTGTTTGGATCTGGGTCACAGTTCTGAGGGGCGGTCCTGGGACAAGGAGGAGTACTGGCATGGTGGGGCTTGTTGTAGCAGTGGAGAGGAAACACCTCACCCCTTATCATACCACCTTGGAAGAACTGAAAATTTACAGGTCCCTAGAAGTAGCTCTGAAAACAGCTGTACAAACCTCCAAAACTTGGGACAGTTACATTCTCCACATTGGAAGCAGACTCTTACCTTAACAAAGAGTTTAAAACTCAAGTAACTGGCCGGGATCATAAGCAAGTAGCACAAAAAGAGTTAGACCATATTATCTTACTTTGGTGACAAAGAAGATCAAAACATACAACCAGAAGAAGACAACAAAGTGAAAGCTCCTCCATCCAAAGCCTCCAAGAAAAATGTGAATCAGTCCCAGGCCTTCGAAGAGCTCAAAAGGAATTTTGAGAAGCAAGTAAGAGAAGTAGAGGAAAAACTGGGAAGACAAATGAGAATGATGCAAGAAAATCATGAAAAACAAGTCAACAGCTTGCTAAAGGAGACCCAAAAAAATACTGAAGAAAATAGAATCTTAAAAAATAGCTTAACCCAAATGGCAAAAGAGGTCCAAAAAGCAAAGCAGGAGAAGAATGCCCTAAAAAGCAAAATTGGCCAAATGGAAAAGGAAGCCCAAAAGATTACTGAAGAAAATACTTCCTTAAAAATTAGAATAGAGCAATTGGAAGCTAGTGACTTTATGAGAAATCAAGACACTGTAAAACAAATCCAAAAGAATGAAAATTTAGAAAACAATGTGAAATATCTCATTGGAAAAACAACTGACCTGGAAAATAGATCCAGGAGAGAGAATTTTAGTGGACTATCTGAAAGCCATGATCAAAAAAAGAGCCTAGACATCATCTTTTAAGAAATTATCAAGGAAAACTGCCCTGATATTTTAGAACCAGAGGGCAAAATAGAAATGGAAAGAATCCACCAATCTCCTCCTGAAAGAGATCCCCAAAGGAAAACTCCTAGGAATATTGTAGCCAAATTCCAGAGTTCCCAGGTCAAGGAGAAAATATTACAAGCAGGCTGGAAGAAACAATTCAAGTATTGTGGAAACACAATCAGGATAGCACAAGATTTAGCAGCTTCTAACTTAAGGGTCCACAGAGCATGGAATATAAGGTTCTGGAGGGCAAAGGAGATAGCATTACAACCAAGAACCACCTACCCAGCAAAACTGGAGTATAATCCTTCAGGGGAAAAAATGGTTATTTAGTGAAATAGAGGACTTTCAAGCATTCTTGATGAAAAGACCAGAGCTGAATAGAAAATTTGACTTTCAAATACAAGACTCAAGTGGAACATGAAGAGGTAAACAGGAGAGAGAAGTCATAAGAGACTTATTAAGGTTGAACTGTTTACATTCATGCATGGAAAGATGCTATTTGTAACTCATGAGTCCTTTGTCAGTATTAGGGTAGTTGGAGGGGAAAAGTTATATGTATGTATATAGATAGATAGAGAGTTAGAGAGCACAGGGTGAGTTGAAGATGATGGGGTCATATCTGGAGAATAAAACTAAGGGGTGAGACAGGATTATACTGGGAGGAGAAAGGGAGAGGTAGAATGGGGTAAACCATCTCACAAAAAAAAAACAGAAAAGAAAAGACTCTTATAGTGGAGGTGAAACAGGGAAGATGAGAGGGAATGAGTGAATCTTATTCTCATAGGATTTGACTTAAGGAGGGAATAACATACACACCCAATTGGGTATAGAAATCTGTCTTACCCTACAGGAAAATAGGGGGGTAAGGGGACAAGAGAGTAGGGGGATGATAGAGAGGAGGGCAGACTGGGAAAGGGGGTAATCAGAAGCAAATACTTCTGAGAAGGGACAGGGTCAAAAGAAAGAACAGAATAAAAGAGGGGTGGAATAGGATTAAGGGTAATAGAGTTAGTTTTTCACAGCATGTCTACTATGGAAGTGTTTTGCATAACTGCACATGTATAACCTATATTGAGTTGCTTGCCTTTTCAATGAGGGTGGGTGGGGAAAGAGGAAGGGAGAAAATTTGGAACCCAAAGCTTTAAAAACACATGTTTAAAAAAAATGTTTTCACATGCAACTGGGAAATAAGAAATGCAGGAAATGGGGTACAGAAATCCATCCTGCCCTACAGGAAAATTGAAGGGGAAGGGGATAAGAGAAGGGGGGGAGAGATAGAAGGGAAGGAAGACTAGGGGAAAGGGTATTCAGAATGCATGCCATCTTGGGGTGGGGGGAGGGGCGAGATGGGGTAAAAATTTGGAACTCAAAATCTTGTGGAAGTAAATGTTGAAAACTAAAAAAAGAGAGAGAGAGAGAGAGAGAATAAAGGACAAACAACAATCTATGAATAATATTAGTTGCCCCACTGAGGACCCAACTGGCCAGTTTTAAATGGGCAATGCTGCTCTTTCCCTCTTTCCTTCCTTCCTTCCTCCTTCTGTCCACATGGGGAACTATATGCTTACATGTGGATACTCTGCCCAAAGGAATATAAATTTCTTGAAATAGAGCTCTGGAAAAACCAGGCTGTGATAAGGCCTATTGGCATTCAAATGGAACCACTTGAGTATGCCTTAAACCCAAATCACTCTGTCTTTCACAGACTGACCAGTAATAAGTTCCAGCCCAAGCCTCCGTTGGTCATTGTTTAGGTTTTGATGTCTCAGAGTAACTCTAAATGGCAATTGTTTCTGTTCTGGCCAGAAACCCTGAGGGTCTTCCCTTCCCAGATTGATTTTTTAAGTAGGTGAAAAAAGACCATCTCTTGCTTCATTTCTTACCTATCTTTAATCATTGAATGGTTGTTGCCTCAGACAAACTGAGACCCGGGAAAGACCTTAACTTAAAAAGGCCAAGGTCTCCCATTGCATCCAGGGCCATCTCTAGTCATCCTGATCTATGTCTTGCCACTGGAACCAGATGGCTCTGGAGGAGTGAGGCTGGTGATTTTGCACAGCCCTGCCTCACTTAAATCCAATTCACTAACAAGTCAACACATCACCTTTCTGATGTCATTGGTCCTCTTCAAGAAGGAAGGACAATAGGAGGAACCATCAGAAAGAGGAAACAAAACAAAACAGAAGAAAAACTAGCAAATAGAATGCTTCAATCTGCATTCAAACTCCATAGTTCTTTCTTTGGATGTGGATAGCATTTTCCATCATGAGACCTTTGGAGGTATCTTAGATCCTTGCATTGCTGAGAAGGGCTAAATCTATCAATGTTAGTCATTGTACAACATGGCTGTTACTGTGTACAGTGTTCTCCTGGTTCTTCTCATTTCACTCAGCATCAGTCCACACAAGTCTTTCCAGATTTTTCTGAAGTCTGCCTGTTCATCATTTCTTATAGCACGATAGTATTCCATTATATTCATATACCACAACTTGTTCAGCCATTCCCCAATTGATGGGCATTCCCTCAGTTTCCAATTCTTTGCCACTACAAAAAGAGCTGCTATAAATATTTTTGTACAAGTGGATCCTTTTCCCATTTTTATGATATCTTTGGGATACAGCAGGGATACAGCTCTAGAAGTGCTATTGCTGGGTCTAAGGGTATGCACATTTTTATAGCCCTTTGGGCGTAGTTCCAAATTGTTCTCCAAAATGGTTGGATCATTTCACAACTCCACCAACAATGCATTAGTATTCCAATTTTCCCACATCTTCTTCAACATTTATCATTTTCCTGTTTTGTCATGTTGGCCAATCTGATAGGTGTGATGTGGTACCTCAGAGTTGTTTTGATTTGCATTTTCCCAATCAATAGTGATTTAGAGTGATTTAGAACCTGTTTCTGATGGTTCCTCCTATTGGTTCTAATTCTTCCTTACAACATCACTAATGTGAAAATATATTTAATAGGAATGTATATGTATAGCCTATATTAGATTGCGAGCCATCTTGGGGAAGGAGGGAAGGAGGTAGGGGGAGAAAAATTTAAAACTCAAAAGCTTATGGAAGTGATTGTTGATAAATCAAAATAAATTAATGAAAAAACCCTCAGACACAGAGAAGGCAAAAAGAAAAAGGAAGGAGAAACAACAATCTCTCTGAGATTATCTCCAACTAACTCTATATATCTCTTGTATGTACATAGTTATTTTCATGTTATCTTTCCCATTAGAATGTAAGCTCCTTAAGGGCAGGGACTTTTTTTTGCCTTTCTTTGTATCCCCAGTGCTTAGCACAATGCCTGGCACATAGTTAGTGCTTGTTGAGGACTTTATCACTTTTTACCATCACGAGTACATTTTCAGCTTCGTTCTCCCAGAATTGTGCCACTCATTTGTATTCTCTGTCAATTACCTCCCCTTGCTTCCATCATCTGTAAATGTCTTTTTAAAATCCAAGTAGATAAATGAGTTTCCTATGTATCCACATCACTCTCTTTTAGACAGATCCTTGTTTTCTTCCTTTTTTAAAAAACAGTCCATCATACATATATCTTGGATAGGTATTGCAGATGAACATTGAGTTAGACAAGAAATTGAATAGGAAGGATTCAGGCTGAGTTGCATTTGGAGACTGCAGTGTTTTTGTTTATCCCAAATGTCTTACTACCAGAAAAACCTATTTCTTTAATACCGGTATTTTCCATGTGATGCTATGTGGCTTTCAATCATGAAGCACCTAAATATCAGAAGAGTTAAAATTATAAATAACTTGAAAGGCAGTGAGAAAATGAGTGGTAGACATAAACATCTACTCCCTATGCCTTCTAGTCTGACATTGCTGTTGCATTAATGTTTTTTATGTACAGGTCTGATTGTGTTACTTTTTCTCAATAACCTTAAAAAGTCTACTGATTATAATTTAAGTTCTTGCTTCTTTGTCTTTGTATCTCTGGCACATAGCGCAGTGTCTAGAACATACTTGGTTCTTAATAAATGTCTTGTAATACTCCCCTCCATGTGTGCTATGAGCCTTCCAGAATAGGCTATTCATCATCACTCAGTGCAAATGTGACTTGCCTCCTGGTCTTTGCCTTTCTCTATTACTGAGATGTTGCTTTTCTATATCTGCTTTTAAAATTATACTAGCTTTTTAAGGCCTCACTCAAATGTTGTCTCTTCCTTCCCTGATGATTTTAGTCAGTTACAAGTTTTCCAGCCTCTAACCAAGTATAGCACCAGGTTTAAACTTCTTATATGTACTTAATATTTCTAAAATATGCGTCTCACAGCGTTGCTGTCAGACACTTACTGGTTGTATGACTGTGGGCAATCACTTCACCTCTGTTTGCCTGTTTCCTTAACAGTAAAATAAGGACAACAATAGAATCTACCTCCCAGGGTTTTTGTGAGGATCATGAGATACTATTTTAAGAACGTAGCACAGTGCCGGGCACATAAAAGGCACTATATAAGTGCTAGCTATTATTAAGTACCTGCTGTGTGCAAAGCATTGGGCTGGTCTGTTAACATAAGGAAAAAGATAAACTGGTCCCTGTTAGGCAAATGATCTTATTTTTGTTTTCTTTTTAAATTTTCTTTTTATTCTTAGTTCCAAATTTTTCTCCTTCCTCTATCCCTCCCCCACTCATTGAGAAGGCAAGAAATATGATTCCCATTATATATACACAGCCATGCAAAACATATTTCTGTATTAGTCTTTTTTAAAAGCAAGAAGAATAAAGAAAAAGGTATGTTTCAATCTGCACTCTGAGTCCATCAGTTCTCTATCTGGAGGTGGATAGCATTTCACATTATTTGTGCTATGAAGTTGTTGGTAGATCATTGTATTGATCAGAGTTACTAAGTCTTTCCCAGTTGATTATTATTAAAATATTGCTCTTACGATATAGATTGTTCTTCTAGTCTTGCTCACTTCACTTTGTATCACTTCATATAAGTCTTCTCATGTTTTTTCTTTCTCTGAAAGCATCCCCTTTGTCATTTCTTACAGTATACTAGTATTCCATGGCATTCATATAGCATAATTTGTTCAGCCATTCCCCAGTTGAAGGGCATCCCCACAGTCTCCAATTCTTTGCCACCACAAAAGGAGCTGCTATAAATATTTTTGTACATGTGAGTCCTGTTCCTTTTTCTTTGATCACCTTGGGGTATAGACCTAGTAATGGATATTGCTCAGATATTGCTGAGTCAAACGATATGCATAGTTTTTTAGCTCTTTGGGCATAGTTCCAACCTGTTCTTCAGAATGGTTAGACTAGTTCACACCACTAACCGTAATCCACCAACAGTAATTAGTGTACTTATTTTACCACATTTCCTCCAGCATTTGCCATTTTTCTCTTCTGTTGTGTTAGTCAATAGGATCAGTGTAAGGTGGTACCTCAGAATTGTTTTAACTTGGATTTCTCTAATTATTAATGACCATAATTTTTGATAGTTTTGATTAATTCATCTGAAAACTGCCTTCAACTTAATTCAGCTAAAAACTTTGACTGTTTACCAATTGGAGAATGGATCTTAATTTGGCATACATTTGGCTACATTATCTATATATTTAAGAAACAAGACCTTTATCAGAGAAACTTGCTGCAAAAAAATTTCAGTTTCCTACTTTTCTTCTATTTTTGGCTACATTTGGTTTTGTTTATGAAAAAAACTTTTAATTTGAGGTAATCAAAATTATCCATTTTACCACATGTGAACCTCTCCCTTTGTTATGAACTCTTTCTCTGTCCATAGATCCAACAGGTAATTTCTTCTGTGCTCCCCTAATTTGCTTATGATATCAACCTTTATATTTAAATCATGTACCCATTTTGAGCTTATCTTGATATATGGTGTGAGATGTTGGTCGATGTCTAGCTTCTTTCTGACAGATTACTTTCTTATTTTTGCAGCAGTTTTTCTAAAATAGTAAGTTCTTGCCCCAACAGTGGGATCTTTGTGTTTATCTAGGTTATTGTGCTCATTTGCTTCTGAATATTGGGTACCTAATTCATTCCATTGATTAACCACTCCATTTCTCACCTAGTATCAAATTGTTTTGGTAATTACTGCTTTGTAACACACCAGTTTGAGATCTGGCACTTAGAGCCCCTTCTGCCGCATTTATTTTCATTTATTCCCTTAATATTCTTGACCTTTTGTTCCCCCAAATGAATTTTATTTTTCCAGAACCATAGAGTAATTCTTTGGTAGTTTGATTGTTATGGTATTGAGTAAGTAAATTAATTTAGCTATTATTGTCGTTTTATTATATGGCTCAATCTACTCACAAGCAATTAATATTTCTCCAATTATTATCTTTATGTGTGTTAAGAGAGTTTTGTAATTATGTTCACATAGTCCCTGGGTTTGTCTTGACCCAAGTATTCTATAATGTCTGCAGCTATTTTAAATGAAACTTCTCTTTCCATCTTTTCCTGCTGAATCTTGTTGGTAATATATAGAAATGCTGATGATTTGTGTGGATTTCTTTCATATCCTGCAACTTTGCTAAAGTTGTTAATTATGCCAATGAGTTTTTAATTGATTCTTTAGGGTTCTCTAAGTACATAATCATACCATCTGAAAAAAATTGATAGTTTCATTTACTCATTGCCTATGCTTAGTCCTTCAATTTCTTTTTATTATTTTATTGCTATAGCTAGCACTTCCAGTACAATATTGAGTAATAATGATGATTGTGATGATTATGGACATTTTTGCTTCACCTCTGATCTTATTAGAAAGGCTTCTAGTTTGTCCTCATTACAAATAATGCTTGCTCTTGGTTTTATATAAATACTGCTTATCTTTTCTAGCATTTTTATAAGGAATAAATTTCACCAAAAGCTTTTTCTGCACTTTAAATTATAGGTATAAATCCAGTCTGGCCATAGTATATGATATTTGTGATATATTGCTATAATCTCCTTGCTAGTATTTTATTTAAAATTTTGCATTAATATTCACTACGGAAATTGATATACGGTTTTTTCTCTGCTTTTGCTCTCCCTGATTTAGTCACTAAAAGCATATTTGTGTCATAGAAGAATTTGGAAAGTCCCCTTTACTCTTTTTTTAAACAGTTTATACAATATTGGAATTAATTGTTCTTTAAAATTTTAGTAGAATTCACTTGTAAATCCATTTGGTCCTGGGGCTTTTTTCTTAGGGAATTCATTGATGACTTGCTCAATTTCTTTTTCTAAGATATAATTATTTAAGTATTCTATTTCCTCTTGTGTTAATCTGGCCAATTTATATTTTTGTGAGTATGCATCCATTTCTTTTAGGTTGTCAATTTTATTGGTATCTAGTTGGGCAAAATACCTTCTAATAATTGCTTTAATTTCATCTTTATTGATACTACATTCACTCTTTTCATTTTTGATACTGGTAATTTGGTTTTCTTTTTTTTTAAATCAAATAAACCAATGGTTTATCTATTATATGATTTTTTCATAAAAACATCTTTTAGTTTTATTTATTCATTATATTTTAACTTTCAATATCATTAATCTTTTCTTTGATTTTAAGATTTCCATTTTGTTTAGTTGGGGGTTTTAATTTTCTCTTTTTCTAAGTTTTTTTTTAAGTTGCATGCCCAATTTGTTGATCTGCTCTTTCTCTATTTTATTGATGTAAGAATTTAGAGATATAAATTTTTTCAGAGTACTTCTTTGGTTGCATCCCATAAATTTTGATTTGGTGTCTCATTATTATCATTATCTTTAAAGAAATACTTGATTGTTTCAGGAATTTGTCCTTTGACCCACTCATCCTTTAGCATTTGACTATTTAGTTTCCAATTGATTTTTAATCTATACTTCAAAGGTCTTTTATTGAATTAATTTTATTGCATTATGGTCTGAAAAGGGTATATTTGATGTTTCTGCTTATCTGCATTTGTTTGTGAGCTTTTGTTCGCTAACACATGGTCAATTTTTGTGAAGGTGCCATGTGTACAGCGGAACAAAAGGTATACTCCTTTCTATTCCCATTCAATTATTTCTAGAGGTCTATATAATTTTTCTAAATTTCTATTTATCTCCTTTTATCTTATTTGTTTTATGGTTAGATTTATATAGTTTTGAGAGGTAATTTAGGTACCTCTCTAGTATCATTTTACTGTCTATTTCCTCCTGTAACTCATTTAACTTTTCCCTCAAGAATATGGATGTTAACTACTAGGTCTGTATCCCAAAGAGATCATAAAAAGGGGGAAGGACCCACATGTACAAAAATATTTATAGCAACTCTTTTGTGGTGGCAAAGAATTGAAAATTGAGGGGATGCGCAACAACTGGGGAATGGCTGAACAAGTTGTGGTACATAAATGTAATGGAATACTATTGTTTCTTAAGAAATGATGAGCAGGCAGATTTCAGAAAAACCTGGAAAGACTTACATGAACTGATGCTGAGTGAAGTGAGCAGAACCAGGAGAACATTGCAGACAGTAACATCAGCATTATGTGATGACCAACTTTGATAGACTTACCTCTTCTCAGCAATACAATGATCTAAGACAATTGCAAAAGACTCATGGTGGAAAATGCTATACATATCCAGAGAAAGAACTATGGAGTCTAAACACAGACTGAAGCATAATATTTTCTCTTTTTTTGTTTTTTTTTCTTTCTCATGGTTTTTCCCTTTTGCTCTGATTCTTTTTTCACAACATGACTAATGTGGAAATATGTCTAATATGATTATATATGTATGGCCTATATCAGATTGCATGACATCTTGGGGAGGAGGAGAAGAAGGGAGGGTGAAATATGGGAATTCAAAATCTTATAAAAACAAATGTTGAAAACTAAAAAGAAAGACTACGGATGCTATGTCATTTGGTGCATATATATTCAGTATTTATATTAATTCACTGTCTGTGGTACATTTTATAACATCTAGTTTTCCTGATTATGTCTTTTTAATATTTTTGTTTTTGTATTGTCTGAGATCATGACTGATACTTCTGCTTTTCTTTTCTTCAGCTGAAGCATAACAGATTCTGCTCCAATCCCTTATTTTAACTCTGTGTCTTTCTGTTTCAAGTGTGTCTCTTGTAAACAACATATTGCTGCTTTCTGTTTTCCAATCCATTCTGCTATCCACCTTTTTTTTTGTAGGTGAGTTCATTCCCTTCACATTCACTGTTACAATTATTAGCTCTGTGTTTCCCTAAATTGTATTCTCTTCTATTTAGCTTTATCTTTCTTTTACCCTGTCCCCTTCTCAAAAGTATGTTTTGCTTCTGACCACTGCCCCCTTGCATTTTTCTTTGAGACTTTTTCTTGTAGATGCTTTTAAGTCATTGTCTTCTTCTGAGTTTGTGTCTTGAACCCTCCTGTCATCTTAGTAGCTTTTTATGGTTTAGTTCTTTTTTGCTATTTGCTTATTTTTCCAGCCTATTTCTTGACTTTGGAATTTTTGTTAGAATTGAGCTCTGCTTATTTCTAGAGGAGGGTGATTGGCCTGGGCTTTAGGCTCTTGTGCCCTGCTGCTTTCACAGCTAGCTCTGGAGGCCTTTAAGTTTTTTTGTGCTTCTAAAATGTTATGATACGGGGTGAAGTCTGGTTACTGCCCGCCTGTCAGTGATCTGGTCCTTACTTGGGTAGGGCCCCTGCTCCCTCATGACAGCAACTGCTCCTTCCTATCATGGAATAGCAACCCAAAACTGGATACTGGGTGATGGAGCTGCCAAATGGCATCAGATCCTGCCCCCAGTGCTAGCACAGGTTGGTTACCAAATCTATGAATCCTGCTCCACAATAAATTAGCTATAGCCAGACAAGGTCAGAGGCACCTTCAGTAATCAGAGAAAACACAATCTCTCCCCTTTCCACCTGGAATTTCACTTCACACATGATTCCAACTGCTAGCTTGCAAGGCATAAATGAGTGTGCCAAGACTAATTCTAAAGTGCTAAATTTTCATCTGATAACCAGTTGTATGTGTGAGTGGACCATCTAAGAGAATCCTGGTTGCATTCCTTTGCTTACTCTAGAGAGGACTCAGACTATAGATGTCCCAGAACTCCAGAGTCCCAATAGACTCCATGTCTTAGAGGTGATTTCTGGAGTTCAAGGGAGTAATAAGCTATAAGTATTCTGTAGATGTTTATATGTCTTATTATTCATTGTATTCTCTGGTAATTAAGTGTACTTCATTTACTCATTTATTCTATGCTGAGTGAAAACATCCTGTCCAGCATCCCCATATATATGTCTGATTCCAATAAAAAACAAATATATTATGCCAAGGTCACACTACTAATGTTCTTTGAAATACTAAAGGTCAAAAGTAGGCTAATAGGTGGGGACTCAAAGCTAATTTTAATTGGGTAAATTCAAAACTCCACATACTCCTAGGCAAAGAGTGACATCACCCCAAAGAGAAAAACAGAGTTGAGGCATAAAAAGTGGCTTACTCTTTGGTAATCATGGAGATCACAATACTGATTTTGCATTTCCAGCAAGGCAAGCATAAATCACTAAGGTAAGCCAACAACTCCCCACTGAATGGGCCCACCTAATGATTTTTTAAAATCTAATTTCGGAAGGGAAGATTTAACACATAATTATTGTAGTTTATTTCTCATCTCTCTTCCCCCACCTACTAGGTTTTTTGGGGGAAACCAGAAGACCCCAAAGGGTCCCAAAAATAATAATGCAATGAAAAGGCCCTCTCACAGAACTTATTAACTTAATATTAGCTAAACCATTCCTTCATTCAGACAAAAAAAAACACAGACAGAGCCAATGATAGCTTTCACAGTTGCTTATGTAATATTATGTAAGCATCAGAAAGATCCCCTACCTAATATGTGTGTGTACCCCCAATACCTGCCACAATTCTGATTTTCACAAGTAGCTAATCTAGTCATTCCTTTTAGTGATCTCAGTGCAATTGCTCTCTAGAGACTTTTTCTTTAATATCCAAATATTTCTGAGAGATAATATCTTGATCTATTATCGGTTATTAACACAAGTGTGAATTCACATGTTAGATTATTTTCTCCTAAAACAGCTAACTGGGAGTTGACAATGGGAATAGGAGCTTAGGTGGGAGATAGGAGATTAAAGGAAAACTGGAGAGAAGGGTAGTAGGGACAATTTTGGAACTTTCAAATATTGCCAGAAAAGAAAGTCAGGCTGGTGCCATAGATGGGGTATTCTGTGTAGGGACATCACTATATCTAGGGGCAAGAAAAGCGGACTGAGCCAGGAGAGGGATACTCTGTGAAAGCACAGAGGACAAACTTTCCAATTCCACAAGTTTACCTAAGGTTGGCCCTGTATGGAGGTGTTTCATTTAGAAAGCTTTTTCAACTAGAGAGACCTGTGGGAGGTAATTTGATCCAAAGGGCACTTCAGCCACAAGAAGCTTGACTTTCCACCTGACTGGTTCCTAATACCCAGGCTACATATCTGCCTGGCTCCTGCAGCTCCTACACTGTTTTCTGTTTCACAAGACTCTCAAAGCTCTGGTAAGCTTGGGATTGGGCTCTTAGCCACTTACTGAAGTGTCTGCACAAACCAGCATTATCTGTCAGGCCACTCTAAAGGAAATGAAAGAAGCCTAGGCAGATGGAGTTGGCAGGAGACTGGTAGGCAGGGCAATGAACTCCAGTCATCAGAGGATCCTGAATGCCACCACTGATTAGAAAAGGCCAAAACTTTCTCAACAGATAGAATATGATTTACAGCTCTAATAATTTATACATAAGCTAACTTTCCCTGAATAATTGGAGATTATTATCCAGCTAATTACAGTACATGTTATTAAAGAATCTGGAATTTGTTACCCCAATCTATGTAATTATACTGGCACGTGCTATGAAAAAAAAATGCTGGGGAAAGAGGGACATGACTTGCCAGGGTGATGAACTGCCATTTTTTGTTTTGTTTTGTTTTGTTTTTAACTCTCTTCTTTCTAATCTCCATTTGGCTCAATGGGTCAGATGTATATTTGCAGGTGACTTATAGATTTCCTACCATATTGATTTCAGCACTTTATTTTCATGTAGTTTTCTCCCTAAGAAAGTGAGGAAAGAGCTAGCTCAGCTAAGGAATGATTGTCAAAATATGAGTAAGTGGCTGATAGCTCAGGGTTGATGGTCAAAAATCTGAGCAAGAGACCAAAATTGGAACTGACATCCAGGGGACATCCCTGTGGAGTTTAATTGATTGAACAAGAAGCCCCATAAGGGAAATGTTTCCATGATTTCTAACAAGGAGGAATCCATCCATGGGGATCATCAAATGTCATTCCACTTCACTCCCTCTAAGACCTCTCTCACATCATGGTCAGAATTTGATTTTATCTAAAGGATCATAGATTTGGAGATAGAAGAGAACTTAGAGGTCGTCAGATCTACCCATCTCCTTTTTAAAGGTGAAGAAACTGAGGCTTAGAAATGTTAAGTGATGGGCCCAGGTCACATGCTTGATAAGTGTCTGATATAGTATTTTAACTCCAGTCTCCTGGCTCCAAGACTAAATCTCTAGCCACTGACCCACCTAAATACCCTCTTTGGTGCTAAATATTATTTGGTTACCACTTAAAATGATAGAGGGCAGAGTACATGGGACCCAGGATTATGGAAGCTGCTCAAATGGGAGATACTTGAAGTTATTTCATCCCCACACAGGTCTAGTCCTTGTATCATCGAAACCTGCCTCTGTCAGATTGCCATGTGTTATCTCAATAAACCCACACAACTTCTTGTGAGCTAAAATAGTTCACATATGAATTTCCCCTTCTTTGTTCTGAATTTCTCATTTAGGGGTTGGGGTATTCCAGAAGTGCTAATTAAAATAGACTTTGCTCCTACGCTTCAATCAAACTGTTATCTCATCACTGAGAGTACTCCCGCAGATAGTGCAGATTATAATCCATCCCTATCTTTTTATCCTGTGCAATTCCTGTCATAAATATGTCCATAATTCCTAAAAAGGGGACCAATTCAACATGAAGCCTTTCCTGTAGACCTCTTGACACTGTATGGATACTACTGGGGCCTCCTTGTGGTCCATTGGTCATTCTTCACTCCTGCTACTTGGCAGGACCACCTTCTTTTCTAGTCACATCCCTCTGATGACAGCTTTTTCATCACTTCTCCCATGCAATTCTTCACTAGTGACTTCTAAGCACATGCACTCACCAAGCACTTCTCCCCTTTGGATGACCATCATCATCAATTTTTTGGAAATTGTAATTCTTCATGACTCCCTCATAACATGTAAAGCTTGACCAGAGGCAAACTGGAGTTAAAAAGTTGGACCTTGGTTACAGAGAGAAGCTTGGGGCCATTAAAAGCACTAAGTAGTCTTCCAAAGGCAGATTCTACTATGCTGGAAAGGTTTGAAGGACAATCTCTCTGCAACAGGCCATGTTTGTTTTCCAAAGTCTAGTCCACATGAGAGTGTAAAGGCTTATCACTAGTAGGTTAGCCACTTGGTGATGATTTCTTTGGTCATGTAACTCATGAAAAACAAAATGTATGGCCATTTTGAGGTTTCCCCTGTGGTCATTTGTTCACCATCTGCATTTTGTCTTCCTGTCCTGGAGCTGACATTTTTGTCATCTAGATCTGACAGAGTAGAAAATAAACTGTTTTTTCTTCCTAGTTTTTCCATATGACTTGCAGCCAAACCTTCCTATATGTATTGTCTCATCCATTAGAATGTGAGCATCTTGAGACCAGGGATTACTATTGGTACCCTCAGCACCCTTGCCAAGTGCTTTTGCACATGGTAAGTGTTTAATTAATGCTTTTTATTCACTCTCTGACCTACTTAGGGATTGACTCAGGTTTTCAGATAATTAGAAACATGTCTTATTCCTGAGTGAGACTGGTGGCAGGGGACACCCAGAGGGTCAGAAAATGAAGCCCGTACTTTGGCCAGGTCTCTCTAATCCAGGGCTTCTTAACTAAAGGATTTATCTAAAGTCATGAAGCTAAAAAATGTCAGAAAAGACAAGACCCCCAGTTTCCTCATTGTAAAAAGAGGATAACGACACACTCCTACTTCCTGCCTTAAAGGATGGTTCTGGAAAAAGCACTTTGCAAAGTGCTTAAAGCACAGTGTAAATGTGAGCTATTGTAATTGTCAACAGGTGATCATAACTTCACAAAACTTATGTGAAAACTAGTTTTATTACAAGAGAAATGAACATGCATGTGGAACCCAAAGAGTTCACAATTCATGTAAAAGTTTGCATATTTATGACAGCAGGACAAAGGAAAGAGGAGGTACCAAAATCTCCACCTAAATGGGCATGGCCTAGGTGGGGAAAAGGTACAGGAAAGGTGGGAAAGGGACAAAACTTCTCCCAAAGGGGAGGAGCAAGGTGACAGCAAAAGCTGCGTTCTTTTCCCTTGAGAACTGCTAGACTATGAAGATAGGATGGTCTGCTTTATTTACAAGGGTTCCGGCTGCACAAGCAATTTCCCAGTCTAATGAAGACTGACTGGTGGCTGTCTTGACTCCCCAGGACACACAAGGAGTCCAGTTTGGGCAAATAAATTATGTGAGCTCTGGGGTGGGATTCATCCATGACACATTCAGGGCCTCTTGAATGCTCTGGGTCCTGGTTTCTGAAAAATACAGCAACTCAAAAATACAAGTTCAGGGAACCCCTTAACATTCTTTAACACTATCTAAGGTCTATTCTGGCTTTATATCCAGTGGTCCCATATCAGTTTGTGGATCTGTAGGAGAGGGAAGGAAAACAGAGAACCCTAGGGAAACAGGGAAGAGAATTTGGGTATATTTCATGTAGCAAAATATCAAGTGCTCTGAATGACTGACCCATTCAAATTTTAATTCTAATTTTATTATATTGGAACACTGGCCAGAACATGGGCTCCCCATCTTCCTAATAACAGATTGAGACTACAAATGAGAGTTTTTCATCTCCAATATATACATTTTCACTATAAAATGTATGGATCCAAGCAAAGCAATGGCAATAAGAACATTGAGGTACTCCTTGTCTCCCAGGCCTGGATCTAAATAGCTATCCTTGAATAGTTTATCTGTCAGATTTATGGAGAATGGAAGAGTTTATGACCAAACAAGAGATAGAGAACATTATGAAATGCAAAATGAATGATTTTGATTACAATAAATTGAAAAGTTTTTGCATGCACAAAGTCAATGCAACCAAGATTAAAAGGGAAGCAGAAAGCTGGGAAACAATTTTTACAACCAGTGAAGGGCTCATTTCTAAAATATATAGAGAACTGAGTCAAATTTACAAGAATACTAGTCATTCCCCAAGTGATAAATGGTCAAAGGATATAAACAGGCAGTTTTCAGATGAAGAAATTAAAGATATCTATAGCCATATGAAAAAAATGCTCTAAATCACCATTGATTTGAGAAATGCAAATCAAAACCATTCTGAGGTACCACATCACACCTATCAGATTGGCCAACATGACAAAACAGGAAAATGATGAATGTTGACGAAGATGTGGGAAAATTGGAACACCAATGCATTGTTGGTGGAGTTGTGAACTGATCCCACCATTCTGAAGAACAATTTGGAACTATGCCCAAAGGGCTATAAAACTGTGCATACCCTTTGACCCAGCAATACCACTTCTAGGTCTATATCCCAAACAGATCATAAAAATGTGGAAAAGACCCACATGAACAAAAGTATTTATAGCAGCTCTTTTTGTGGTGGCAAAGAATTGGAAATTGAGGGGATGCCCATCAATTAGGGAACGGCTGAACAAGTCGTGGTATATAAATGTAATGGAATACTATTATTCCAAAAGAAATGATGAGCAGGCAGACTTCAGAAAAACCTGGAAAGACTTATATAAACCGATGCTGAGTGAAGTGAGCAGAACCAGGAGAACATTGTACACAGTAACAGAAACATTTTGCAATGACTAATTTTGATAGACTTACCTCTTCTTAGCAAGGCAAGGATCTAAGACAACTTCAGAAGACTCATGATGGAAAATGCTATCCATACCCAGAAAAAGAACTGTGGAGTCTGAATGCAGATTGAAGCATACTATTTGCTCTCTTTTTATTTTGTTTTTTCTTTTCTGTGGTTTCTCCCATTGGTTCTAATTCTTCTTTACAACACTACTAATGTGAAAATATATTTAATATGAATGTATATGTAGAACCTATATCAGATTGCACACCATTCTTGGGGTGGGGCAAGGGGTGGAAGGGAAAGAAAATTTGGAACTCAAAATCTTATGGAAGTGAATGTTGAAAACTAAAAATAAATTAATATTTTTAAAAAGAAAAGTAAAAAAGAAAAAGAAAAAAATAAATAGCTATCCTTGATTGGTAAATTAATGAATGGAAGGAGGGAGTAGTTGATAAAGTGAAAGTCCAGTTGACTGGCAAATAAATGAATGAGTGAACAAGTGAAGTAAATGATTAATAAGTATTAAGTGTCAGGCACTGTACTAAGTGGTGAGGATACAAATTCAAAAAGTGAGACAGTCTCTAACCATAAGGAGTTCACATTTTAATAGGATAAGACAAATTATATAGGGTAGTGGTGACCAGAAAGGTTTGTCTTGGTCTAGGAAGGCAAGGGGATTGTGAGTGGAGTCACAAGGAAATGGATTAACACATCTCCTCCTAGAATGCTAGTATTTATTTTATTACTATCCCAAAAGTTAGAGTGTGTGTGTTGAGGGGAAGCAACTGGTTGGGCTAGGTCTAGCTATATGATGAACTCTCACATATCAGAAGCCCAAAGTCCCGGAGCAAAATGGTTTACCACAGCATGACATGAAGTCGACCAGAGAGCAGCTAGATGTCAGTCCTAGAACAGCCTCATTTGAAATATACAGTTCACACCAGAGAGGAGCATAGACTTAGAGCCAGAAGAAGTCTTAGAGACCAAGCCTAAGTCACACATTTTACAGATGAGGAAACTGAGACAAAGAGTGGTTAAGTGACTTGCCCAGGGTCACACAGCTACTAAGTGTCTAAGACTAGATTTGAACCCAAGTCTTTGACTCTAGGTCCAACACTCTATCCACTGTGCCACCTAGCAAGCTGTACATAATAAGAGCTTTGCAATTTCATGCACTATATCTACTACTCATCTGAGCAGAGAAGAACTAGTTTAGTGAGGCTAGAGACTCTCAGGTGAGAGGGGTAATGGTAAACCTGAAGAGAAGCCTTGTTTAGTTCCGTCTATACTAGATAATCAAAGTAAAACATTTCTGGGTGGTGGACTTAATCACCTGAAGCTCTAGGGGACCAGTCAGCAAGGACATATTTTTGCTTCTAGGGGTTACATTAATCAATCAGCTGGAATGAAATACATTTGCTCAGCAATTGGCTTTCTTCCAAGAAGAGCCATTTTCCAAAAAACTAAATAAATAATAGCTGATGATACCTTAAATCCTCCAAATGAACAAGTGAGCAAGTGATTTTTAAGTGTCTACTGTGCTCCTAGCAGAATGTCCTCCCTTTTCTCCTGTGCCTATTCAAATCCTATTGATCCTTCAAGACCCCAATTAAACCTATCCTCCTGCAAGAATCTGGGCTTCTGGCCTCATTCATTCCTCCTCTCTTGGAAGTCTGACAATAATTTATTCTGTACTGCAGTATTTATCCCTGACATATATTGTCTTGTATTGTTTCTCTTGTTTTTTCTCCTAGAGGGCTAGGAAAAAGTCTCATATTTCTCTTGGATCTCCCTCAGCTATCTAGTACTGTTTTGAGCACACAATGGCTGCTCAGTAAATTACTTGTTGACTGATTAGAAGACAAAATCTCTGCCCTGGAGGAGTTTCCAATGTACTCCCTTCCTGAGCTCCCTTTCTGTTTCCTTCCGGAGCAAAGATTGCTTGTATTTGCTTTGGAAACAGACTGGCTTCTTTCTTCACCATACTACTGGCATACCTTTCTCTGAATGCATAAATGAATGAATGAGTGAATGAAAATATTTGTTAAGTGTTATTATATACAAAACATGGTGCTTAGTGCTAGCTATACAAATACAAATGTAAGGTAGTCCCTACTCTCAAGAGGTTTAAATTCTAATCCCTGATTCCCTACATGTAGGGGACCGTTGACCAAAGAACAAAGTTGTGGTCTAGGAAGTCACAAAGATGGTTAGTGAAACAATAGGGACTGACCCAAAGGCAACGGTAGTGAAGGTTCCATTTCAGTTCTCAACAAGAAGTAGAAGGAGGGGAAGAGGAAAATACTCAAAGCAGCTATGGTAGAGATGAGGGCTTGTCACAGAGCACAGTAGCTCTCCTCTCAGAGACGGTCTCTGGTGCTCTGGTCTGGAGAGTGGAGCAACAATGACAGGATGTGAAATGATCTCATTATTTCTCATAAGTCCAGTGATCTCTTTTCTGTTCTCATCTTCTTTGACCTTATTAAAGCATTTGACAAAGTAGACCCTTTGTTCCTTCCTGATACCCTCTCCTCCTTTGGCTTCCATGGTACTCTTTATACTCTTGGGATTTTCTTCCTCTCTTGATCGTTATTTTTGCTGTCATTTTTGCTGGCTCCTTATCCTCCTCCTGCTGGCCAATGGTGGCTGTACCTCAAGGTTTTATTCCTGGCTCTCTTCTCTCCTCTCTACATTCTCTCCCTTGGTGATCTCATTCACCGCCTTGGCTTTAACTATTATTTCTGTTAGGTAGCTCCCAAATGTATATCTCCAATGCCAATCTCTCTCAAGAACATTCATATTTTCAGTATGTCTGTCTGGAGGTACCAGTAATACTTAACATGTCCAAAATAGCCATGGTGTCCCTACAACCTCACTTTCCTCCAAATTTCCCTATTTCTATTGATGGTACCACCATTCCCACCCATTTCTGAGTTACCCAGGTGCATTAGCTTAGAGTTGTCTGTCTTTGACTTGACCTCAATTGATTCTGCCTCTTCAATATCTCTCATATCTGTCTCCTTCTCTCAGTCCCCATTGAAATCACCTTTTTTCAGGTCTTCACCTCATTTTGCCTAGACTATTTTAATACCTCTTAACCATTCTTCCTACCTCCAGTATATCCTCTCTCCAATTCATCCTTCACACTGCTGCCCACATTATCTTCCTGATACACTGTTCTGATTATATAACTGCACTCTAAAACCTTCACTATCTCTATTGCCTACCAAATAAAGTGTAGTCTTCTGATATTAGTATTTCATGTTCTCTACAATCTCATTTCAACCTTAACTCATACTATTCCCCTTCATGTGCCCTACATTCCAGACAAATGAGAATATTTTCTGTTCCTTGTTCTCATCTTCTCTCTCATCTGTGACTTTGTTTATACCATCCTCTAGACTTGAAATAGCATTGCAACTACCATCTGTATTTGTTGATGTCCCTCTCTTCATTCAAGATCCAATTCTGGTGACATTAACTTTGTGAAGCCTTCCCTGACTTCCTCTAGAAAAATTTGCACCTCTTCATATTGTATTTACCTTTGACATTTCCTTTCCTTTACCTTCATTATTGTATTTGCCTTTGACATTTCCTTTCAATTTATTTTATTCTTCCCTGTTACTTTATATGTTATTTGTATGCATATTGCAAGGGAGGGGGCTCCATAAGCCCCACCTCAATTAATCAGTATAAAAGCATGATGAAGTTTTAATGTGTAAATAAGATGAACCAATTCCATGATGCTTTTATAAGATGAAAGCCTCTATGATTGAGTCACAGAATCAAATCAATCAATGAAGACAGCTAGTTGGTGCAGTGAATAAAATGTAGTTGGAATGAAGAAAACCTGAGTTCAAATTCTGCTTCAGACATTTAATATCTGTGTGATCCTGGACAAGTCTTTTATACTGTCAGACTTAGTTTCTTCATCTGTAAAATGGTAATAGTCATGGCACCTATCTAACAGAGTTATTGTGAGAATCAAATGTGATAATATGTAAAAGAGTTTTGCAAAAATTAAAGTGCAATATAAATTCTAGTTATTATTATTATTGTTATTACTATTAAATGGGCATAGGATATAATCACAAAAAAGTAAATTTTAAAGAATTTCTCCACAAGCTCCACCACAATGTGTAAATAAACTCAATCGATTTAAGAGAATTATGGCCATTGGCTGAAAAGCAACTGACACCATCTAGGAAATACCTTGTGATTGATTAAGAGAATCAGACATGCCCCCAGGCTTATGTATAAAAACAATAAGCCAATTTGGGAGCTGGGTCAGTCCAACAGGAGAAGAGTATCAATTGTGAAATCATCAGTTCAGTTGTCAGAGATAGGAAAAGAGGAAAAACTAGTCCCCTGAGTGTGATTTGCTCTTGGGGATGGGAATAAGGAATCTTTTGGACTTTTCCTCATTATTGTACACTGAGCATGACATCAGAGAAAGTGGACCAGTAGGAAATAATATATCCAGTCAAGAGCAAAGAGACTTACTGAGCACAAGCAGATGTGATGGTAGAGAATAATATCAGAGATGCTGCCCCCAAGGGGAGCTCCATGAGAATTCTACGTAGAAAGAAAGAACTTCTAATCCTTGAAGAACCAGGAGTTGTGATTTATTCTTTTGCCATATATGTTCCCTGCACATGCGCCTCATGACTATTTTTCTCCAAATCTGAATCAGTCTTCCCTATAGATCCTGTGTATATTTTGGGGAAAATGCATGCCAGGATTTAGGGGGCAATGTTTTCTACCAAATGTTCATTCTATTCTACTTAACTAAATGCCTTTTATAAAGTCTAATTTAAACTACTGGCTTATTGTTAATAGGTAGCACACTAGTAGGAACTTTTAAGCTACTGTAGTAAGAGTAGCCATCCATAGAGCTATCCTTAGAATCCAAGGATAGCAGCCACTCTCTGGGGACCCAACCTGATAATTCAAGAGCAGTTTGGGGGAAGTAATACTGAGGAGAGTGTTACATGTACATATTGTGTATGTATATACAATTTCCTTGTGAGAAAAGTTGGTGTCATCTGCATCCTCAGCTTCTAACACAATGCTTTGCACACTGTGAATACTTAATAAATGTTTGTTGGATGAATTAATAAATAAATGCAACAATTAATGGGTAATTAGCATTTTTCTAATAACCAATCTTTTTAAAATCCCAAAAAAGTTCCAAAGTAAAATAATCAAAATAACCAGTCCTCACCTCCATTCAAATCCACAGAGTCTCTCCATACATGTCCCTCCTTACAAGAAAATATTTCACTTTGTCTTTTCCCTAAATGGTCATCAGACAGCTAGCAGAGCTACACTTCTGAGCTGGGAGGAAATATAAAACTTTAAATATGTAATAAATTTCTCATCCCTATAATCTGAAACAAGCTTCTACTGCAGGCTCTCTGTCAGTGCTTCCTTCAGCCCTAGCTTACTCTGCTACCCCCACTTCCACAACTAGAACACAGTTTTATGACAGCAGAGCACACAGACACTTCTCTGGAACAGATTGCTCCCGTTTTATAGAGCACTTTGCAATCTGCAAATCACCTACTACATCATCCCCCTGTGAGTTAAATAATACAAGAATTCTTATGCCCATTTTAGAGTGTAGATTAGGAAGCCAAGGTTTGGGGAGGTTTAATCACAATGAGGATTTGATGTCTTCTAATTCCAAGTCTAGTACTGTTTCCACTACATCACACTGCCTGTCCAAGCTCAGATTCAATTAGATTCAATAAACCTAGGTCATATGCTTCCTAAGCACAAAGTGCAGTGCTTAATTTAGAAGATACAGACAAAAACAAAGCCCTCTCTGTCCTCAGGAAACTTATATTCCATTGAAACTAATAGGTTGAACTAAGTCATAAAAAGACCCAAACAGAACTATTAATTTTCCCCTTGGACTAATTCTGAGATTCAAATTAATACTCTTCAGAGCAATTCTCCACTTTCAAGTGACATCCCCTGGGGGCCCTAAGAGAGGCTGGAGGACTTCAGTTTCTGAGGATGGTGGTCACAAGCTACAAATGACAAGAATTGGGTGAGTTTGCCTCTATCTCTTCTCATCTTCCCTTCTGCCTGCTCTATGCTTTCTCTCCATGATTGAAAATGGTAATGTCACCATAGCTGCATAGTTCTGGTCACTGGTGGGTGATATTTTAAACATAACAGACATGTGCAAATTCTTGGAGGGAAGGGAGAATTTTCAAGATGAATCTGTTTCCTCCATTCACATGCCCTTTTCTTTCCCATTCCTGGAGCTTATTACTAGTGCTAAGCAATGGAGGCTTTCCTAGAGGGTACTGAGGAATACTTCCTGCCCAAGGTGGGCATGCTTCTATGTTTTCTCTCCCCAACAAGTACCATTCTAAGGTCTCATCTGAGTGGTCCTTCAGATTAAGATGACACAACTAACTATCCAGGGGTGTGCTAGACCCAATTCAAACTGGAAAGCTAATTGCTAAATTTTCAGTATGAACAGGAAATACTATGAAGCAGAGCTTGATTTGTTTTGTCGGTTATCTAGAATTAAGAAAGTGATGATAAATTGTTAATAATATATATTAAACTTCAAAATGTCATGCAAACATTTTTTTTCAGAGAGCTTGGTTGTTAAACATTTACCAGCATACCCGTTCACACTTTTGAAGGGGTCTTGAGACAGAGCCATCCTCTTCTTGGCATAACTTCACATACTATAGGACTGCCTACTCCATCCTACCCCTAATTTTTTCTTTCCCACTTTTGATGATACCTCCAATCCAAAGTTATCTCTTCCTTTTCTGAACTTCTAGAGTATTTATTGTCTATATCAATCATTTGAGCACTTAATCACATAAAACTTTAAATTGTTTCTTAACTGTTTCCTAACTATGCCTATTTCTTGTCTCCCCATTTAAATTATAAGGTCCTACAAGGCAGGGACTGTGTCTTGGATTCTTTTGTATCCCCTCCATACCTAGTACAGTGCTGGGCACATAAATACTCATTGGATGAATGAATGGATAAATTTAATGTATGAAAAAGTTTGAGAATCAACACATTTGTTAAAGACCAATAACCACCACTGTCCATTAATGACAAAAGGGAATCGATTACTCATGCACATGACCCAGGTACAATTATCCATACACTAGAGAAAGAGAAGGACTGTTAATGGGGGGGAAATCCATTTTTGTCTCTTCCCACAGCCACCTTTCAGTGAGAGAACTATTTCCTTAGTAAGTCAGAATACATATCTGTGGACCAAACCTCTGGCACTGAGCCTCTAGAGACAAAGCCATTCTCTGAGCCCTTAAGCACATCTACTGTGTGTTCCCCTGTGCCACTTGCCTCCCATTTCTCAATGGGGACCTGAAGGCATCACAGAGAAAGTACAGTAATGAAATCTATTTGTAAATGTCTGACTTTATTAACACTAGAGCCACGTAGCCCAAGGCCAAGTGCTTGTGGGTTTCTAAACAGAGTGACAGACCCATGGTGAGTAATGCAGAAGATTAACCAAACTTCAAAAGAACATCAGAAACACTAGACTATACTTGGGAAATCTGATGTTTGGGGTGTACAAATACAGTCCAAGTTGAACATGTGACTTTGTGGTTCCCTTCTGTCACCTCAATGAGAATCAGAGCCTGTCAATCCAAATTGCCAGGGAACATTCTAAGGCCTAGGGCAAGATATTGTGCAACAAAATCTCTCCAGAGAACATGGATTAAACTTTAAAATGTAGCAAACTACATGAGCAACAATTTCAAGTTGAGGAGGGGTGACTTTGACACAGTAAACAAAGTCGTAGATCAGTCATTGTTTCAATGTATGATGATAAACAAATTCTTTTATTTATTTGGGGCATAGTTTCGTCCTCTCTAAGAAAACAAGAGGGCAAGATGATCTTTAAGGACCCTTGTAATTCAAATATCCTGTTAGTCTATGAATTTAAAGGAAAAGCAAAAGATAGTAATAAAAATACAATAATTTTTGTAAAGAGCCTTTTTAACAAAGAAAAGTTTGAAGCCATTAAAAGAATTGTCCTTTCTCCCAAAGACAACCTGCATTCCTGCTCCTGGGTCCAGATCATCATTAATTTCTAATATATGTCCAAGGTATAAGTTCTTATGGAATAACTCAGCTATCTGTATTATTCTTCCAACTATTTGTCATAGTCTGGACAATAAACATTCTTTACCAAATTGAATTTTTTTTCCAGGGTAGATAGTCAGGCCAAACCCTTTAGAGTGACTATGGATTTTTGGGCATGATGAAATCAGCACCTCATCTGCAAACAGATGCATCTGGAAGACATTAGCAACTAAAGGGAAAAGGCTTACTTAACTTGCACTCTTTGATAGATCTCTTCTGGGACAAAAGTGGACACCTTTGACGAGAATGTCTCCCTATTTTATGCCTTGCTTGATATTCATGATGAGAGAGTCATCAGGCAAGAAATCTTGTATAATTTTGATGTATTCATAGGAGACGTTTTGGTGGAGAGGGGTCTTTAAGGTAGCATTTTGCTCTATTGAATCATGTTTTTGTGAAGAGCAAATAATAATCACCATGAGATCCTGAATTCCCTACAACTTTTAGTGATTTGTGTGACTATGCAAAAGCTTGCCTGTTCCCTTCTTATATTTCTATCTAGTATACCTCAAGGTGTGTGTAGATTATTCTCATAAACATTGTGTAGGGATGGGAAAGTAAGCATATAGATTGGTATTTATTGAGAGTTTCTCAATTTCTTTTTTTTTCCAGTAAGAATAAGGTCCAAGGTTTTTTCCAAACTTCAAAGTCCTCAAAACTGTGTTAATCCAGCACAGACCCCACACACACATGCACAATCAGAGAATCATAGATTTTCATAGCTGGAAGGGAACTCTGCAGCAATGTAGACCACCACATAATTTTAAAACAATCTTCATGACAAGATATCATACAAGTGGTCACTCAGGCTTTACTTGAAGAGTTCCAATGAATAGGAACCCACTACTACCTCCTGAGATAGCCTATTACACTTTGGGATAACTTTACTTGTTTTTTCTGACATCAAGTCTAAATCTGCTTCTCTATGACTTGCATCATTACTCAAGCTCTGCCCTATGCAGCCAAACAGGCCAAGTCTAATCCTTCTTCCACATGACGACTCTTCAAATATTTGGAAACCATTATCAAGTGCCATCTTAGTCTTCTGTTCTCCAGGTTAAACATCCCCAATTCCTTCAATAGCTTTTCATATGGCATAAACTCAAAACCCTTCCCCATTTTCTTCAAAGATGACATTAAACCATCAATAAATACTCTTTGAGTTCCACTATTCAACCACTTCTGAATGGACCTAATTATAATATCATCTAGCCTACATCCCCCTTCATTTTTTTCCACTAGAATAGCATGAAATACTTCATTAAATGTTTTTGCTAAGAAAAAAAAAGAACAATTAAACTACATCTACAGAATACTGTTGACCTACCAATTTATCAACTTTGTCAAAAAAGTTGTAAGGAAAAGGATTAACCTGGTATCACTTAGTCCTGATGGAACTGTACTGGCTCTTCCTAGATTTCACTATCTCTTTATTTATACACTCCAGACCTTTTCTAGGAACAGAAGTCCAGCTCACTGGTTTATAGTTTGTGCAATCTATTTTTCCCTTTCTTTGAAAATTGGGATATTTTCTTTCTTACAATCTCGTGGTCCTTATCTTACTCTCCACAGTCTTTCAAAGATCACTGACAAGTGAGTGGGCTAGCATTCACATCTGCCCATTCCTTCAGTATCTGCAGGCAACTACCTTTTTTCTATGTTTTTTTTATTTGATTGAGTTTTTTTTTCCTTTTTGGGTCTTCAGAATTATTTTCTTAAGATGTCTATATCCCCTCTGAGCTGACTTCCCTTGTAGAGTTTTCATCTGTAAGAACCTACCTGTCTTTCTTCTAAACTCTCTGAAATCTACTCTCCCAAAACCTAGAGTACGGATTAAAGTATGCCCAGCTTCCTAAACTCTATCACAACCTATAAAACAGTGTGTTCACTTTCCTCCTCACCTACCAGTTCCTCCCTATTAGTGAAAATAGAATCCAATATAGAATTTCCCCTTATAAGTTCCTTTTGAGAGATGAAATTATCATTAAGACAAGTCTAGTTGATAGAGATAGAAAAAGAGAGACAGAGACAAAGACACACAAAGAGAGCACTCCAGCAGATGTCTGGATAAAGTAGGGCTTTCTATCACTAATTGTATTATGCTTCTGTGCTAAGTTTGTGATGTTTCCCACATTTTTCATCTATTCCTTCTTTCTGCTGGGATGATCTTTTGTATACACTCTGATAATGAAATCATTGCTATTTCTCCCACCATTTATATTCATCTAATTCTTTCCATCAAGTTTCTCCTCCTCTGGTTCCTGGATTTTCTAAGATGAGTATGTCTTCTTGTTATAAAATACCACCCCTACTGTACAATACTACCTCCAGTTTTACCTGTCCTATTTCTTTTGAATCATGTTTCAGTATTTAGAACTCATCTTGCCAGATATTAACACTACCTCCTTGCATTAGTACACTTAGTTCATCTTGCTTAGTTACCTAAACTTTAAAGCTTTGGTCTTTACTACTATCCTTTCTTGGAATTTATTGTCTGTGAACATCTGGGTATTTCAAATGCCGTTCTTCTTCCCTCTTGGAGTGACTTTCTTTGGTATCCAGCTTAACAAACAGATACCAGCAGTTTCCTTCTTCCCAGAACTTTTTCAGCTTAAATTCCTTTTCTTTAGATTTATGAGACCTAAAAAATACCTCTTTATCAGCCCAAGTTAGGGATATTTCCTTGCCTAACCAGGATGCTCTCATTACTTTATTTTAAACTGCCTTCCAGAAGACTAAATCCAAATCTCAGACACCTTCTCCTTAGCCAGTTATTCACTTCCCAAATTTGGTGTAGTCCAGATGTTCCTCCCATCTTTGTTTTCTTCAAGACCATTTCCCCTTATTTAAATAGTATATCCAGGTATGAGATGTCAAATTTCAAATGTCCTTGAAGGTAAAAAAAAAAAAAAAGTAAAGATCTCTACATTTTTCCAATGTTTATTTGTTGCTATCCTCTGAGATTGATCCCTATACGGCCTCGTGATAACTTTCTTTAGTTGAATCTCTTAGCAACCTTTCTGTAAACTTTTTTGATTCTACTGCTGACTTTTTTGATTCCCCTGCTCCTCACTGTGTTACGAAATAATCTTCTACTTTTCTCCTAAATAAGATTTTGTTGCACTTGACTACCATATCTCTTCATTTGGCAAGAAGGTCAAATGTTTGCTGTCTTAGGTACTTTTTAGCCCCTTTTGTCTCTTTATTATGGCAATTGATTTATGTTCGCTCAACTCCTTTAGGAAATTGTTATAATCTCTATAATGTCTACTTATCTACACATTTCCCATTCTGTCTCCTCAATAGCTTGTTAAAACATGATAGCTCAGAATTGTTTTGACTGTAAATCATATCTTTCTCCATTTTATTTTCTTATAATTTTATTATTCATAATTTTCATATTTATTGTTTCTATTTTATTTATTATTATTTCTATTTTTTGTATATGTTTTATTATTGATTTTTATATTTTTACACCTGATACTCATCTCTTGTATCTGTGCCATTGCACTAGTTATCTTCTACAGCCAGGATATTCTCCCTCCTTACCTCTACCTCTTAGAATCCCTAGTTTCCTTCAAATTTCATCTCAAATGCCACCTTCTGCAGGAGACATTTTTCAACTATCCCTTCCCCTAGTTGCTAGTGCTCTTTCCCCTAAAATTTCTTCATATTCATTCTTACATAAACACATATACATATATGTTAACATTGTCTCCTCTGATAAAATGTAAACTCCTTGAGGGCAGGGACTACATTACTTTTGACTTCAGTTTAATGTCTAGAACCTACTATCATCACCATCGGCTAATGTTTACATAGCACCTATTATGTGTGCCCTTTACAAATACGCTCTTTACAAATATGTTTTCATTTGATCTTCATAACAGCACTGGGAAATAGCTGCTCTTATTATCCCTACTTCATTGATGAGAAAACTGATGCAGATAGAGGTTAAGTGATTTGTCCAAGGGCAAACAACTAGTAAGAATTGTCTGAGGCTGAATTTGAACTCAGGTCTTCCTGACTCCAGGCCCAGTGCTCTATCTGCTGTGTCACATAACTAAAATTGCAGTGGTAGACAGTTAGCAAGTGCTTAATAAATGTTTCTTAATTGAGGAATGCATGTCAGTGGATTGTACTCAGATTACAGATTCAGGAATGACTCCTATACAGGTAACAGGTCCTATTTATTAAAAGCAATCCGTTTTGTCTTTTGTAATGCTATTTGGTGTTTATCATGTTTAGTGTCTCTCCTCTACCCCTCCACTATGGAGAATATCAATATTGTTATGATTCATATTTTTCCATAGTCAATCTACTCATCAGTCGTTGGACAGGAATCTCACATTTTTAAGCATTGAGTTAAGCAAATATTGATAAATGTTTTAAATCTTTGGGATTCATATATTCTGCCCCTTTTCCCTGCCATTCTGCTACCATCACTGGAAGGAAGAGGCATGGCTACCCCAGACTGAAGACCATCTTGTATTTTAATTTGTTTCATGCATTGCCCCAGCTAGAGAAAGCATCATCTAGTAGCCAGCCAACTCATGATGCACCTAGGCAACTAAAACTTGGGAGGTTGTCAGATAGCAAATTCAGTCTGTCACCAGGACTAAGTTCAAAGACTTTCTAGCTTGGTAGGATATGCTAAATATGGTGCTCTTTCAGTGTGGTTTTGGCAACCCAGAGTCACCTCCATGCCATGATGAGGTACCAGAATAGGACTTTCATGGATATATATTTATATAAATCTGACATGGCAGGAAAATTGGGACTATGAATCAGTCCTAATAGCTCAAATTACCAGAGATCTTATTAATTATCCTTATCTTTAAATTTTTGTCCAGTGCCAAAAGAACTTTTGGCTGCTATTCAAATGTATAAATCTACATAAAAGAAAAATTACTTCAGTCTTCCTGTAAGTACAAAATGCTCTAGTCCAAATACTCTCTGTGAGTCCCTTGAGATCAGATTCTTAAGACCTTCCCAGAGTATCCTGTTAGGGAATACCAACTCATACTTTTACTGATTATACTATATAGGGGTTCTTCTTTTATGGATTATGTGATCATATACATATATATATATGTATCAGTAATTATATAACTATACAGTATTGAATATATATTTTCTATCAGAAAATTATATAATATTGAATATATATGTATATATGCTTATATATGTATTTAATACTCCCTGAAAGTACCATTCTGATTTATGAATCTTATTCCAAGCCAAGTCTATAGTATGGAATACTTTCCTCACTCAGTTTACCTCTTATCTCTCTGCTGTTTTTCAAATAAATTCTTAAAATCTTATGAGTCTTCCCTACTCCTTGGCACTAGGCCATCTCAACAGATTTAGACCAGCACCAGGACTCATACGCATGGACTTCTTACCTTCCGTTCTGTTGTCCCTGTCCTTGACCACCGAGCTGCCTAGTCACTAAGTTAGACCAGAACCACAGACTCCTACTGGGAAAGAATATGAAACCAAAATTGGAGCTGGAACCTAGGTCTAGGCTGCCTTAACTGATCATTGGACAGTGAGTAAATCAACCACAGCAGTCCTCTTTCTACTACTTCTTATTTTCCTTTATAGGATCACCAGCCATGGCCTCTCCTTCAGTGTATCTGTGGCCCAGAGTTCTGTCTTGGGCCCTCTTCTCTCATTATACTCTCTTGGTAGTCTCTTAGCTCCCAAAGGATCAACTATGCAAAAGACCCCAAATCTACATACCTAGTCAGCATATTTTTCCTGAGCTCCAGGAACCTATATCTTCAACTGTTTTCCATGGTTGGAATTCATTCCCTCCTTACCTTAACCTCTAGATTCCTAGGTTTTTAAATGTCACCATCTATGAGAGCACTTTCATGAGTCCCCTTTCCCCTCCCCTGTATTTAGTTTGTCCATTGATCTGGGTTTGGTTGTCTTCTTTTGCCTTAAGTGGTGAGCCTTATTTCCTAGTGAACCCCACATGGAAACCTAGAATTTTTCAGGTAGGTAAATCTACTACTATATTTTTATGCCAATGGAAATGGAGAATGGGAACAATGGGGAAAGTGGTTGTCAAAAAAAAAAAAAAAACTTGTACTGTGTGTTATAGCTAATGAAACTCTAGCTGCCCCGAGAGTGAAAATGAAATACTTACCTGTCTTGGGCTGAATGCTCCCATGAAAGGGCCTCATCTTTGCTATTTTCTTTGAGTAGTTCCCAGAAAGAAATGGTGTTGAGTGAACATTTTTTTGGTGAGCATAAGGATTCCAGGACCTGGTCTTAATTGTAGTTTGGTGGTTACCATAACAAACCAAGTATAACCCTTTTCCAGAAAAGATCTCAACTCTAGGGGATGATAATTAAAAATGACATTTATGTAGCCGAAGCACTTTACATACATTTTCCGGTCTCACTCTAATAAAAGCCTTGTGATAGAAGAGCTACAGATCATAGTATCATAGATCTTCAGCTGGAAGAGACCTAAGAGGTTAGTTAGTCCCACTCCCCAATTTTTGTTGTTGTTGTTGTTGTTGTTCTTTAATCATGTGTTACTCTCCATGATCTCATTTTGGGATTTTCTTGGCAAAGATACTGGAATGGTTTGCCATTTCCTTCTCCAGATCATTTTACAGATGAGGAAACTGAGGCAAACAGGGCTAAATGACTTGCACACGAACACATAGCTAGCAAGTGTCTGAGACCAGATATGAACTCAGGAAAATGAGTCTTCCTGACTCCAGACATGGCACTCTATCCACTATGCCTCTAGTTGCCCCAAATTTTACTAGTTAATAGACTGAGAATCAGAGGGATCAAATGGTAGCCTAAAGTTACTCAGGTTGGAAGGGTTAGAAGGGGAATTCAAACCCAGGTGCCTGTTGACTCCAAGTTTGGCATCCTGCCTCTCCAACTCTATTCAATGATACATACGACTCCACTTAACTTGAACAATTCCTATCAACAGAATTGGTGCTGACCAAGTAAATTCTTATTATGAGTCTAGTACTATGAATGGGAGGCAGATATGGTATAGTAAACTTAGTCCTGGCTTTGGTGTCCCACAGACTTGGGTCCAAATCCCAGTTCTGTCACTAACTCAGGGATCTTAGGCAAATTGCTTTAGTGCCTTCATGTTCCAGGTTTACTTTACATTAAACAGGGCTAACACTGCCTGGGCTAACTAAATGATATAATGAATACAGCACTGGATGTGGATTCAAGAAGACCTGGGTTCAAATCTTGCCTCTATTACTTACTAGCTATATGACTCTGGTCAAGGGACTTAAATCTCTCTGTCTTAGCTACTGCATCTGTAAGATGAGGGGGTTGAACTCAATGACCTCTAAGTCTCTTTCAGCCCTAAATCTATGATGCTGTGAGCCTACAAACTACCTAACAAGGCTGCTGTGAGAAAATGCTTTGTAAACCTCAAAATGTAAGAGATTATACACCACACACACACACACACACAGAG
Organism: Vombatus ursinus; assembly: GCF_900497805.2. Taxonomy (NCBI): domain Eukaryota; kingdom Metazoa; phylum Chordata; class Mammalia; order Diprotodontia; family Vombatidae; genus Vombatus; species Vombatus ursinus. The sequence continues at coordinate 11,682,365 of NW_020947390.1, read as the reverse complement.
AGAGAGAGAGACAGAGACAGAGACAGAGAGACAGAGAGAGAAAAAGAGAGACAGAAACAGAGAGAGACAGAGAAGAGAGAGAAAGGGAGAAAGATTGAATATGGAGTTTTATCTTCAATTTGGGAAAGCCACTGAGTGAAAGTAAAATACTATCAACCCAAAAGCTAGCTAAATATGTAGATTAAGGGAGAGCTTCATACAAAACACTTCACTATAAGTACAGACATTGTCTTCTCTAAAATTGAAAAAGAAATGAGGACTATTGCATTGATTTTCAAATTAAATAGCAAAAACAAACAAACAAACTCTGCTTAAAAAAGAAAAGGAAGTATCAGAGGTACTACATTTTATTTTCTTTTTAAACTCTTCAAAAAAAAGTTAAACTAGCCTAGGGGGCAGAGGCAGCCCACTGCTATTTTCCTGAATTTGTTGACTCAAGGAGAGTAAAAGCCCTTCCCTCAATGATCTACTTAAAGTACAGGACATTGATAGCACAGACATAAATCACTTGCTTTTGTTGTCTGGCTAACAGTAGGACAGGAGGGACAAAGAAATGTGCAGACCCAGTGCTCTGTCTTCCCATCATTTATTTACTCTTATCTTTAGGACCTTGGATAGCCTCCTCTCAGCACTGTCCCTATAAGACCCTATTAGTTACTTCCCATGAGAGACCTGCTGATAGCAGCCAGTTAGCTTAAAAAACAAATTCAAGAGATTCTTTTTTTTCCTCCCTTAAGTTGGGGACAGGGATAGGAGAAGAAAATCTAAAAGACTTCTTAAAGAGAGGGAGCCAACCACCCGAGTGATATAGAAACAGCACTGGGTTTGAACCCTGGCTCTGAAAATAACTGTGTGACTCTGGGCAGATTACTTACTCTCTCTGAAACTCAGTTATCCCAAAGAAACTTGCCAACTCCACTTGCTAACAGTGCCTGGGGAGTTAGAGGACCTTGGGTAGAATTCAACAGGCTCTATCACTGCTGACCTATTTGACTTGGGCTAAGTTACAACGTCTCTGGACCTCAGCTTTCTTGTCTGCAAAATTTCCTTATTTTACTAGTTGAATACTGAGCTTTCTTTCAGCCTTCCTCTATAATCTGTAAAAAGGGGGCAACAATTCTTATAGGATCAACTTCACAGGGTTGTCAGAGAAAGTGGTTTGTAAACCCTAAATCATTATATGGGCATACACATATGTATGTATGTATGTATGTATGTGTATGTATATGTGTGTATTCATGTGTGTTTATATATTATATACATATAAGTATGTATCCTTGGTGCCTGGCTAGAAAAAGCTGATACAGATTGCTTATGCTCATTCCTTCATTAATTTGTTAATTCATTGCTTAAAATGCCCTACCTCTCTAGTTAATGTATATGTGTGTGTATGTATACATATATATGTGATATTATAAAATAAATGAGACTGGGGAAGTCACAAGCATAAAGGTGTATGATATAAACATATATGATGTATATGTATATATGTGTGTCTATGTGTATACTCATAGATACATGTGTGTGTGTGTGTGTGTGTGTGTGTGTTAAACCGACCAGAGAGGTAGAGTGCTTTAAGCAATGAATGAATGAGCATAAGCAATCTGCATCAGATTTCTCCCACCAGTAGATCAGGATTTCTCAGTAGACTTCCCTGGTAGGTCTTGGAGATAGTTGCTGCCCCTATGACTTTCCTGACAGTAAAGCCCCCTTTCAAGTTTACCTGAATCCCTCACTGGGAGGAGAGTGCCTTAGGCCCTTTTCTAGACCCACTCAGTGACTTGAAGTCCTGTCAAGATCTATATTTTAATTCTAAATCTCCCATAAGCTTCCCTGGAGCCATCTCCTGTGCAATATGGTGAAGTGGAAAGACTAGAGGAGCTGGATGCAGAGAACTATGTTCAAATCCTAGCTCTCCTACTTGTGAACTGTGTATTGCATGGAGAGACTGGGCAAGTCACTTAATCTCTCTGATCCTCAGCTCTGCCATCTATAAAATGAGGAGGTTGAACTAGAAGACCTCTAAGGTCCCTTCTACCTTTAAATCTATGATCTTATAATCTCAAAGCTTTGGGGAAATGGAATATAACAGGGTTTGGGGAAATCCCTGATTTTCTGAACTAGGACACCTTCTATGGTTACCAGTATTTAAAGGAACATAGCTTCTTTAAAAAGGTGCAGCTAGATGGCTCAGTGGATAAAGTGCTGGGCCTGGAATCAGGAAGTCATGAGTTCAAATCTGGCTTCAGATACTTACTAGTTATGTGACCCTGAGCAAGTCACTTAATCCTGTGTGGCTCACTTTCCTCATCTGTAAAATGAACTGAAGAATGAAATGGCAAACCACTCCAGTATCTTTGCCAAGAAAACCTCATGAACAATTGATGTGCTATTGCTCATGGGGTCACAAATTGTTGGACAACTAAACAATAACAAAAAAGCTTCTTTAAAACTAAAAATCTTGGAGATTACTTGGTACATCACATATATGGGAACACACATTAATTTAAAGCTGATAAGGAATTTAAAAGCCATCTAGTCTAATCCTCGTTTCACAGATGACAAAAATGAGGCAGGTAAAATTACGAGAAGAGGCAGCTAAGGGGCACCATGGACAGAGCACTGGATTTGGAGTCTGGAAGATTTGAATTCAAATCCAGTCTCAAACATTTAGTATCTGTGTGACCTTGAACTTAACTTAGTCTCAGCCTCAGTTTCTTCATCTATAAAATGGGGGTAGTAATAGCACTTATCTCTCAGGGTTGTTATGAGAATGTAAAGTGTTTTGCAAACCTTATACATTCCATAAATTATTGTTATCATTATTATTATTTATTATTTATTGTTATTGTTGTTATTATTGTTGTTATTGTTATGGCTTGACCAGGGTCTGAATATCTGAAGTGGAATTTCAACTTAGGTCTTCTTGACTTCAAGTCACATATTCTATCCAGTACGACATGCTTTTTCTTTTGTGAGTTGAGCAGGGCAGGAGGGTAGGCATTGAGAGAAAGGGAAAGTGAGATAGCTATTTGCTAGGTTAACTGTTTTCTAGCTTTCAGATTCCTCAAGAGTCAGTAGAAGGGGCAAGGTGGAAAAGTCAGAAGACTTTTGCTTTAGAATCAGAAAAGACCTGAGTTCAAATCTGGCCTCTGACATTTAATAGCTGTATGACCTTGAACAAGTCACTTAATATCTGATTGCCTCAGTTTCTTCAACTGTAAAATGGGGATAATAATAGATGTTACTTCCCAGGGTTGTTGTGAGGATCAAATGAGACATTTGTAAATCTCTTAGCATAGTGTCTGGCAAAGAGTGGGTGCTATATAAATGTTAGCTATCATCACCATCATCATCATTATATACCAAAGGGCACTTTACTTCTCTGAATCTCTGTTTCTTTATCTGTGAAAAGAATAGGTTTTGATTAGATAACCTCTTGGATCTCTTCTATCTCTAGGTTGAGATTTAAACAGTGAGTGCCTTCTTTCCATATATTTGAACCAAAAGTTTTGTGTATACGAAATAGACAGCAATGTTATCTGAGCTAATTTTTTTTTTTGCATTATGGAGTGTGAGGGAAGCTAAACTGTTTTGTTGAATATTCAGATAAACCCTGCAGGTAGAATTCATACCTTCTGGAAACTAATTATGAGAGCTGTGTGTCCTTGGATAAATCTGCCAGAAGTGAACAGCCTCAAGCTATTTTTAAAATTAAAAATAAAGATTTTGGAAGTGATGCAGGTTTAGGGAAGATTCAGGTGAAGACCATCAAATAGCAAGCAGGAGAGGAAATCATTTGGGCAAGAAGGGAAAAGGTATCCCTGTTACCAAATCCTATCATGTCTTCCTTCAAATTAACTCCCCATCATCCTTCCCTTCTCATTCTAACTTGTGTCATCTTGGTCCAGATCTCTATCACTTTACCACTGAATTGTTACAGGAGCTTCCTACCTCATCTCCCACTCCAATTCAAACTGTACTCTAGCCAGGAAACATCATGAACCTATCAGTTTGTTGGTGCCTTCCACAAAGGCAGATTATAATTGTCCATGACTTATTATCTTAAAGAGTTGCCTGGGAATCAGAAAGGTTAAGTGACTTTGGCAGAAATAATAATAATAGCTAACATTTATATGGCACTTACTATGTGCCAGACACTGTGCTAAGTGCTTTACAATTATTATCTCATTTGATCCTCATAAAAATCTTGGAAGACAGGTACTATTATTTATTATAGCCATCTTATGGAAGAGGAAACTGAGGCAGAGATTAAGTGATTTCCCTAGAGTTACACAGCTAGTAAGTGTCTGAGGCTGGATTTGAACTCAAGTCTTCTTGCCTCCAGACCCTGTGTTCTATCCATTGCACCAGCTAGTTACTAAGTCCAGCACTCTATTTTGTTTCTCTTGCCAAACAATCATCTCCCTAAAACAGCAAGTTCAACATAATACTCCTCGCACCAAGAATCTATAATGGCTCCAAATTGTTTAGCACATCATGGAGTCCAGACTCTTCTGCCCAGTTTCCCAAGGCCTCTAAAATCTGACTCCATCTTCCCTATTCAGAACTTAATAGCCAATAGTCACTAACAAGCTAATTCCTACCTCCAGACCTTTATCCTATTCATCTAGTCCTCCCACTTGGAATACTCTCCTTCCATTTTGCCTTTTCTTTTCTGTTTTTTCTTTTCTTTTCTTTTTCTTTTTGCCTGTTTAAATTGTATTTATTATTCAAAGCCCTCCAAAAAACCCTTTCTGAGTACTTACTCCAAGTAACACTGGTAACACTGATTTCCACTTTTTCTCACCTCTTTCTTGTCAACACTAGACAGTGTGGGTAGGTTTCATTGGGCAGGGTAAAGGGAACAGTGGTCTCAAGTGAACTGTCAATTCCAAATAAGGGGAACAACATTAGATGAGAATATATAAGGCATGAATGAAATAGAGACTAGACCAACCTGGCTG